>NC_141551.1:84431250-84804375 GCF_021556685.1 Rattus norvegicus
AGGGTTGATATCAATAAATAGAAACAGACAAAAATTGCAAAGAATTAAATGAAAAGTTGGTCTTTTGAGAAAATCAATGATTGATACAGTCTTAGTTAAATTAACTAAAAGATGGAGATAGAAGATCCAAATTAATAAAATTATAGGTGAAAATAGGGGCATCACAACAGAAACTGTGGAAATTCAGAGAACCTTAAGCACATACTTTAAACAATCCGAACTCCACCACACTGGAAAACTTTAAATAAATGAATTAATTTATTGAATACATATATGTATATGACAAACAATAGTTTAATCATGGTCAGATAAGCCTTTAAATAGAAGAGTTAAGTAGAAGACTCCCAACAAGCAAAACAAGCAAGCAAACAAACAATCTCATGGCCAGATGGATTCAGTGTAGATTCCTGTCAGAACTACTAAGAAGAATTAATGACAATACTCTTCAAGTTATTCTACAAAATAGAAACAAAGGGAACATTACCAAGAAAGAAAATTACAGACCAATATTTGCATAAACAGAGATGTAAATGATGTCCTGAGAGAGCACAGGAACTCCACGGGAAGACTAACACAGTCAACTAACCTGGACCCTTGTGGGCTCTCAGAGACTGAATTACCAACCAAACAGCATCTACAGGCTGGATCTAGGTACCTGCGCAGCTCTGTCTTCATGTGGGTCCGCCAACAACTGGATAAGAGGTCTGTTCCTAAATCTATTGCCTGCCAATGGATTCCTGTTCCCCTAACTGGGCTGCCTTGCATGGCCTGAGTGGGAGAGAATGTACCTAGTTTAGCACAGATGGAAAAGAAATGTAAAGGGGAATATGGAAAACAAGTCAACATTAAGGGCCACTGGAGGTAGGGGTCATTTAAAAACCTACTACTGTAGAAGCATCTTAAAATATATAACAGTGAAACCTAAATGAACTCACAAAATAAAGGAGAAGACAATACCTCAACTAGATATCCTTTGTTGCAAGTGAAACTGCCAGTGCCAGAAATGTGTAACATTTAGTTGAGTTGTTGACCAAAGGGGGCCCAACAAAAGCCCCAAATATCTCAGAGTATTGTCAAGGCTATTTGCTGTTCACAAACTTATGGTAAGGCCTTATTCCTATGGACAATGTAACATACCATATTAAATGTAAGAATTTAAGCTGTGACTACCTAGAACCTTCATCCCTACTGACTAGTGTTCATGGTACTGGAAGGTACTCTGCAAACTACCAGAAGAGAAAGGTACAAAGCCTGTGATCTATAATGGTGACTTCCCTGCAAGATATGCTGGTACAATAGTGGTAAAGGGCTGCAGGGGTTCAAGCCA
Source organism: Rattus norvegicus (assembly GCF_021556685.1). Lineage (NCBI taxonomy): Eukaryota > Metazoa > Chordata > Mammalia > Rodentia > Muridae > Rattus > Rattus norvegicus. Next base: position 84,432,578 of record NC_141551.1, read on the forward strand.
GATGAGGTCTCAGTGCTTAGAGTGGGAAGTGGACATGAGCTTCATATCTAATTAAGAAGCAATATCAAATTGGCATCTGCTTGCAAAGGAAATTTAGTTTTCTGATAGAGTCTCACTACTATGTTAACCACTTAAGGATAGGCCTACACCTGGCAGTAGATGACCAATACAAAACAAACCCAATGGTAACGTTATAGACTTGTCTAATATTGCTTGTTTGACATTTATTTCCGTTTTACTGGTATTTCGATTGTATATTACGGTTTCCATTTTTTCTTGGAATTTGTGTGTTTGCTTGCTTGCCTTTTTTCTTCCTTCCTTCCTTCCTTCCTTCCTTCCTTCCTTCCTTCCTCTCTCTCTCTCTCTCTCTCTCTCTCTCTCTCTCTTTCTTTCTTTCTTTATTTATTTATTTATTTTTCTCCCTTCCTTCCTTCTATTCTTTCTTTAAAAAAAAAACTTCTGGCTTGTTTTGTTAAGAGACATAGAAAGAAAGATGTGAGGTTGAATGACAAAGGAGGTAGGGTGGATCCGAGAGGAGTTGGGGGAAGGAAAATTGTGATCATGGTCTGAAAAAAAATGTTTTCAATAATAAAATGGAAAAGGATAATGAGCAAAGTATTTAATGAAGAAATGTAAGTGCTGGGGACCATCAAGAAGGCTCAGCAGGTAAAGGTACTTGACAGTGATTTTAATTACCTAGGTTTGATCTCAGGAAGCACAGGTTGGAAGGAGAAATAGACTCTTGCTAGTTGTTTTCTGAGCTCCATGTGAGTGTCAAGCTACAAATATTCCCCCATCACAAACACACAAACACATACAGTCATAAATGTACACATACACACATATACATATATACAACTGTGTGCACACATATATACATACCCACATACAGAATGCATACCCACATACAAACATATATACACATACACATTCACTCATAAATAAATGATTATAATAAAAAAGAAAGAAATGTTGGGCACATAACCATCCAGTCACCACCAGCTAGAGTGCCTATAGTTAGACAATTAGGTGGGAAAACTAGCAAAGCTCATGGTGGCCCTGGGAAAGGAGACCCAAGAATCATGAACAGTGATCTGCTAATCATAGCAGCTGCTTTGAGAGCAAGGATACTATCGGTAGAAGTAGAAAAGGAAGAGGAGGGTTTTAAATGTATTTTTTTAATGAACATTCTTCGGTATTTGGTGACATAATATAACATGTTAACAAGGACTACTCAAAGATGGCATTGAGGTGGGCCCTGGGAACTAGGAAAGGGGACTTATATCTTCCATGAATGCAGGGTGTCCTGGATATGAATATATCATCCTGGGAAATTCAGTGATATAGGATCAAGGGTAAATCTTTCAAGTTTTGTCTTTATTGGGAGGAAGGAATATGAAGTCATTTCGTTAGTTTATACAAAAATCTGATACATGATCCATGTTGGTAATGAAACAGTCTGAGTATGCAGCTGTATTACAAGGAAAATTATGCCTGAGATGCAACTTTGAACTTTGAGGACATCTCTGCTTTTTATTGAGGGCACTGAAGTGGTAGAATAGGTCCTCTGGGAAGGAATTAAAAGAGAAAGGCATGCTGGTACTCATAATCAAGAAAAGGAACAATACTAGTGGGAAGAATTAAAAAGGCCTCAAGTGAAATAAATATGCATGAATTAAAGCCAGAAAGGAAAATGGTGTCTTCAGTAACGCAGGTTTAAGTAAATGGGGAACTAGGTAAGATGACTTGGTATATAGCAGATGTATAAAACTTCATACCCTCTGCATATAGAGTAGTGTATTTTACCTTGTGTCAGAATTTTGCTGGGTTTTGTTTTCATATTATTACTCATTTCCTTGTATTTCCCCATCGAATCCCAGCTATCAGAAACTTCTAACACTATTATCACAAAATAATTTATCTTGGGTGAGTGGATAATGACACATGCAACCAAGTCCCTGGACCCCATATAGGGGAAGAAGAGAAATGACAGAGCTGTACATTAAATACCATGCCTTTGCCACTGTGGCACACGTGTCCCTCCACTCCCTCACCCAAATACATACATAAATGTAAAAAGATTAGATAAAACTGTACATTTAAAAGGATTTGAACAAGGAGTAATCATATTAGTTATGTGTATGTATGGCTTAATGCATACTTGAATATCTTTCTGTCATCCACAACTTTATCACTTTTCCTCCAAAGTCATCTCCTCTAGAAATTTCCAGAAACTGGCCCACTGCTTTGTGAACTTTTCTGGATTCTGCTTATTTCTGTACCAAGCACCAAGACTTTTATCCATGCTTTTACACACAAAAATTAGAAGAAAATCAATCTGCATTTTATTCACGGAGAAGACATAATAATGACACCCCTTTCACAGATATTCAAGGAAAGGGACTTCTCATAAGACGAAGAGCAAAGATTTTGAGGTGGAAACTTATCTGGTCTTGTGTGAATGGGTCTAATGTAATTACAAACATCCTTAAATGTGGAGGCAGAGTGACAGTCAGAGAGGATGTGAGCAGAGAAAATGGTCAGAGAGGCAATGTTGCTGACTTGGAAGGCAGAGAAAGAACCAGGAGTTCAGGAAGCATCTGCCTCTAGGAGCTGGCAAAGCCCATAAGACATGACCTTGCCTTGAGACTAGAGCTCTGTGGACACTTGGGGTTCAGTTCAGACTCGTGTTTCATTTTAAACCTCTAAATTTATGGTAATTTGTTACAATCACATGTAGAAAAAAATAAAGGGGCTAGGAAGACCTAAATTACATCCAGATGAGGAAAGACGGTGAGAGAGACAAAAGGAGGGAAGGAGATGGGGACGGAGTCAGAGAGAGCTTCCAAACCACAGATAAGGTGAATAAAGATATTAGAGCAGTAAAACTCCCCAGATAGGTAATGCACAAAATTGTGAGAACATTTCACAGAGTACTAAAATTTGGGACTAATTCATGATTTCAAAATAGGTAAGATGATAATTCTGGTGCATGGAGCAAGAGGAGTCTGTTGTGCAGGATTTCTTCTCTGGGGAAGTAGAGTGAAGAATGCCATGCTTCAAGGTTGTTTCCTCTAAACAGTTTCCTAAGGATACTGTACCAGTAGTATGGCCTCTGGTCCAGAAAAGCATGGAGGAAAAAATCTTAGGGCTGGGACTACAGAGCATCATCCAGAGTTATCCAGTTTCTCTTTTACCAGGCATCTAACATTTCTCCTAGTTGACAGGATGTCCATAACTTACTAGATTTAAGTTGAAGTGAAGGGCAATCAGGACAAGGGAAATAAATATGTTCATTTAAGCAGGCTGAGAGTGAAGGTGGAAGGGTAGAGAGCTACATTACTGAAGTCCTGAGGACACCAACCTGAGTCTGACTGCAGTCGAATATTCAAGAATTAGAAGCTCTGGCTCTCCAAGAACACATCGGTCCATCACCAGCTTCCAGCAGCACAGGTGCAAGGAATTTCCAGAAAGTTTTGGAACAAAGCTACTTCAAGCCTCGTCTGTGCAAAACCTGCCCACCAAAGCTCCAGATGGTAACAGTACAAATTTCCCATTCGAAACCATGCAATATTAGTCTATGACTGAGTTAAATATAGACTTCCAAGTCACACGCAAGTGCCTTTTGCTCCAAGAATTTAACTTAAAATCTTGCTTCCAGGAATACTGGGTCACACACTCTCCAAGTTTTCAACCTCTAAAATGCAAGGGAGAATTCAGAAGGAGAGAATTTGGGTTGTTGGCAGGTAGCATGCTGGTATACTGGCCACCACTGCCTCTTATCTTCTCTTAGAATGAAGAGTTCTGAAAGTAATGAACCCTCTTACAGCTTACATTTGTATTTAAAGCTCTGATTAGGCATTCTGACAGAGTCCCCCTTTGTTGATTTTAAGAACAAACAAACTTCTTGTTAACAAAAAGCAAAATAAGTGTTAAAATCATACTTAGGGAAGAACTATTTATAAATATCTGTAAGGTGCTAGATGATGCTCCTGGCATTGGGGTCTAGACTTGGTGACCAACAACTAGATTTTTCTGAGACTATTCTGAACTGAAACTTGTATACTGTGAGCCGATGTAGTACCATGTAAACATCTAGACAATGGACCATGTTTGATACAGCAGTGAAGAATGCAGGTTTCAATACATTTGAGGTGTTCATCCTTAAGTTGGTGGCCCAGACACACACACACACACACACACACACACACACACACACACACACACACACACGCCAAGGCAAAAGTCAGAGTTTTACATACATAGTATCAAATAAGAAAGAAATTAAAACATGTTTTAGTTGTAGGCTGGTTCAAACATTTATTCTGTAATGAGCCGTCTCCTTCTGTGTGTAGTACGAAAGAGATGGTTCTCTAGGAAATAGCTGTGTATTCTGAAAGTTCCTGTTTACTACCCATGTGGAGACATATAAAGAAAGTCTAACTACCATTGCTTACAGGTAAGGTTGGCTTATTTTATCTGTCTTTATTCCCTTCCCCAGGATCCCATGTCCTTGGGAAATGAAAATCACTTTATATTGAGGCCTTGAGTACTAAGGCCTCTACAGCTGGCAATAGTAGTAGATTTTTATTTCTGAAGCCAGGGCCATCTTGACTGAGGAATGGGTAAAGGACTACAGGCTCCCATGTGAGCTGACTTTTCATTATTGAATATTTAAGTGCATCCAAAACTCAGATGACTCCATCAAGTTGGCATCCTCAGGACTTCAGTTATGCAGGAGAAAGATGTGCTGTCCCCAAATCCTCTTGGTCATCGTCCAAGCTGGGGTGACTACCTGGCTTGGCTTGGACTGTACAAGATCATGGGATCTTGGGAAATTGGGTGTCAGATTTAAAATCCCCTAGGTAGCTTTTTGGTGAGTATAAAATTTATTATCCAACCCAAGATACTTTTAAAAATGAAAGGCAAGATAGACAAACGATGGATAGATAGATAGATAGATAGATAGATAGATAGATAGATAGATGATAGTGGAAGAGAGAAAGAGAGACGAGAGAGAGAGACGAGAGAGAGAGAGAGAGAGAGAGAGAGAGAGAGAGGAAAAAGTAAATGAACGAGGGAAGGAAGGACATAACAAAGTACACAGATTTTCTACCATTGTAGGCAATAAAGATTTCTTCCAACAACCTAAGTGCATTAATATTAAAAATATAGGATAAAAAATGGCTTTTGCGGTATTTAGAATCTTCATGGAACTCTACCAAGGATGGAAAATGCCTGATCTAAAGTCCCAGAGATGGCGTCTGCCTTCCTGGAAACCATCCTCCCTGGAAGAGAGTGCCGTTGTAGCTGGGAAAGGATGTAGGCGTCCTCAGTGGAGGACTAGGAGTAGCATGGATCGTCTTGCAGGGATACAGGTCTGACCCCAAGTCACTGTGCAGGGCATTCTCTTGCTTCTAGGACGACAATGACTTTCTCTTACTTTTAACCACAATGGAGAGCTCAGTTTTATCAAATGGTGGCAGCACAGAGCAGTGTGGACTACAGAAGATGGCAGAGGAGCAGTGTCAGGAACTGGCCACTGAGGGGAAGAGATACTGGATATCAGAAAGCCCCTGTCTATCAGTACAGATGAAGCTGACTGCTCTTTCCTGTTTGTTTCTCAGCAAACTATCCCAAAGAATCCTCAGCATTTGCCTAGGTCTTGCACTTGTATTCCTGTAATGTACTTGCAAGAATACATTTCCTAGAAACCTTAAGAGCATCACCACAACAACGGTGAAGAAAAGAAGAAGGAAAGGGCAGTGGCGAAGGCAGCATGGACACAGAGACCTAGGCCCTGGGCAATGTGGAAGGCAGGTGAGGAGGAGAGCATGGGCTCTCAGCTGCTTTCTATGGTGGTCTCTATTTCATGTTTATGAGACTATGTAAGATGCATAAAGCTCAGTTGTTTCTATTTTTTGTCTCTGGAACTATGCAAGATGCATTTAAGCTTTTTTCTCAGCATATTGCAGAAGTCTTGCATGTCTAAATATAGATTTGTGTAATCATTGCAGAGTAAAACAGTCTCCTGAGTGCATTTATCACAATGCACACAGCCCATCCACTGGAGACGGGCTTACATTTATTTTCAGTTCTTATTAACAGTATCCATTGTAATAAATATTTATACTTTAGATAAATATCCTTGCTAGCTTTTATAAGTGTACCTGTTTTAGGATACATCTTTTGAGGTGATTTTGCTGGTTTGGAGGGTATCTGTTACATGTCTTGTTTAACTCTATAAACACACAAAGTTTAGGATGTGTATAAGATGACTCTTCTAATATAATTATTTATGTTCACTCTTACCATTGTTCTTGTGTCTCTGTTTACACAACTAGTCAAACAAAAGTTGGCTTATAATTGTTTTAAATTTTAATTGTTTACAGCTGGTGATAGTATCTTTGACGTCTCACACCCTTTTGTTTTCCTTTAATTGAAAGCATTGGGTAATTTTATAACCTATAGTTTAAAAATGTTATTCTTCACTCTCATAAATTATTTTTATTCCTTTCCATTCAGATTCTCATGTACTTTTGCTTTTTTACTTGTTGTATACTTGACATGTGAGAGTTCTAAGTTATTAGGAGAAAAAGGAGCTGTTACATTTCTCCTAACTTTGGAGCTTTGGTGGTGTATGTAAAAGTGGTTTAGAAAAGATGCAAGTTACAGTATGTATGTATGTATGTATGTATGTATGTATGTATGTATGTATGTATTATGTAGGTATTTCTGTATATATGTGAAGGAGGAGGAAGAAAGATATAAATAGATCTCTCTCTAACCAAACCTACCTATCTTCATCCCTAGGTTTTAAACAAAGCCTAAATTTTTAAAGATGCTTTTTCTCACTCTTAATTTTGGATGAACTTGAAATTAATGGTGAATTTATTAGCCAAAGTTTTTAGTTGCAATATTTAGAAGTAAGTCTATCTAACCCAAGAATGAAACGATATATTATAAGGCTGTAGAATACCATCTAGACTAAAGGATAATATTTATCAGAGAATTAGAGTATGTTTTGGAGAACTATACAGTACAGTGCCCATGGTTACCAGTACTTTAATATATGTTAACATTTCCTGAGGGCACATATGATTTTGAATTTACCACCAATATTTAAATGCATTAAATAATTTTTAAAGGATGGAGACACGAAATCTTTGGCAGGACTAGATACGTTTTGGACACTGACTATGATGGGACTTTCACCAGAGCACTATATTCTTGTTTCTAACCTCTGAAGTTATGTACATTAAAAATATTTATATTGTTTATATGCAGCTATACTTTAAAAAGTGTTTTTAAAGGGAGGCATGCGACAATTCTGGAGCTAGTTCTGTGGATAAAGGACTGGCAAGTGAGAGTGCTGTTCATAGTCCTAGATATCTGCTAAAAGTAAGGCAGGTATGGGTGCGGCCTGTATTGCTAGCACTTATAAGGCAGTGATCCTGCACATGCTGGATAGTTAAACTAATCTAGCTTGGAGAGCTCCAGGTTCAGTGGAAATTCTGTCTCAATAAATAAGGTATAGGACTATCAATGAAGATACCTGATGTCAACTTCAAGCCTCCCTGGGAAAACAGATGCATGTGACTGTGCACCCACATACTCATCGTGCATCCCATACATATAAAAATTGTAAGAAAGGATACAGGATATAGGATATGTCACAGGATAAATGGACAATGGAGGCATCAGAGGTTTGCTTAATGCAACTCAGCTTACAACATTTCCACTGTATCAGATGGACATATTTGAATAGCAGCCTCCCCCAACCCTGCCCCAGTGCAGACCCTGCTCTTTGCCACTGCCTGCCAGTGGGTGCAGGGGAAAGGGATGAATCCTGCCATAGAGAATGAGCAGGCCCTGAAGACTTCCTGGAGCTGCAGCCTCTCCAGTCCTGCCCTCTATTTCTTTCTTGCTTTAAATTCTAGAGTCTGATCCAAGTTCCGTGAAATAAAGATATTACTTTATGCTTGCATCCCATTCCAAGTGTGAACTAATCTGGCAGAAGGAATATTACAATTAAGATAGGTGCTGCCCCAGAAATGATAGGCATAGATGGTGATGAAGGTGAAGCCTGGCATACCTTTTTCCAAATGGCAAGCCAATTTCCTGAATACTGTTAGAATATCAGTTCTTCTCTCTACTGAATTAAAATGTCATTGCTATCATGTACTGAAAATTTATAATTCTTCAAGCCTATTTTTGAAGTCTGATTCTTAAAGAATATATAGTCATTGCAGCTTTACAATACACTTTCATATGTGGCAGTGTGAGTGTGAGATACCCTGCTCTTTTCTCTCTTTATGAGCATGCCATGGTATCCTCATTTAAACAGAGCTGCAGCTAACCAAAACCGTTTCCATTCTGTGACCATTTATAGGCACACAGCACACAAGTACTAAGAACTAGTACCCTTGACTGACCACTTCTCATGGTCTCAGATGGAGCATACAGTCAACACATATCATCTGACCTATTCGAAAAACATAAGAGATTCTGGGATTTCAGGCAAGTTCTACTGTACAATTTTGATGTGCTCCCAAATTGTATCTTAATAGAGGAATAGCCTCATTCACACATGTCTCCACTAACATAAGATTTCAAAATGTTTTCTTTGGTAGAATATATAAGTTTCTCTAATTCTTTTTTATTGATTATTTTACTTATTTATATTTTAAGTGTTGTCCCCCTTCCTGGTCTCTCCTCTGTCTCATCCCCCTCCCCCTCTATGAAGGTGCTCCTCTGCCTACCCACCCACTTCTGCCTCAGTGCTCTAATATCCCCCTACACTAGGGCATCAAGCCTCCACAGAACTGAGGGTCTCCCCTCCTACTGATGTCACATAAGGCATCCTCTGCTACATAAGCAGCTGTAGCCATGGGTCCCTCCATGTATACTCTTTGGTTGGTGATTTAGTCCTTGGGATCTCTGGGGGGGGGGTCTGGTTAGTTGATATTGTTGTTCTTCCTATGGGGTTGCAATCCCCTTCAGCTCCTTCAGTCCTTCCCCTAACTCTTCTATTGGTGTCTCCAGGCTTAGTCTAAGGATAGTCTTAGTCAGATGCTGGCAGAGCATCTCACAGGGCAACTACACCAGGCTCCTGTCAGCAAGTGTTTCTTGGCATCAGCAATAGTCTGGGGATTTGGTGTCTGCAGATGCGATGGATCCCTAGCTGGGACGGTATTTGGATGACCTTTCCTTTAGTCTCTGCTCCATTTAGTTTCCTGCATTTCCTTTAGACAGGAACAATTCTGAGTTAAAATTTTTGAGATGGGTGGGTGGTCCCATCCCTCAAATGTGGGCCATGCCTATCTAGTGGATATGGTCTCTACAGGTTCTATCTCCCCTTTGTAGGGTATTTTGGCTGATGTCATCCCCCCTGGAGTCCTGGGAGCCTCTTTCTTCTCTGGCGTCTGGGACTTTCTAGTGGCTACTCCAAGTTTCCCACCCCTTACTGCTACATATTTCTATTCATGCTCCTGACACTCTGTACTTCTCTCTGGCTCTCCCACACCTTATCCTGCCCACCTTTTTTCCCTCCCCCTCCTCTCTCCCTCCCAGGTACCTTCCTCCTTCTACCTCCTGTGGTTATTTGTCCCCCTTCTAAGTAGAATTGAAGCATCCATATTTTGGTGTTCCTTCTTGTTAAGCTTCATATGGCCTGTGAGTTGTATCATGTGTTTTCTAATTCTTAATAAGCCTTCAGGAACATTCTATTGTAACACATGCCTACATGCATTTATATTATCCAAACTTCGTTATTCTTTTGGATGTGACATGCACAAATACTAAATTTTGAATAGTTTTTAAGATTTATACTTTTGCTTCCTTTGATAGTTATAATTACATTAAGTTAAAATTTCAGAATATGTTAAACATTGGCAGAGGTTGTGGCCATCCTTAGTTCACTTTGGAATGTGACTGAAAGTTTATTTTTAGTGTATACTAAGTTTTCTTTATCATGACAGAAATTTAAAAAATTGTTGTGCGTTCTTACAAGACTGCTCAAAAGTCATCAAATGATCTTTGGAATTTTCAGGATCAATAATATTTTCTTATAGGGTTCATAATCGCCAGCATCTTATTGAGGGAATGTAGATCATTTGTTCCTTAGTACATGTCTACCCTTTGCAAGACAGTGCTTTCTTCTCTGCTTGTTTTCTGTTTACAATGTTTGCAAGGTTTTCAGACTTGGCTGAACTCAAGCTAAGGCCCACTGGAAGGATCACTTTCTAAATGGCACTATTTTCTTCCTCCTGAGCCACATTAGAAAGCCTCTAATGGTTGCTTAAACATAATTTTAGGGAAGTTGGTCAGAGGGCGTATGCATTGCCAAGTCAGCAGTTCCTCTCATTGTAGAGTTTCCTATTCATCATTCACTCAGTGGTTTTAGTTTCTATCAATCTTAATGCTTATCCTTGTTGATTGTTTTATCATACATTATGAAAAGACAACATATATCTACAATGTGTGTTTTTTTATGGCAGTTCAATTTTTCTATAAGATAAATTTATATTACTGTGAGGTACAACTTGTATGTGAAAGATGAGATAAGCACTTTATTTCCCATCTCTTACACTTTGTTAGGACAATGTGTTGGTGCCCTGGAAACTTACAAAAAAGAAATAAAAAAGTAGTTAGTGTGGTACTTCTAGTGATAATTTTTTTTAATTGTGCCTCCTGCTTCTGCCAACAGATAGTAACACAAAATAACATTGCTTTGTGTTAAAATGATAAAAAATGCCTTTGTAAGCAGTACTGGAGTGATCTGTCCCTGTAAGCGGTGGCCAGTCTTCATTCTGCCTGACTGATTTTCCTGTCCTGTTGTCCTCATTTATTCTTCTGGGGAGAACTCTGAGAGCGGAGCAGCTTCATCAGTCTCAGATTGATTCGAGTGTTTGCTTCCTGATTGATTGCTGATCACCTGACAGTCTTATATTTCTTCTATTTGCTGATTGAAAGTGTGTAGATTTATGTTGGGGAGAATAATTGTACATTTCTAGGATCCTCATCATTGGGTGCCTTGCATTCCTTTGGCAAGTATATAAAGATAATTGTTAAGCTTTTTGTATTACGAACTTTTAAAATTCTCTTTTAAATTATTTTTATTTATTTATTTATTTATTTATTTATTATTTATTTTTTATTATTTATCTCTAATGTTGTCCCCCTACTGATTCCCCTCTTGCACAGTTCCTCCCCCCATACTCCCACACCTTCATCTTGATAAGGCAGCCCCCACTCCAGTTAACTCCCCCAAACTGGGGCATCAAGCCTTTATAGGATTAGGTACATCCTTTCCCATGAGGCCAGACAAGGCCGTCTTCTGCTACATGTATGCTGGGAGCCTTGGACCAGCCTGTGTATGCTCTTTGGTTGGTGGCTCAGTCTCAGGGAGCTCTGAGGGGTCCAGATACTATAATTCTTCCTATGCAGTTGCCATCCCTTTCAGTTCCTTTAATCCTTCCCTAGGGGTCCCTGTGGACAAGACTTAATGTGCCTCATTCATTTGTTCAATCATTTTGATACTTGTTTTGAACTCATTATGCAACTGCATATGACTTGAACAACTGATCCTCCTACTAGTTCCCAAATGCTGAAATTGCAGGCGTGTACCATTACTCTCACCTTGAAAGGATTAGAATAAGAAAGGCAACCACAAAAGGATATGCTTTATGCTTCAGTAAATGCATGCAAGGTTGCAGGAAGATCACAGGAGGGATACTGGAACCTGATTTTGGAGACCCCTTTCCAGTCAAGAGAATTTTACAAAGGATCTCTGAGCTGAGACTTGCTGGATGGAAAAGCAGCAAGAGAAATCAAGGAAAATGACTCTTGTATGCCTAGGCTCTACTTTTATAGATCATGGTTTTTAAAATATAAAATATTACTTATGTCTGGATGGAAGCTTAGAATTAGAATACTTGTGAGATATGAAATTGGAAAAAGTAATTCAAGTAAGAGGACTTTAGAGTAAAGTTTGTTTCCTCAGGACAATGATAGGATTAAAGTGATGGGATTCAGGTGGGTGTTTAGAAAACTTCCTCTGACCCACAGTAAGTGCCCATAACATTTATGTAATGAAAGCAACACTGCTAATTCATTTCCATGCTTCCAGACATACAGTTAGCCAAGCAGCAAAGGCTAGCCTTGTACCCTGAGTCATGATTATTGTTTAAGGCTGTTTGACCTTATAATTAGTTCTTATTTACCAACTGTAGTTATCCTTTCCTAATATTTCCATGATGAACTCAGGCATCAGCCACATACTTCAAGTTGACTTGACCAACAGGGGATGTCAAGATCAAGGTAATCAAACATCAGATAAAATTGTTATCCTTTGGTGTCCCCAAAGACTTAGACTATATTCCTCAAGTTGCAACAGTGGCACTCTTAATGATAGACAGCTGTCTAAGTAGACTATAGACCCACTCAGTAGGAGGAAAATGCCTGATTCTGGAAACCTGACTAACTGCCAAGGGCTAGTAAGGTCGTGGATTTTAAAAGAGAATCATCATTTCACTAGACCATCATAATTCTTAACTGCATTCTAAAATTTATCCTTAGATACAAATGGGTATATTTACCTCCCAGTCAAAGAAGCATCTTTTTACAAGAGTGGCCATTGTAGAAAAGCACGATAGGTCATAATGTAGAGTAGAGCTCAATGGATTGTGGAGATCCTCATTCCAATTAAACACCTATAGCACAACTCCTGTACCTAAGATTCAGGGAACATCATGGAAGAGGGAGTGAAAAGATTTTTAGAGCCAGAGGACCAGGAAGTTTGCTGTGAGATTGTGTTTTATAGACATGACAGAGTATCATGGAACCTCAATGATATGGCTGCCTAAAAAGAACCAGAACGATGATAATATTTTTAGATATGTTAACATGGAAGGGGAAATTCTCATTGGGGTCTCACCTCCAGACAAAGAACAACAGGTAACATCACTTTTTAGAGAGGGAGATTTACACTTTTCCAGGAATGAGTCCCTAATTTATTATATACTGCAAAGTGGTCAGTCCTGAAATCCTATACACACACATAACTCTAAGTGGATTCAGCAAGTTGTAATTATATATTGATATATAGCAATGATAGAAAAGAGGTCATCACTTTGAGAGGAAAAAAGAGGGCACAGAAAAGGTTGGAAGGAGGGGACAGGGCATGTTGGAGGTAGGACAGAAAAGCAAGAAGTAAAGTAATTACATTTTATTTAAAAAATTAAGACTAACCAAAATGATTTTGTCTAATATATATTGGGACTGGTCTTTGGTGATATCAATTTGCACTCTTTTACGTGTGTGTATCTTAGTGTGTGTACAGGCTAAAGGTTGATTTCAGGTGTCTTCCTTAATCACTTCGTACTTTTTGAGCCAGGATCTTCAGCTCCAGGGATGCTTTTGTTTCTCATTCCCAAGTGCTGTTGTTACAGGTTTGTAATTTTGCACCCTGCTGTTGACTTAGGTACTGGGGATAGAACTCTGGTCTTCATGTTTGTGGAGTTAGCCCTTCACCAATTGAGCCATGTCCTCAGACCTCTGTGTTCTGGGGATGGAGAGAGTGTCACAGACTATATGGCAAAGACTAGATTTTGTGTGTGTGTGTGCGTGTGTGTGTGTGTGTGTGTGTGTGTGAGAGAGAGAGAGAGAGAGAGAGAGAGAGAGAGAGAGAGAGAAGAGAAAACAAGTAGTACTAGAAACCTGTTTAGATAAGGTCTAAGATAATGAAGCTTCCTGAATTGTAGATACTTCTGAAGGTACATTTCTTTGATTGGCAGGAAGAAATGGGGAAATGAAAAGAAAGAAATGAACTTCAAATAAAAAAATACACTTAGTTTCAATTTGGAGTTAGAATCGAGTATGAAAAGTGCGTACGGGCTTGGAATTTACTGAGTTTGGAATGAATATGAGTAGATGAAAGTTACTTCTAGATGCAGAAGACTTCTTGACTTCAGGAAACCCTGCTTTATGAAACAGTGTCTGCTATCAGTGGCTGCTCGAAGAGGCTGTGATAGAAAGAAAAGCTCAACTTCAGGAAAGTTGTTTCCCAGAAAGAGTCAAGCTTCCAGTGCTAGCCAAAGGCTAGGAAGCTCTAAACAATCCACTTATCTGCAACAGGAGTTAAAGCCAAAGAAAACCAAGGTAAGTAGCCTTCTTAGAAAAAGGTTGGATCTCATATTTTACATAAAATTATAAATTCACATCTGTACACGTGACATGAAATTAAAACCAATACTGTCTAGGGAGGGAACCAAGGTGTTTATTGGGAAGGAAAGGAAAGAGAAAGTGCTGGGAAGGAGAGCGGTGAGGGAACATGGTGAGGATGGGAAACATACTTGTATGAAAAAAAGGTCTATGGAACTCAGTAGTACTCAGTAAATAATATATGCCAAGAAAACATTGGCTGTGGCTGAGCTGACATGTCATAAGTCTGTAATACAAGTATATATTGCAGGGTAGGGGACACAACAAGAAATAGCTGTCATTGCTTGAATGTCATGGAAGCCTGTGATTTAAGCAATGGACATAGTTTTGGTAAATGCCATTTTAATACTTTTCCCTGAATATTCATGAAATTTTTAAAATCATAATAAAATTCCTAAGATAAGAAAACTGATATGATTTTATAAGTGCCTAAGCTATCACATTTAGTCTTCTTCTTCTTAGGAAAGGTTGATTGAGGTGAACGTATCAACTGTCTGCTATCTGAACAATTTTTGTAATATGAAAAGGTGGCAAAAGTTTCCTGTGGAAAAAAGTAGCACAAGAATGGCACAATTAAACAGATGAGAATGGCTGTGATCCATCTAACATTTATAGAAATTAAATGGGCCACATGAGCCACGGGGTCTATCTCTACTGCCCTAGATGATCACTACTGAATGCAAACTAAGGATTCTGACTTGGAATATGACTTGTTGAGATTCTAAGGGAGCCATGAGGCAGAAGAGACTACAACTTCCACAATTGTTGAGGATTCTCTAGTGCTGAGGTAGAAACCGAGGCTATGGTGTTTCAATTGAATCTGTCTAGAGTTCTGAGAGCTTAAAACAGCTAAGTAACAGTGTCTTATCACACAAACATCCTCTCAATTTGGGAATAAGAACTGAAACAAAGATCTCATATCTGCGATCTTCCCAATAGTCATCATGAGTTTTCAGAGTAGCAACGCTCTCTGCTTGGCCATTCTTTGCTTTCATGTGGTTTGAGTGAGAAGAGATGTACCACAGGGTGTCCCAGAGTAAATCTGGGAGGAAAAGGTGCCATTAAAATAATGAAGAAAAATGAGAATCCTCCCAGTGTTCAAAAGTCATAGAAATACATAGTAGTCAAAATATATCGCAGATTTCAGATATAGTGAAATTAAGGAAAAGGAGAGGGCTTGCCTTTGTGGCTAGAAAGAACATGTCTCAAGATGTTCACCAGACACATATGGGAAACCTCAGGGGACAGACCTCTGCTCCTGTGCATTGCTGTGAAGTTTAACATAGTAGAAAAACTCTGGAATATGTTGATTAATTGTTTTCTTGAGGACAAAGCTCCTTTGTTTTTTTTTTTTCTTTTTTTCGGAGCTGGGGACCGAACCCAGGGCCTTCCGCTTGCTAGGCAAGTGCTCTACCACTGAGCTAAATCCCCAACCCCGACAAAGTTCCTTTGTACAGACAGCTCTAGTCAGAAAAAACCAACCCTTTTCAAGCCAAACCACACCATAAATCATGCAAAAAATGACTGCCAACATCACATAAATAGCTTAGTTGCAATCTCTATTTATTTTTAGTTAGATGTTGATACATAGGGCTTGTCCCCAGCAAAGTGGTAACATCCAAATTTTTATCTTCAACTGCAAGTCCATAGGTACTTTTCCAAATGCATATATGTGTGTTTAGATTTCTGAATGTGAGTGCAACTGATTTTTGATCTCTGATGAACTGGCATTGAATGACTTGGGAATGAACTACACATCATAATCAATTAGTTAATTTCAAGATTGCTTAAAAAACAACTACTCGCCTACTTTTAGAGAGAGGAAACTTCTTTCAATTTTGTTTGCAAGAATTGTAAGTCACTGAGTGGAGAAAATCACATCACATCTAATTCCATTTGGGCCTGTAGGAATACACTGTCACAGTATCTAAGTTGTTTTTCTATATTATTCCACTATAGAGAATCCTAATCCCTGTCCATTCTTGAACATCACACACACACACACACACACACACACACACACACACACACACACACACACACACTCACATTTAATTAGCAAATATTTAAATTTTAAACTCTCAAAATCTTAGTTGACATCTTGGACCATGATCTTTTTTATACTATTTATTTCCAGTTGTTGTCACAAGCATATGACACAGCATGTCATTGGAATCTGTCCTTTCAGTGTTCTAGGAAGCTTAATGTTACTCATAGTTCAGGGTATTGGGGAATCAAGTAATAATAAGCATACAATGAACACCAAACTGTACTGGCTTATGCAGTTGGGAGTACAAAGTTACAGTTACAGTCTTGGTTATCACTAACTATATTTGCTTTACTGTAATGAAATTTATATCACATAAAAGTAATCAAATAATGTGTGTCTGCTTAAGTTGTGTTCAATAGATTCATAGTGCTCTACAATAACTTCATTTTGTGTGTGTGTGAGGGTGTGTGTGTGTGTGTGTGTGTGTGTGTGTGTGTGTGTGTGTGTGATAGGACTTCTGTATTGGTGCTGGGACTTGAGCCTGAGACCTCTGGAAGACCAACCATTGCTCCTAGTCACTGAGCCATTTCTCCAGTCCCAATAACCACTTCTTATTCACACCAAACCATTTTTTAATCATCCTCCAATAAAACTTTATAAACTAAGCAATCACTCCCCATTCTGTTATTTTACCAGCCTCTGCAAAGAGCAATGTGCTTTGTATATCTTACAGATTTACCCATTCTGGGACCATTTGTGCCTACACTGTTTTATTTATTTTCTGTAATCATTCATAGGATGGCATGAATCAATGCCTATTTCTTATTGTGACAGAATAATATCTCCTGCTATGATTATATTCAATTTGCTTACCCCATGCACATGATGGATATTCAGGTTGTTTTCACCTTCTAATTCCTGTAAACAGTGCTGCAATGAACGATGATGTGTGAATGAGTGTTTATTATCTGCTTTAGTATCATGGGGTACATTTCTAGGAGTGAAATTGTTGCATCCTGTGATCCTATTTGAGGAATTAAAAAGTACTTTCCACAGCAGCTTCAACCTTTCATATTCTTGTTTGTAATACACAAAAGTTTCAGTTTATTCACAGCATGATTTTATTTTCTCTTTTTTATGATAGCCACATAACTGAATATAAGGTGATTTCTCAGTGTGGTTTTGTCTGCATTTACCTTAGAACTAATGATGTTGGATACTGTTCAACTGGTTTGTTGGCCATTTGTGCTTGCTCTCTGAAGAAATGTCTGTTGAAGTACGTTGCTCATTTTTAAGCTGAGTTAAATATTTTATAACTTTCAAGTCATGTATTTAATTGACAAATATTTTTTTCCATTATATTGGCTGAATTTTCACCTTTTTGACATCTGTTTTGATACACAATAGTGTTAATTTCAATAAGTCCCAATTTTCTTTTCTTTTTTTTGCTTCATTTTGATACCATATCTAATAATCCCTAGTCAACTTTAAGGTCATGCAGCTCTTACATTTAGGTCAATTCATTTGACATAGTTCTTATGTATGATGAGAATTACAAATTTAATTTCATGCGGCTCTTCAGGTGCTCCAGCACCATTCTTTGAAATACTGTGTTGTTTCTCACTGACTTGTCTTGATTCAGTGTTGAACATCAAGTCATTATAGATGTATTGTTTTAATTTTGAAGTTTTCAATTTTTTCACAAAACGTTTTCCATCTCCCTTACTTTTTGATACTTTGACAGTTTAACATAAAATTTTCTCGTTTCATTTTGTTTTCAAAGCATGATTTGTGAATATCATTTGAAAATTATAAAGAAGATTCTGGAATAATTTCTAATATGTTTTCAAAATGTATTTGAATGAGTGCTTTATTTTCTTCTTCCTTTATTAATTACTTTATTAGTATACATTTCAAATGATATATCCCTTCCCGGTTACCTTTCCACAAAGCCCCTCTATCCTCTCACCCCTTTCCCCCATCCTCTTTGTTTCTGTGAGTGTGCTCCTCCACCCACTCACCCACTCCTACCTCACCACTCTAGCATCCCCCCTACACTGGGGCATCAAGCTGCACAGGACCAAGGGCCTCCCCTCCTAATGATGCCAGATAAGGCCACCTTCTGCTACATATGTGGCTGGAGCCCTGGATCCCTCCATGTATCTTCTTCGGTTGGTGGTTTAGTTTCTGGGAGGGTGATCTAGTTAGTTGACATTGTTCTTCCTCTGGGATTGCAATCCGCTTCAGCTCCTTCAGTCTTTCCCCTATCTCTTCCTCTGGGGTCCCCAGGCTTGGTCTGACGGTTGGGTGTGATTATCTGCATCTGTACTAGTCGGGATGTTTTCAATTTTTATAACAAAATAAAATATATTAAGACAAAACAAAAACTGTCACAATGAAGGTAGACAAGGCAAGCCAACACAGAAAGGGAGAAACCCAAGAGAAGGCAAAAGAAAGAGACCCATTTTTTTCATACACTTAGAAGTCCCATAAAAATCTTGAACTGAAAGCCATAATACATATACACAGAGGGTTTGGCACGGCGCCATGTTGGTCTCTGTGAGCTCATATGAACTTTACTCAGTTGGTTTAGCAGGCGTTGTTCTCTTGGTGTCCTCCCTTTACCTTTGATTCTTACACTCTTTTTTAAAAAATGATTTATTTATTTTTATTTCATGTCTTTCTGTTTCTTCTTCCACAGTGTCGCCTGAGCTCTGAGGAGACATTCCATTTAGAGATGTTGTGTTTCAAGGTCTCTCATCTCTTCTCTCCTTTCTCTGCCTCTCTTTCTGCCTCTCATTGTCTCCTCCCCCCCCCGTCTCTCTCTGTCTCTCTGTCTCTCTCTCTGTCTCTCTCTGTCTCTCCCTGTCTCTCTGTCTCTCTCTGTCTCTGTCTCTGTCTCTCTGTCTCTCTCTGTGTGTGTGTGTGTGTGTGTGTGTGTGTGTGTGTGTGTGTGTGTGTGTGATATCTGGCTCTGTGTCTCTGTATTTATTCCCATCTGCCACAGAAGAAAGTTTCTCTTTAATGATGGCTGAAGAAGGCGCTGGCCTATGAATACAGCAGAATATCACTAGGAATCATTTTATTGTAACTTAAAGAAAACAACCAAAACCAAAAACCAACAAAACAACAAAACAAAAAACCTAGTAGAATTTGGTTTCACCCTAGTTCTCATGGCTTTCTTGGATTTGGCTCTTGGTTATCCAAGCAAAGCTGTATATATGTTATATCTCATAGAATTGTGTCTTAAGTCAAATTAGACATTAGTTGGTTACTCCCCTAAGTCTTATGCTGTCATCACCATAGCATATTTTACAGACATGACAGATTATAGTTCAAAGGTTTGGTGGCTGCGGTGGTGTACACATTTCTCCTTCTTTTAGTATTTTCCTGCAGAGTGCCTTCCCATACCAAAGACACTAGGAAGATAGTAATGAAAGTTCTGTGTAGGCACCAGCTTGAAAACTCCATGTTTAATGGGTTATGTGGGTGTTGTCTTCAACAATAAAGGTCTTGTCTGTTTGTGGAGAGAAACATATTATCTTAGCAACTGCCCAAGTTGTTTGAGGATATACATGGAACCCCAAGCTCAAATTGGATGCAACCCATTTCTGATACTAGAAGTTTCATTTGGTGACAAGACATGGCCAGTTGTGACTTTATTGTTCCCATTATTTTGAGACTTCATTAGGATTGCCTTCATATATTTTAGGAGGTTTCCACTGCACTAGATTTCTATATCACCCCTCAAGGGCCAGTTTTTAAATATCACTTTCATGCCATTTATTTGTCTGTCTGTCCTAATCCCAACATCAAGGTTTTGATTATTAGCTTTGTACTAAGTTTTAAAAGGGGACATAGTAATCACCCAACCTATTCTTTTTCAGGCAAATATTGGCTGTTCAAGACCCACTCCAATGCAGTATGAATTTCAGGATCAGACTTTCCATTCTCAATATAAGGCCACTTAAATTTTACTAGAGACTGTTAAGGTTACAGGTTTATTTAATAGTATTTTCTTTGAACATTAGTAAAATTTCCATTTATGACACTGATATATTCTAGATAAATGTTTTATTTTTTTAATCATTTTTTTAATAGTCCAGTTGCTATCCTCCTCCCAGTTCACTCTCTGACAATTCCACATCCTTTTCCTCTTTCCCAGTCTCCAAGAGGATGTCACCCCCATCCCCACCCCACTAGACCTCCCGATTCCCTGGGGCCTCAAGTCTCTTGAGGGTTAGGTGCATCTTCTCTCACTGAGGTCAAACTAGGCAGCCCTCTGCTGTATATGTGTCGGGAGCCTTGGACCACCTAGTGTATGCTGCCTGTTGGTGGTTCAGTTTCTGAGAGATCTCAGGGGGTCTAGGTTAGTTGAGACTATTCTTAAGCATGCCTTTACATTTTTAGGCTTTCTTCTAAGGACTTTCAAGATTTGTCATTTTCCATGTAAAGTACTGATTCATCTACTTGGTTAAATTTACTCAGATGTGTTTTACTTTCTGAATTACAAATAAAATTTTATTTAAATTTTTTCATGTGATATTTGTTAGTATTTAGAGATACGCTAGCTTTTCACATGTTCATTTTCTATTGTGCAATTTTGCTCTGTTATCTAAACAGCATTGGGTAGATGTTTTGTCTGCTAACATACAAAATCATGTCATCACCATGCAGGGGACAGGATTACTTCTTCCTTGGATGTGTAGGTATATTTTATTTCTTCTTGCTTATTTGCTCTGGGTAAAGCCTAGAGAGCAATATGAATATCAGCAGTGAAAGCAAACATCTCTGTCTTGCTCCTAATCTTAGAGGACTTCCCTCACTGGGTGCAAAGTTGCTGCCGGCGTTTCTTAAGCATCTTTCGCCAGTGGTCAGTTAAATTTTCAGATCATCAGTTCCCTTATTTGTCCTTCACCTTTTCCCCCCTGATTTATTCATTCCTTGACCTTTCATGATATCTCCAGATGAACTTCTGCTCCTCAGTGTACTAGCTTTAACCAGAATCCTCTATAGCAGGCAGCTCTCTTCCTGAATCCTTTAATGCTTATCACAGGAACGGGCATTTTTCAAAGCTTGTCTTTTAGTTATTTTCTCACCTGATCTACTTTATTATATTTGTATTATCTATAAACTTCTCTAGTTGTTTATTTTTTGTGTGAAAATACTATCTATTGAATCTTTAAGTATATTTTCCTGACTGGATGCAGCTTAGATCCCATGGAATTAATTAAAGATACCCATTATTGCCATGTCTCTGAGATTACAGGTCATGTCATGGCAGCCAACTAATTGATCTCATTTGCAGGGAAAATATCCAAGTCCAGGTGGCCATTTAATTTTGTTTAGATGGCAGTGAGGATGTTCTGAAAGTTGGATGTCAGTGTTTGCTCATTCATATTCTTGTCTTACAGCACAGATAGAAAGAAAATGTACCACTTTAGATAGACATGAACAGAAGTAACAGGGACTTTCTTGTAAAATGTAATATATCTCACCATATGCGCTGACGCCACAGTTGACGGACTCTGTGGTTCAATGATTTTAGATGCGAGTTTGTATTCATCTTCTGATAATTGTCCTCAGATTGATCTTCAAGATAGGTGATTGATCTTCAAGATAGGTGATTGATCTTCAAGATAGGTGACGTATGGCAGTGTAGTAACAATGCAATATTCCTTCTTCACATCAGGTGAGGGAGGGGAGGAAAGAGAAAATGTTTCTTCTGGTATAGAATGCAAATATTCTGTATTCTGACTGGGTCATCATCAGGCTTTGGTTGAGGGAAGAAAACCTTTCTTCTGGTGGTATAGAATGCAAACAATCTCCTGTGCTCAGGTTTTGGATTTTTTTCCCACATCCTCAGATCAGTCAATAGAATAGCTTAGATTCTTCATGTTGTGGTTTAGAGAAAAGAGTGGACATTCAAAGAAAGCCAAATTTCCAAAGAATCATGAGAAGGCAAGTGAGTGACAGATACCCTTCTATTAACTTAGAACCATCATCCAGAGTTTACATCCTATCTATAAAATGTCATCTCCCATCATTTCCTGTCTTTATTTCCCCTCTACTATTCACAGCTACAACACCATTGAAAATTGGCAGCTTCTGGCTTGGTGTACCTGCTGTCCTGTCTGCATCTGATCTCAGTGCTTACCTTGCTAGTGTTCCTGGTTTTATTTAGAGTTTTCACAGGTGTTTCTCTCAGTCATCTTTCCTACAAAAGGCTTCTACTGGACTTCCAGTCTGGATATTTGGTCTTCTGGATCCTCATGAACTTCTTTCTTCATAAGCTTGAAGGTATTTTATAAATAAGTATTTATTTCTATATGTGTTCAGTGCCTTTCTACCTGGATCAGGGATCCCTTTGACTGTAAAATACCTATTATGATCATATATACCTCCTGATTACATGATCACCCCATCCATACACTGTACTTATTTCAATTCCTGAACATGCTCCATGTGAACACATCTTTAATTCTTCCTGTTTTATATGAAACATTCTCCAAATTTATTAGAATGACCGTTTCTCTCTTTTATTGTCATAAACTCAAATAGAATAATTTGTATTGTAAAATAAAAGGTGAAAGACAATTTCGCCTCTTGAACTTCCTATGTGATTCCATATAAAAGATTATCAGTGTGAATAAACTATTGTTGTGTGTATATACATGAGTATAAAACAGGGAGATATTTTCTGAGAACATGAAATTCCCGCTGAGAATAAGAAATGACCTCATTTATAATATGCACATTGTATCTGGGTTCTGCTAATGGGACCAAATGAAATATAATTTTTTTTGTAAAGGCGTAATTTTGATTTTTGATTGTCTTGTTGAAATACAAAGTTTTAAGAATTAGAATTACTGATTTATTTATATTAATTTATCATGTGCCATGGTGCACCTCTGTTGGTCCAAGCATAACTTTGTGAAGTTAGTTCTATCCCCTTACCTTTATGTAGGTTCTGGAGGCTGTAACTCAGGTCAACAGGCTTTTTTTTTCCCTCCATCTTTATTAAATTGGGTATTTCTTCTTTACATTACAATTGTTATTCCCTTTCCCGGTTTCCAGGCCAACATCCCCAGTCCCTCCTGCTCCCCTTCTATATGGGTGTTCCCCTCCCCATCCTCCCCCCATTACCACCCTCCCCACAACAATCACTTGCACTGGGGGTTCAGTCTTGGCAGGACCCAGGGCTCACCCTTCCACTGGTGCTCTTACTAGGCTATCCATTGCTACCTATGAGGTCAGAGTCCAGGGTCAGTCCATGTATAGTCTTTGGGTAGTGGCTTAGTCCCTGGAAGCTCTGGTTGGTTGGCATTGTTGTTCTTATGTGGTCTCAAGCCCCTTCAAGCTCTTTCAGTCCTTTTTCTGATTCCTTTAACAGGGATCCCATACTCAGTTCAGTGGTTTGCTGCTGGCATTCGCCTATGTATTTGCCATAATCTGGCTGTGTCTCTCAGGAGAGATCTACATCCGGTTCCTGTCAGCCTGCACTTCTTTGCTTCATCCATCTTATCTAGTTTGGTGGCTGTATATGTATGGGCCACATGTGGGGCAGGCTCTGAATGGGCGTTCCTTCAGTCTCTGTTCTAAACTTTGCCTCCCTAGTTCCTCCCAAGGGTATTCTTGTTTCCCTTTTAAAGAAGGAGTGAAGCATCCTCATTTTGATCATCCTTCTTGAGTTTCATGTGTTCTCAACAGGCCATTTTAGCAAGCATCTTTATTGGCTAACCTATCTTGCCACAACCCTGAGTTGTTCCTATAACTGAAGAAAGAGAGAAATGATGAATCTTAGAAATCAATTTCACTTTGACAGTATATCATAGTTATATATAAGGTGTAGCCTCTAAGGGGACTTTGTTGAAATATCTAATTTGTCAGTACTCCATACTTATTTTAAAATAAAAAAAGTGGAAAAATCATCAGATATAACGGTATATTTGTATATCTCCCGAACAGTAATTTTTTTTGTAGTTGGAGGTCCATTCTGTTGTACATCTTTGTTCAAATCTAACCTGGAGGTGTGGTGCCGCCGGAAGGCCACACCTGAGTGGTTACCTGCTATTTAGGCTCCTCCCACCAACCCCAGTCTTCAACCCATTTCACTTTCTCAGTGAACAGTTCCTGGACCTGCCTATATCAAAAGAGCTTGACTGCCCTGCTTTTTTTTTTTTTTTCACTTCTCAGGTACCAACCACCTTCAGCATCATGTCAATCTCTTCTTAATAAAACGGCATGGGATTTTATTTTTAAATTGCATTTTTGTATATTCTTGTTGCACAGAGCTGAGTCTGGCACAGAGGACACACTCAGTAAACATTTGTCAAATAAAAGAATCTTTCTTGAAATTTGTATCTTTTGAAGTAAACTGATTATTCGACAGAGAAATAACTGCAGCCTATCCATTCCTGTACGATAGCAAACCTTCCTTTGAAGCTGAAACTTCTTTCCTGTGCTCATACTTCAGAGAAAAAGAAGAAGCTGATAACATCTGAGAGGAAGGAAATAGCTCTTCATGCTGAGTTGTGAATATAACATCACACACACATTTTTTTTTAAACAGTCCAACCTCCTGAACCGTTTCCAGAGATGGCTTATCTTACTTGGCTTTTGGCTATTCTTCATGTGCACAAAGGTAAAGCCAATCCTATGTCTTCATTTGAAAGTTTTGTTTTGTTTTTTTTGGTGTTTGAGTGTGACAGGCACAGGATCTCTTAAGCATTTTTCCCTTGTTCAGAAATACTAAAAGTTACAAAAACCAATTTTGTAGTTGAAATTGTCAGTCTTCGCCATGAACTTAGCATACTATTTGTTAAGTCTTATGAATTTTATTTATTTGGTTTTATCATCATTGAATCTAACTCAATTTATGTGATATACATTTTAGCGCTGTGTGAAGAGACATTGTGGGACACAACTGTTCGTCTTTCTGAGACTATGACTTTGGAATGTGTATATCCATTGACGGATAACTTAACCCAGGCGGAGTGGACCAAGGACACTGGCACAAAGAAAGTGAACATAGCTGTTTACCACCCTAACCATAATATGCATATAGATCCTAACTACCTCCATAGAGTGCACTTTCAAAATGCAACAGTGGGGTTCCGCAACATGAGCCTTTCCTTTTACAATGCCTCTGAAGCAGACATCGGCATCTACACCTGCTTGTTTCATGCTTTCCCACGTGGATCTTGGGAAAAGAAGATAAAAGTTGTCCAGTCAGGTAAGGAAAAACTTTATTTTTCTTTTTGTTGACTGACAATGTTTAATTCTAACTAAACTAAATTAACCCAACTAGCTTAAAGTGTTATTGTATTCTTTTCCCAATTCCACTTCTAGACTTTTGATGTTAATTTTCTTCAAAGAATAATGTTGCAACCAATCCCATTTTTTATTAATTGCCGTCATTTGTGAATGGAGGTGTTGCCTGGGTTTCAATGATTTGGGAGGAAATGGAGATTTACATAGTCTTTATGATGACATAAGGCTAGATTCAAATAATGTTTTCAGCATGTAGATTCAGAGCAATCCCTTCTTTTAAGGCTTATCTCAGCAATGCATGAGCCCAGACCCGTTTGGTGGTCGTTTGGCACTGGTTTCAGCACCTAAATATCTAGGATCTCTTCTGCATGACTTACTCTGATTTTATTAACAAATTACTATGATTTTATTAGCAAATTGTGAGCAAAGTTTAAGACCAAGTTCATCTCCAGTCCATATACTTCCTTTTGGAAGTGATAGATATTGTGTCAGAAAGAGAATAATGATGCATGTTAACTATACCAGTGACTACGCTTAGATTCTTCTCATATGGCCATATGGATTAAGTATGATACATCAAAGAATGTTTGGGTTTTATAGCCACCATTTTCCGTAAAACCCTATGTTAGTCGCTCATTCCCTTTCACTGAAGTAACAGAACAACACATCAAGTTATTAATAAGAACAACAATGCCAACCAACCAGAGCTTCCAGGGACTAAACCACTACTGAAAGACTATACATGGACTGACCCAGGGCCCAAACTGCATATGTAGCAGAGAATAGCCTAGTAAGAGCACCAGTGGAAGGGGTGCCTGCCAAGGTTGGACCCCCCAGTGCATGGAAATGTTGGTGGGAGGGAGTTAGGGGGATGGATGAGGGAGGGCAACGGGAGGGGGTCTTATGGACAGGAAACCGGGAAAGGGAATAACATTTGAAATGTAAGTTAAAAAATATATCTAATAAAAAAATAAAAAAATAAAAATATAACTCTCTGAAAAAATAGAGAAAAAATACATTTATATGCAAAAATTTACAGCAAAGTCATTATGCAAATGAAAAAAGAAAAAAAGAAAAAGTTATTAATAATTTATTTAAAAAAACTACCCTTTCAAATCTCAAAATTTTTCAAAGGATAGGTTTTTTAGAAAAAGAATAATGGAGAAATTAAACATATTTGTTATATTTAAACATTTACTTTAGAATATATCTAAAAAATCTCCTTTTATGCTTTATTTACAACTTAAAAAATCCATAAGTACTGTATTTCATATAATATAATGATGGGATTGATGTATGTAATTCTAAAGACAAACTTAAAGATTCATAAATCCTAATGTGCATAATAAATTGTCAGAATTACAACACAAAGAGGGAATTGATTTATTTAATATTAAAAGAAAAAACCCTTAAAAATCAGAAATCCTAATGTGCATAGTAAATTGTCAGAATTATAATATAAAGAGGGAGTTGATCTATTTAATATTAAAGAAAGAAATTTAGAAATCAGAAACCCTAATGTGCATAAAACTGTCTAAATTTCACAGGAAAGAGTGATACCATATGATTGTCACAAATACTGACTTCTGTTCTTCACTTGTAACTCTCTATGGTAGAAGAATCATCCTTTCAGTACCTTAGACAGATTTCCTTATCCCTCCCCACTGTACTCTTGAACATAAACATTATCTTTGCAATATCTGCATATGGGAGTGCTGGGCTAAGAAAAGTCTTCTGGCCTTTCCAAGGCCTCTAATCTGTATGAGTCCCATATGGGTAACACCATTATTGGATGTTAAGTGATGTATGGGGAGTCATGAGTCTCTAGGCCTGGAAAGGATAAGTGACCATTGCATATGTATGTATAGATCCTTTGTGTATTATTCTCTCCTTCATTCCTTGGTATTTAAACAGAGAATTGAGCTAGTTAGAGATCTCATTTTGGATAAGAAATACTATTAGTGGAAATGACATTAAAATGCTTATTAGCTTTAAAATAGAGATTCTTAAGTAAAAACTGGTGCTGTATTATTTTCCCAATTTCATGGTAAAATATGCTAAGGTGACTTACGTAGTGACCTTTCAAAACAGTTTATTGATAGCAGAGTTTGTGGAAGTTTTGGGGAGCACATTGATCACCTTGGATCTCTGACCTTAGTAGTCAGTTAAATAAAATATATTTCTAGTTAAATAACCACCTCCCCCGACCTGCCAGAGAGAGACCCATTCCAATATCCTGCCAACTTTCACTTGAAATCTACTCTTTATGAAGCAATTGAGTATCTCTTGTAGTACATTTGAATACTCAACCACAGGAAGAGAACATTTTCTGGTGCCTAATTTAAAAAGGAGAGATGAGAGATAGAGACAGAGAAACATCACATACTTGCCAACAGAGATGAATCTCACACCTATTTTGGGATATGATTCATTAGCTAGCTAAAGGACTGCATAGTCTATAGTACAATAATTCTGCTCTGTTTGCTATTTTTAGAGCTTCCCACATGAATTAGAAATCCCCAGCCATGTTTATAACAACAGTGATGACAGGAGCAATATTGGAAAACTACCCAGAAGCTCATCAAGAGTAAGATAGGCAAATATGAAGGGCTCATCCATGCAGTAGGAAACTGCATTCCTAAGGGAGGACTCATCACTATGCTTACCAACAGAAATGAATCTCAGCAAAATCACACTAAGGAAGTAAGCGTACCAATGATGACTTTGGGTGTGGTTCCTGTCTTTTACATTGTATAGATATGCAAGACTGAGTAAAACATGATTGATTGACATATAGACAACAACAACAACAACAACAACAACAACAACAAACAACAAAAAAAAGAAAGCTACAAGAAACAAGTTCTAAAACATGATCAGGAAGAGCACAAAGTTAGGATTGACCACCAGTTTTCAATTATCATCATCACAGTGATACTCATATAGAGACATTTTATTTACTATTCTCAGAACTCTATTATAGCATTTCTTTCAAACACACTGAGCTTCTAGGAAGATGTTGAAAATATTTAATTTCAGTTTTTGAGAAGTTCTTATTTGGTCTGAATGTTAGTGAGGAGGAAGCTTTACGAATGCACCCAGATTTTTATGATTTAAGAACTGGAAGATATTAATTTTAGTTTAAAATGACAGAGGATTAGGAGACCAGATTGGGCTTATAAGAAAGTAAGTCTTTCTGGTCCCTGAGTTAACATAGCCTCTGAGTACCTATGTTATGGAGCAGTAGGGCAGAAGAGCATTTCAGGACTGAATATACCAGCTTTCAAGTTATTTTATCACCCAGCATATGTGAAAAGGAAAGTTAAAAAATATCAATGAATAGAAGGAAAAGACTAAGGCCATAGTCTTAGAAAGATCAAAATGAAGTGTGTGAGGGTGATTACATACAAACATGGAAATTATGGGGAAAGGAGGGAGAGAGTCAGGTGTGGAAAGATGAAGCTGAAAAAAATAGATCAGTGGTGTGAGATCAATTAGGTTGGACATAGAGTTGCTGCTCACTATGTCCCTTTAAAGCGTGTCATTCTTCTTGAGTGGGACAAAGATGTTCATGTCTTCCACACTCCTTTCGACAGTCCCTTTCTTACCCCTGCTAGTCTAGCACTCTTTGCCCAGGTGCCAGCAGTTGACATATCAGTTAAATGGTCCATGCATGTTTATTGCTGGTTAGCAGTGTCCAGAGGTCCCTTGAATATTTGCGGCTTCAGAACTGGTAGTAGTCCCATGGAACCCATGGTAAAATAGTATTAAAAGACAATAATGTCCACCTCTAGATCAAGTTGGGACAGTATGCTTTTTCCCCTGTAGTGTTAGTATGATGTCAGGATTCAAAGGTGGAAAGGGAAGAGTGTCCTAGATCCAGTTTCTTTAAATAGGCTTGCTGATATGGAAAAATGAACTCATCCATTAACTCATCCACCAAATCCTTATTAAGAAACTAAACTATTCTAGAATATGTCCAGTGATTTTGAAGCTAAAAAGGCACAAACATTAGCTCTACATGTAGTTTATCCTGGCTTATAATTCATAGCCTTTATCAGACTATCAGCTGATAGGCTCTACCAGCATGGTTTTATTTCAGATTTTTGTTTTGATTATCCAGAATTAACAAAGAAGGAAAATGCATAAAATGACAGGTACAAAGTGATTAAGGTAAAGACTTGGTCAAAAGGTTAAGGGCATTCTGATTGTAAAAGGATGTTTCAAAGCTGGTAAGAGGGTCACTAAGAAATAATCTCCCACAGATTCTTATTTCAAAGATTACTGGAAATTGTTCAGATATTTATCTGTATTCTTTTAATTCTCAAAGGTCAAGTAAATCCACACTTCTTCCTCTGGTCCTTACTGTAGATACTCTTTACCCAGTGTGAAAGAAGCAGCCAGCTATAAAATCTGGAACACATTTCCTCTATAGAGCAGGTTTTGGGGTGTCGGTTTGTGTGGGTACTGGTATGTGGTGGAGACAAGGCTTCATGCATGAGTAAGAGTGAGCACGCTTCAGTATTTGATACCTATCAACATTACCATGGAACATATCTAGCCCACGGGTCAGGGTTATCCAAAACTGTCTAGGCTTCATTATGCCTTTGAGTTTTTCTCATCAATAGTCAAAAGCTGCAGAGAGCAAGCATAGATTTCTGGAGAATTAGTGCATAGATTAAAATTCCATTACAGGAATTTACACATAAACTAGTCACAGTACTGACTAAAGGCAAGACCATGGACTTTGTTTTAAAGAATAAAAACATTGAATTTTGAATATGCAAATAAGAAAATAATTACTGAAGGAAGTGTAGAGAATAAAACTCTTAGCTCCAGAGCTGGCTTGAGAGAATCTTTATGAATTTTCTCTGAGGTAATGCTGTCAGTAGGGATCTGATTTAAAACTGTAAGGAAACAACTTGATTTACAAACTGCATTTTTGATGTTGCCCTTTGTTTTGGTTTGACTTTATAGGTAGTGGTGATTAGAAATAGGATTGCCTCTCCATTCCTTCATGAAAATGGTGGGAAACTATTTCTGAAGACAATAAAGGTTTTAAAACTGCTAACAATTTTAAGACCATCAAGTCAATTCTTCTGGGATCAATGCAAAATGACTCCCTGGGGCAACATCTCATGTACTTACTTTAGAATTGTTTTAATTAAATAACTCCGCTGATGGGACTCCTGGCACTTCCCTAGAGAGATTATTCACAATCCAATAAATCTTAATGTGAGAAATTTTCTCCTGACTTCAGCTATTTAGCCAACTTACATCTTTAAAACCTTGCTCTTTTTCATAATCTTCCCAGAAAGAAATATTCATGTTTCATAAGATGAAGGTATAGAAAGGTATCTAAGGCAAGGTCCATAATCCAAAGGATATTGGTTTAGGAAAGATCATGTCTAGGGAAAGACCATATCCCATAGACAGGTGTCAAGAGAAAAAACTATGTTCAACAGAAGAGAGATATAGGAAGATGTCTAGGGAAAGAGTGATAATGTGCCAATTTATATTTACTAACACTTGAAATAGAAATGAGCGACATGCCTTGGGAATGCAGCAAGGGTAAAGATAGTGGTCGGTAAGAATAAAATATGGGCATGAGCTCTGTGTTCAAATGTTCAACTTAATCATCACGATGATTACAGAAGTTCACATTCTCATTTCAGCTGACTGGTTCCAATACAAATTTGTGCTATTTCTTGGGAGCAGTATGAAATTCATTCTTCTACCATATTAAAAGTTCAGAAAGTCTTAGTCAAAGTGTGCATATGAGTGTGTGTGCATGTCCTGTGTGTGTTCTCTTTTTAATTGAGAATAGATTCTTCTCATATACACTACATTATGACCACAGTTTTCCCTTTATTCACTCCTCCCAGCTTCTCCCTTTTTCCCTTATTGTTCAGATCCACTTTTCCTCCATTTCCTATCAGAAAGGATCAGTACTACAAGAACAACCAAAGATGATAAAACAAAACATAAGACAAGGCAAATGCCCTTATATTAAGAATACAAAGCAATCCAATAGGAGGAAGAGAGTCTCAACAGCATGAAAAAGTGTCAGAGACACACCCATTCCCTCTGTTAGGAGTCCCACAAAAACACCAAGCTTACAGCCATAATATATATGTAAAGGACTTTGTGCAGACCTGGTGCTTGCTGCTTTAGTCTCTGTGAGCTCCCATGAGCACTGCTTAGTTGATGTAATGGACCATGTTCTTCTGGTGTCCTCCATGCCCTCTGACTCTTACAATCTTTCCTCACCTTCTTCTGTGGGGTTGCTCAAGCTTGCAAGAGAGGGACCCAATAGAGATTCCATATTTAGATTCTCCATATAATGTCTGGCTATGGTTCTCTGCACTCACTCTATTCCCATCTGTTGTTTGAGGAAGCCTCTCTGATGATGACTGGACAAGGCACTGATCCATGAATATAGCAGAATATGATTAAGAATCATTTCATTGTTTTTTGTTGGGAGTGGGGGAGTCATGATTGGTTTTATCTAGGTCTTTGGGCTATCCAGTCTCTAGTTCCTGGCCATATACACAATGTAGGTAATGTGCTCTCTCATGGTATGGACCTCAAATTAAACCAGACATTGGCTGGTCACTTTCACAAGTTCTAAACCACCATTGCCCCAGCACACCTTCTAGGCCGGACAGATTATAGGTCAAAGTTTTTGTGGTTAGGTTGGTGTCCTGGTTTCTCTTTTGACAGCTTGCATAGTACCTTCCTGTGCCAAAGAGAATAGAATGTAGGTGTGAATGCTTCATGTAGTCACTAGCTCAAACTCTCTACATTCAATGAACTGTCACGATGTTGTCATCAGCAATGGAGCCCCACTGTTTGTTTTTTGAGGCTGACCCTCTATTCTAGCATCAGCCTGAATAGATCATGGAGCTGTCTCAGCCAACAACTCAACTGAATGTAATCCTATCCCCCACCACTTGCTTGGTTATAAAAATGCCCAGTTCAGACTCTATCCTCCATTACCAGGGTTCCTCACTTAGGTCACCCTCATATATTCCAGGAAGATTTAACTGCATTGGATTCCCACAGTGCCTCAGATCCCCAAATTATAGGAAAAATTTAACCATATTTCCATTTAATTTCATGAATGTATAGAGCAAATTTATTTTTCTTTACAAACTGCATGCTATAATTGAACATACACTATTTTTCAAGTGAAAAAAAATCCAAGGAATTCCATTATTATTTTTGATAGAGGGCGTGGTAATGTTAGAGCACTTAACCATCAGATAGTATTTTTCATTAGGTCATGACATCATATTTCTCAGTGTAACCCTTCATTATCTGCTTCTATGTATGTGGTGCTGGAGATAAAAATTCAGTTCTCATGCATGTGAGCTACCACTCTGCTTTTCACCCAGTCTTTTCTCTACTATCTTTAAAAATATGTAGTTATGAATAGTTAAATAAATGATATTTATAAATAGACCTTCTATTTTTCTCATATGCTAGAACCATTTTATAAAAATAAGAATTTAATCAGATGGAAATGTCCAAGAACTATTACTGCATTTCCTTGAACTGACTCGATATTTAATTTCTCATTATTCATGTAGTATAACCATGACATTTTTGTTAAAATAGCAGAATCAAAGAGTTAGACCATAGGGAAAAGTATAACATTGTTGCCAA
The DNA here is from genome assembly GCF_021556685.1 of Rattus norvegicus. Lineage (NCBI taxonomy): Eukaryota > Metazoa > Chordata > Mammalia > Rodentia > Muridae > Rattus > Rattus norvegicus. The sequence continues at coordinate 84,465,732 of NC_141551.1, forward strand.
TGGCACTATTGTGCATAGAATTATAATTGATTGAATGTTTAGATTGAATGGTAACAATAATTTAAATACTTATGCAAATCCATTCTATCTTATTGGAAATTATACATGTACATGTGTGTGTGTGTGTGTGTGTGTGTGTGTGTGTGTGTGCTAAGAAATGCCTCTGCTGTGAGTTATTATATAAGAAAGGCCTTTATCTGTGAGTTGAAAGAACAGCAGCTGGCTAAACATATTAGATGGAAGATTGTGCTAATTAGCATTCAGCAAAGTCTGGGGAAATAAGAGATGAGTAAAATTTCTTCTGGTTTGGTGGGAACCATGAGCCGGGAAATGGGCTTTGAATATAACATTTTGTCACATGCTTTGGGATAGGTCGGGAAGTACAAATTCTAGATACTGGATTTCACATAGCAGTTAGTAAAGTTTTTATAAAGTGAACGTTACTTATTGGCCACATCTTGCAGTAGTATATGGGATGGTTGGGTTGAGAAAGTAGAAAGATGGGTCAGGTCAAGTAACTGAGAGAAAGAGAACCCTGTCAAACAGAGAGGACACAGCCTTTAAACCAAGGCCCACAAGACAGTCTGTACTATAGATTACTTAATTTATTCTCCTCTGTTCCAATAAAGAAAACTTTCTGTATTCAATTCTAGCTGCCTCTCCCCCTTGCTGCCTTTCCATAAATATTTACGGATGAAAGACCACCTGGAATGTGGTTAGCACCATTCCAGGTTGGAGGCTTGGACTGAATAAAATGGTGCCCTGAGTATTAGTCTTTTTTTTTTTAATTCTTCTTCATAGCTATGTATACAATGTGACCAGCTACCTCATACTCTTGTTACCATACCTTTCTTTGCCATTATGGATTGTGTTTTAGCTGTGAGCCAAAATAAACCTGGTTTGGTCACAACAATGAGAAGTGTGACTAATATATGTCCTATGTCGTTTGCAAATGCTATGAGTTTTCTCTACTCCCCCTGTGTACATCATTTCTGGGAACATGTAACTTAGAAGACATGCTCAATAAAGAAACAAAGAAATAGAGTAGTAGGAGCTGATACCTCAACACAAATTCATCATCATTGATCCTGGGAGATATATAGGAAAGCATTAATTTTATTATTTTATTAATATAATTAATATAATTTCATAATAGTAACTTATTATTATTATTAAGTGGAACATAGCAATTTTTCTTTTATGAGTTCTGTTCAGGAAGTCAAAAACACTTTCCTGGGTAGTGACAGAGGATTTTTGTCATATCTCATTTGCCAAAGAGGTCTGAATAGAAGAGAAATATCTGATTGATCATTTATGGAAAGTAAATTCAAACAAGAGCAAAACTGTAATGAATGGGGATGATAAAAGTAGATTTTAGAAATACAGTTTTGTGAGACTGACAGTTTGGGAAAAAAGAAGGGTAATGGGGATGGAGATTAGGGTGCATGTTTGAGAACAAGTAGTGACAACACCTAATGACTAAGTCAGAGGCATTGGTAAGGATAAAGGAGTTATGAATGACATTCAGTTCCAATGGTAGAAGAGTAGCAAGGACTAAGTTTGGAAAGGGGAATACAGCTTTGCTTATATGTAAGCAAAAAGTATATAAAAGAGTTTGAAAGTTAGACAGAGGCATATGCCAGCAGCAAACCACTGAATTGAGAATAGGACCCCCGCTGAAGGAATCAGAGAAAGAACTGGAAGAGCTTGAAGGGGCTCGAGACCCCATATGTACAACAATGCCAAGCAACCAGAGCTTCCAGGGACTAAGCCACTACCTAAAGACTATACATGGACTGACTGTGGACTCTGACCTCATAGGTAGCAATGAATATCCTAGTAAGAGCACCAGTGGAAGGGGAAGCTCTGGGTCCTGCTAAGACTGAACCCCCAGTGAACTAGATTGTTGGGGGGAGGGTGGCAAGGGGGGGAGGATGGGGAGGGGAACACCCATATAGAAAGGGAGGGGGGAGGGGGATGTTTGCCCGGAAACCGGGAAAGGGAATAACACTCGAAATGTATATAAAAAATACTCAAGTTAATAAAAAAAAAAGAAAGTTATGTTCTTTCATTCTTCTTTGCCACATGGTATTTCTCCCCAAAATTCTAGAATTGGAAGTAGACATTCTTTTAAATTTCCTTTAGATTTATTTATTTTATGTGCATGAGTGTTTTTGCTGGAGTTACAGAGGGTTGTCAGCTGCCATATGGGGAGTGGTGATGAAATCTGGGTTCTCTGCAAGAGCAACAAATGTGTTTAGCTAAACAATGTGTTTAGCTGATGAACTATCTCTCCAGTCCCAGGGTAGACATTTCCTCTTAACAAGGCCATGCTGCAGTTCTTATCTTAGTTTGCGCTTGGTTACACAGTAAGCATCAAAACCTTTCCCCAGTTTTCTGGACTCAGGAGTTAGAATAATAGCTTTAAATTTAATGCCCTATCCATCTTTAGACTACTACCCAGTGAAAACATAGGAGTGTTTTGAAACATGATAGGTGAGATTGTGTCATATAGTTTGGCTGGCTGGATTCATAAAGCAAATTCAGTGGGGATAGAGTTAGTTTTCCCAGGGAGGTGAATTTTCTCAGTATAGAAGTTAGATCAAAGGCTCATCATTTCTTGGCAAAAACATGGTGTCTGTTGGTTCATTCTCTAAGGGTTTCTCCTGCAAAGTCACTCTCTTTTTATCCACTGAAAAACATTTATTGTCTGTGACTCCATTTCACTCACTCCCTTTCCTTGATGTTCTGAAATTTTATCTGCATTTAATTTTGGAGCTGCAGGCAGGTATTTTCAGGCACTCTTTTGGTCTCATTACAATTTGTACCTCTGGGCATTGTACCTCTTCCCTGGTGAATGGTCCCTTTACTTCTCTTAGGGTTGTACCTTCATCTGAGTATGACTCTTTGACTTTGCATTTTAGCCATAAGAGGTTTTATTTTAAGCACAGGACCCTTTAGATCTATTAGAATATATTTCCTTTAGACTTTCAAACATATTTTCCAGTATTCTTGGGGTTTCTTTTGGGACTTTTACCTTTTAAACCAGAATTTATATGTATATATATTTAAAACCAGAATATTTGCATTTTAGTATTGTTTCCATTTGTTAACCATGAAAACTTTCCAGTGAACATTCTTTGACTTTCTATTCAGAATGACTTTTAGTCATCTGAAGAGGCAATTGCTTCAAAGCAAACAATTTATGTGTCTCTTCCGTTGCACATCATGACATAAAAGTCAATATATTTTTTATTCTCATGGGCTAAGTAACCAGTCAGAAGAGCAATCTGAGTGTACTAAGATTTTTTCAAAGGAGAGGTTCAAGACAGAATGTGGATAATTTTGCTATGCACTTTGTCTCCTGTGTTTGATTCTTCTACCTGACTGGTTTTGTGTAATATTTCCTTTCATTATGTTTGCACTATGTTGATAGCATCACATGGGTGACTGGTTTCTACCATATAAAATACTGAGTTCTGTAGCAGTTGCTATTTAGAACTAAGTTAAGATATCCTCAGCATCTTATTTGTATAGACTATTTCCCCAACCCCCACATTCTGAGTCAGATTTGTAACTTTTATTGGAGCTGTCCCTTGCTTCAAAGGTTCCTCTTAATCCTTTCAATATTTTAATACTTGGGTATTTGTGTTGGCAAATTATGATTTTTCTATTAGTTCTAAGATAGAGTAGTTGAAGCTTCATTAAGGAGCAATAAGGTTGAAAAAAATCAGAATGGTTGGTTCTGTAAAAGAAACATAGAAAATTTTTGTTGAAACAAGAGACTTGAAAAATCATGTACTGGGTTCTAGTTGGTTCGGATTTCTTCCCTCTGTATTTAGTACCAACACCTTTCATACTCCAACCTCTAGGCTTGTCTTTCTACAGTGTGACCCTTTCTTTCCCACGCTATCCCAGAACTTGCTAATTTTTCTACCATTGTTCCTGTCAAAACTGCTCTCCTAAATTTGTGTGAAAATAATCACTTCAGCTATTTGGAGTGCAACTGTTAGGACTGTGAAGAATAATCCTACTAGGCACTTATTCTCATTATTGTGAATCCTTAAACTGTGTCCTGAATCTTGGTCTCTTCACTTTATTTGCTTAGTGAAGAGATGATTCCTGGTTTCTATTAAATTCAGCAGTTCTAAATTATCTCTGTAGTTCTTTAACATTAGTTATTCTATTGACCCTGCTTGATTTCTAAACATTACATACATTCAGGAAATACAAACTTTCTTCTCAATGATGAAATCACTTTTCATTTCTTATACTAAGTATATATTATAATATAAAAATAATATATTACTTTATTTAGAGCAAATTACAAATCTTGCAACATATTTGCAGTAATTCTATTTCCAGTATAGATAACTTAGTGAACCATTTAGTAACTGATAGCTGGCCATTTATCATGGGAGATTCTCTATGTGTTAGGGAAGTGGTAATAATGGATAATAAATGATTAATGGCTCTTAGTAGTCCCTTGAATATATCCAGATATATTCAACCAGAACATTCCTGTAAAGTAAAAACAATCCCTCAGAGGAAAAACAGAATTCAAACTAAAACCAAAATAGAGCAAAAACTCCTTTATTTGGCTAATGAGAAGACAACTCATTGATGTTAATTTTCAGAGATAATGAAAGAGACATAATTATGACAGAGGAAGTGGTTCTAAGCTGTTTTCATCAGGCACATGATGTCTGGTCCACTTCACTCCTGGAGAGTGTGATTGTTGGCCTTTTAGTCACAGGGCCTAGGAGAGTTATAATGTCAGTGCCCTTCTTCGAGTAGGAAGCTGTTCCTTATCTGGAGCTCTGAACATAAAATGAATCAACAGGACGTGCTAAATTCTGATAGAAATGCTGCAGTAGAAAAATGAAAAGTTAAAAGCTACAGCTTCGAGTCCAGAGGAATCTCAGAAGTTCACATGTGATACTATCAGGATGTATGTAGAGTTCAAAGATTTCAGCAGAAAGAATTGTCAGCACTAGGACATGAAGTGAGTGATGATTATGAAGACATGATGGGTTGAAGTATAGTAATGGTGATTACAAACTATAGATAGGTGTGGAAAGAAATGGAGTGGAGAGGTTTGAAGGCCGACTATACTTGCCGAACTCTGTGATGTTAGAGATTCCAACATTTCAGGTTTGCAAGCAGGGAGGGCTGAGACCAAATTTATATTTGGGAAGGAATTTCCTCCCATAGAAAAATTTGGTTATAAATATTCCTTGCCTCTGCACAAAAACTAAAACAACTACATTCAAAGACAGCAACAAGTTGTATTGGTTATTTTCACATTGCTGGGGCCATGGCACTGGGTAGAGCCCATTTAAGGGAGGAAACGCTTATTTTAATTTGTGGCTTAGAAAATTTGGTCCATTGCAGTGAGGAAGGAGTGGTGGCTATCATGCTATTATGGTAGCAGAACGAGCATGCCACTGTCGATAAGGAAGCAGGAAGCATGCCAAAACCAGGGCTCTAAGCGGCAAAGGCCTTGCCCTAGGGAACTAGGCACATGTTCCAATGTCTTTGAACATGGTACCAATAGCACCAGGGGAACAATTATTTAACATAATTCTGAGGGTGATGTTTCATATTTAGAACATCAGACTGACTATTCCCCACTGCTCACAAGGTTTTGTGGTCATCTCTTAATTCTGTGTACGTTTAGTTTGAGTTCAACAGTCTTTGCAAGTCTTTACAGTGACAAAAATGGTTCAGAAGTGCAAAGTTTAAGTCTTTTTTTTTCTCACACAAGGCAAATTCCTAACTTAAGCCCCTACAAAGTAAAGAGGCCATGCACACTTCCAGTACACAATGGCATAGGTAATCATTGCCACTTCTATAGGGAAGAAAGGAGACTAAAATGCAAAATTGAAACCCCAGCATGCTAAACAGCAAATCCTGTAGCTTCTTATCTGACACCTGGGACTTAGAGTTCCATTCAGTTCTTGCAGCTCTCATCATCAAATGCCTCGTTTCTCCTTGAACCTTAGGGTTCACATTTACAGCTTCACATGTGTCTTGGAAGAATTCCCTGCAGAAAATCTAGCCCAGTTACACATTATCTGTGCTCCCAAGATTACCTTAAACGCCTGTCTTTGTGCCAGCTTCCGTAATTCTGTAACTCTTGTTTTCTCCGTGCCTACAAAACCACAGGGACTTTTTTTTTTCTTTTCCAGTTTGAGAAATAATGGAGCACCCTTTCAGCATGGCTGTATCAGTCTCTGAGTACTTGGGTTGCAGAACTCAAAAAACCATTTCCATAGGTCATCATTTTCAGCAGGGTACACTGTAGCCTCTTTAATGTCAGAAATCTGTAATCTCTTTTCAAAGAAATGCTTTTCAAATGAGTTTGTATGAGTGGGTGAGGATTCATCTGCAAAGGCCCCCTTCTAATATTCTAGTGTACTTGTGGGTCCTCCTGTGGAGTGTTAAACCTTAGCAACATAAGCACTTTCTTGAAGGTTCTTAGCCAGAAATATTTAACTTTTTTTTCTGGTTAAATCAGATATTTCCCACATCTCTCTGCTTTTTTTGCTAATAGTTTTCATTATAATCCTGACTTATGGTAGCTATATGAAACCATGCCTCAGCTTATAGTTGTGGTGTTTGAAATTTCCTCCATCGAATTCATCAACACATTACTCTTGCATTCAGGTTCATTAAAAGAAAAAAACAAACAAACTAGGAAATAGACAAGATGCAGATACAGGTTGTTTTTTGTTTGTTGGTTTGCTTGTGAAATAAGTGGCCTCCAGTACATTTTCAATAATCTTGGTTCCTATCAGTAACCTCATGGACACGTTTAGTGTCTGTGTTTCTGATAGTGTTCTGGGCTTCTGAGCTGTCACTTGAATTGTTCATTGAAGTCTGTTCACAGCATTCTAGGGATTCTTTAGTTCCCATCACCAAACATCTCCAAATTCCTCCCTGAAGTCAGTGAGAATACTTAATGAGTTGAGCAATTTTACTTTTAAAATAGCATGAGTGTAATTTTTAGTTTCAAGTCTGTAGGGGATATACTTTAAGTTGGAAGTAGAGGTTATGAATAAGAAAAATAAACATACCACTGGTACATGTTGTAGCATAATTATTAGAAAAAATTGTGATACTTTTCATGAGTTAAGTAAAGCAGAATATCTTCAAGTTTGTTTTTTTCCCGGTTGAGTTTATGGAAAGAGCAGGAAACAAAGTAGATGAGGGTTGGGAAATTCATGTGCCTTATAACCTTATAGTAATAAACTCTATTTTGAAATGATATCACTTTAAAAATCTTCATTCAACACATGGAAATGTTATATAAATTACTTATTACTATGAATAGTATGAATCTGTCTTGATAAGCAATTTATTCTGTTAGATTAAATCCTCAGAGTTCTTCAGCAAAGAACAATAAAAATGAAAATACACTTTGCCTGGTGTTACTTATTTCACACAGAGATAATATTTCTCCTCTTCTAGCATTTGTTTATCCTTAAAACTTAGATTATCATCCTGCATTGAGCTCTCCCCAAAAGTACTTATCAGTTCTTTTTTCTTTGATAGTAGGTATTGTTTGAAGGCTTTTATCTCCCTTCCCAATGATCCTTTAAATGTGTGGTACAAATGAAAATGTTTTCTTTTCTTTTACACGATAGTCTCTGTTTCAAGACATGTTTGAAATATTTTAAGACACACTTTTCAGTAGGATAGCAGATTGTTCTCTCCTGTATTTGTGGACAGAGCCTAGACAGCTTTATGGAATGTCTGAATTGCCTGGGTTTTTCATTGTTCTTCCTCACCCTGAGAATAATTGTAAGAGAGAGGTCATGGTCAGACTTTGTTTAATCCTTAAAAAAATGATAACTCAGTAAACATAATGTCCAATACTTACAAGACCCAGTAGGTAAAACCACAGCTGTCCAAATATTTTCTGGATAAAGTTTTAGTTTTCTTGTTTTTGACTTTTTCTTTTTTTCATCTTAGTTTTGTCTTCTAGAGCCTCCAGCAGCCATATTACTTTTAAATTATCCTTCATATTTGTATCACCCGGGCAGAGGTTCTAATATCTCTAGTCTCTCTGTTTACTTCCTATACAGATTAGTGCACAAAATTATTGAAAAGAATCACCATCACACCCATATGTTCAATGTGAGGAGTTCAAACTATATTTATCCGTCAACCTTCTATGTCTCTACTTCAGTCCCTCCAACCAATTCCCAGTTCACACTGGGAGATTCTGAAGTCCAGATGATGCCTGATAATCTCTAGCTTTGCTCTAAGTCAATGCTCAATTTTTTTTGCTTAGGGTAATTCCTCTTATATTGCATCATTTTATATACTCACACAGCACTTTATATGTTAATTCTCTTTAATATTATGGCTACTTAGTAGTTTCTAGCCCTATGACAATGGGGGCACATCTGTCTTACTATGTACTTCATCCACTTCTTTAATCCCTGACATAATTTAGTCCTTTACTAAATAATTATGTATTTATTTATATCTGCTGTGCTGGGAATAAGCCAAGTGCCTCATGAATGCTAGGTATTTACCTAATAAGCTACAAGTCCAACTCCATTTTAAAATACCGAATTAGTGGTTGCAATGACTGTAGGCTCATTCAGGGAAGGGGTATTTCTTATTCATCTTTAAAATGTATATCTTTTCCCACAAACCTTTGTATAGTAGACCTATAAAAGATCCATGAAGGACTAATGACTGAATGCTATGCCATTTGTGGGTCAGCCTTAGATGACTAGTTATGCACTTTGGTACTTAGTTTGCCTAGACACAAGACACATCTCAACCAATGTTGCTTTGGACCAGAAGTTTTAGTATAACGCAGTTTCAATATTTCAATCAAAGCTATTGGTGCTTAGCTTTTATATTATTCAGTTTATCATAACTGTGACCAAATATTTGGCAGAAACAACTTAAGGAACAAAAGGTTAATTTTGCTCACTGGAGCAGAGCGTCATGATGGGAAAACCATGGCAGTGTGGTTCCATTCACAGCAGTGGGAAACTGTGGTAGAGTTCTTAACATGACTATATGTCAGGAGGCAAAGGCCAAAATTAGGACAGGTATCCCCTCTAATGCACACCCCCTGCCAGCCTCAATAGTTGCTTGCTATTTCAAGTAGGTCACATTTTCCAAGAAGTCATGATTTTAGCTGTACTAATCCTTGGGAACAAGAGTTCTAATCATGAGCTTGTTGGGGACATTTCAGATTCAAAGCCTCTTCTGAGTGAGTTGAAGTGCTCATTTCTTTCACCACCACTTCCCTGTTGTTTCAAACCATTTGATACTTTTCAATGACTTTGATCCTCATAAAGTGTTATAGGAATTAAAGATAAAGTAATAATTTTGGAATGCATAGTGATGAAAGGAACAATTTGGAAAAGTTAACTTTAATAAACAAGTTGAATCAGAGGGTATATACAACATTCTGCTTTGCAGAAATGCAACTCAGCAACTGAGAGGCATGTCTTAACACACCACCATGCATTAAATAAATGTATGTTAAAAGGTGTCTAATCATGAGGAGTTGGTTTTTGGACAACAGGGTTTGGAGAAGTTCAATGGAAGAAATAGCACATGACTCCCCAGCCAAAGATGGAGGAAAGGTACTGCTGTGGACAGGAAGCCCTGACTAGGTGCTAAGAGGTGAAACAAGTGAGTCTTAAGACAATTTTAGTATAAGCCCAAGGTAGAAGTGAATGATGCAGCAAAGCCAGCCCTCATAACTCATGTTTTTTCCCCCAATTAGGATTGATGGTGGTACTAAGAAGTTTAAGTTTATTTCTAAGTACTCTAGGACAATTTAGGATTGTAGACTAGGAAAATACAGGTCTGGATTTATTTTCCAGGATTGCTCTGATTATTTTAGGGATTCATGGGAGCTAGGCATGAGTAGAGAAAATGGTGGCATGATCACTGAAGGGCCAGACAATTAAGAGTTGATAATGAGTCTAATTTAGTTGAGAAGGCAGAGCATTAGTCAGACGGAAAGCTACTAGATCCACAGAAGGGGTGATGGAATTTGCAGGTGAGTTAAATGAGAAAATGGCAGGGAGGTGAAGGCTGACCTCTGAACTGGGCTGCTGACATGTAAGGATATTATTTATAATAATGAATGACATTAGAAGGATACCATATTCCAAAGAATGGGAAGGTATAGTGTTCTATCAATTTTCTTTAGAGCAAAATTAATGAATGTTCATTAGGAATGGGTTTTACGTATGAACAGCTCTTGATTTCTGTTATATGTGATTGTTCCTTGGTATAGATTCTAGGTGATAAATCATAGTTTCACATTAAATGATGAAGTTATAGTCTCTAGTCCAAAGACTCATCAGAAAATATTATTTTGTGCCTAATTCTTGTCTAAGCATTAAGAGAACATTATTTTTATGTCACTCTATAAATCAAATGCAACACCAATACTTGTTGATCTGACAAATGTTTTGAGTCATCTCTTCCTGGAAAACATTTATTTATTAAAGATTAGTCTGTTGGCCTACTATTCTTTCTTTTTTCTAAATTGGTTTTGAAGACATTTCATTTTCTGGGTTCAAGGTATATTCCAAGAAAGGAAACATGGATATGTGCAGACCATGAGAATCACATAAGCTATTCACCAGCTCTGGAAAAATCTTATGTTGATTAGTTAATTTTTGTTTTATTTTATCTTATATAGTTTTTAAGTACCACTGCATCCAATTAACAGCTTGCTATAATATTCAGCATAGTTTTCCCTTTTGTCTGTGGATTTCCACTAAGAGCTCACCATCTTGGTAGTTTTCTCTGTTTGCTGAGGCCATCACTGATTTATTTATATGCATCTTTTAAATGTCCAATGTAAGCCTGTGAATAAATTGTTTGGCCATTGCATAGAACTGAAAAGATGCTTTGTTCTCCTATTACTCTACAGCAATATGCTTCTGAAATGAAATAGCACACTGTGATAGAGCTCACCTTGATCGAAGCACATTAGGGTAGATTTGTAATTGCTGCTACTGGCGGGGGCTCATCCTGTGATTAGGCTCAGATCCCCAAATTTTATAGCTTTTTGTTTTGTTTTGCTTTAAAAGGCAAACCCATAAATGTGATAAATGGAATTCCAAGATAATGGAGTTAGGAAGCCATTACTGAAGGCAATTTTGGAGGAAAATGGAGAGTGTAAAATGATGACTTTAAAATATTTAAAATTATGGAGGTGGAAATTAAATTGCAGACATTGGAGGAAAGTGTTCACTGTGCAAGGAAAAGGAAAGTCAACACCAATTTAGAGATAGAGTCTATACTTTGATAAAAAAAAATCAGAGAGAATGCAAGCATTACCTCTCAATATTTCAAAAGGAACAATTCCAGCAAGTTTCTGCATTAAAAGTATGGCATGTGGCAACAGGAAGCACAGATTCATAGGTGGCATATTCATCCGAACTCTTTCTGACTGATATGGAAACAGTTCTGTTTGGTTTTCTAAAACTCAGTTTTTCTTTTAGTATTCATGAGTTCGACATGCTTCCTAGATGAATTCCAGCAAATGGAGAGCCACAGGACAATAAAAATAATACCTGTGGCTTTTAAGATAGCTTCAAATCATTGGGAAAGATTAAATATTGACACTTTGATAATTTACTAAGATATCTACACGTTTCTGTGCAATTTCCATTTATCCTCCCTCGAAATTAAAACACAGGGTAGCAATTTCCAAATCAGAAGCAAGCTTTCTCTCATATTGAACATTTATTGGTCATCTTAACTGTGTTTAACTCATAGATAAAGAAAAAAAAGTAGCTACTGACATCATCTCATAGGGTATGAAGCGGTGAATGTGTTTATCCTCATCTAGCATAGCTGAGGTCTCACACAATAACCACTTGGTTTCGCAAATGCCATTGCCACCAAATGCTGCTTGTGAAATAAATAATTACCTAGAAAGTTTTAATACTTCAAATTAAAATCTACCTTTGGTTGAAAATTGAGTAGAATTTCTACAAAAACGACAATATGCCAATGTAGTTTAAAAGCATTTTGTGGACTTGTTCCTCATAACAACTTTGTATCAGATGAGGAAGTACCATTTGCATTATTAATTGCTATGCCTTTCAGGGTTATAAAATTTCACCTGAAACTCAACACATTCTAAAAATAGCTCCTCACCTAATGGTACTGGAGCTATCTTAAAAGCATAGGCATTTCTCTTTCACTCTGAGCAGCAGGGTGAAAGCTAACTACACCTGGAATGTTTTGGTTGCCATTTTCAAGTAGAGGAAGGGCTAAATGGCAGCTGTTCTGTTATTGCTTTTCTTGTTCTGAAATTTCTTGCAGAAGAAATGCTTTTCTAAAGGAGAAACATAAAGGACATAACGCAAAGAATGAGCTCTGGAACTTGACTGAGAAATTAGAACTAGCTGAACCCCTGACAAATTACTGTTAATAGGTTTAAACTTAAAATCTGAAGAGAGATACTCCTTGTCTGCACTATGAACACATTGGATTCACTGACAAGTTAGTTTGGTGCTGATGAGCTTGAACTAAGCCTACTGGGTCCTCACATCCTCAAGGGCATGGATGCTTGGTGGGTGTCAGGGTGTCGATGAAGGTCTTATACTGTGGGATGCACTGTGATCCCTGTAGCTGTTTTCCATGTATCACATGGAATATCTTTCCACAGAGGTTGGATATTGGAGTCAGATATTTACTATTACTGAAGCAGTATATACAAACAAATTCCTTGGGTAAAACTGAGTCTTCCTTTTAGTTCATTATGTGAAAATAAAGGTAAGAAATTACCACAGTGAGTTTCCCAGAATTGGAAGAGGCTATAGCAGAAGTCTTGGATTTCCCTCAACTCACATTGTTTCTGGAAATCTCATGAAGAACACCAGAAATGATAAAGAAGGCCAGGCATGTTTCACCACAGTTCAGTATTAAGTATTTTTCCTTTCCTGTGTGGTGTTCTCTAATTCTTCCCTTGGATAAGACTGTAATATCTTCCATTTGTCTTAGATTGCTTTTTGCATGCTATTATAAAAGCAGAGTATTTTACTAGAACACCTTAGGCCTGCAATAAGTTTTTCACTATAATAGCTGATGTCTGTCCATACAGTATTACTTATAGAGAAATCTCCTGCAAGTTGTTTTTCAATTGTCACCAACAAATTGTGAAATTGTGGTATTTTTCCATTTGGTGTAGCCAACAGCTGTTTAATTGGACTTCAGGCTGAACAGAAGGGATACTTAGATCTTTCTGGTATTGTCAACCTAGTGACCTTTGCAGGTCGAAGAGATCTTAGAGCCAAGATAAGAACCTACTACTGTCAGGTTCCTAAACCAACATAATTTCTAACTATCTTTCGTATACTTATCTTTGTATCTGCAGTTAAATATATCTCTCTCCCCTCATCAAAGAAGCTTCTTTTTGTGACAGATGGAGACTATTGCAGAGATCTGTAACTGGTCATAATGCAGAGAATAAGAGACTGTGGGGTGCCCAACTCTAATGGATTCATTTAAAGCTAAGGTTCAGAGAATATTGTGGAAAATGGGGTTAAAAAAACTGTAAGAGCCAGAGGCTTAGGCTGCCTGTAAGCATGATTGACAAGAAAAATATACTCATCAACTTTCAACACCATGCTTTCTTGGATAAGACAAGAAAACAGCAATACCAGTTGACAGGTCAGTTCCGACAGGGAACATATCAGATGCTTCCACTCCTAGATGAAGAGCTACAGGATGTCAAAGGATGCTGAGATGAGGAGAATCCGTTGTGCTCAGGGATGAACTCTCACATAGATTATCCCAAGTAAACACCAAAGCAAAGACAGATGGATTTAATAGGCTACACATATACTTGTGCCTATATAGTATATACACATATACACATGTATGTGCATGTGAAAATATAACTAAAGAATATATAAGTTTTGGAGGAGGACGGAAGAGTTGGAGAAAAGAGAAAGAAGTAGGAGTGGTATAGATGTTGTGCTCATATGTGGAAATTCTCAAAAATACCACCAAATTTTAAAAATAAGAACTATGTACACAAAAAGCATAAGTTTTTAGAAGATTCTCCACATTGACTCAGATAGTAGCTGCATTAATTTACCCACTTACTTATATGATTTATTCATAACAAGCAAATTGTTTTTTATTCATAATAAACCCATCTCTCTATAAACTGATGAATGCATTAAGAAAATGTAACACACACACAGAGTTGTAAAGAAGAACTGAGTTATGTATTTTTCAGTAAAATGAATTGTACTGGAGATTATCATGTTATTTAAAGCAATCCAGACTCAAAAATCAAATATGTCCCACTCTCCAGCATGTGTGAAATTTAAGAGAGGAAAAAAGAGCTTGAAAATAAAAGAATATTAAGGACATGGGAAGGAGTAATGGAGACGAAGGCTGTCACAATAACACCTTATATATTCTACAATCAATTCCTGATAAAATAACAGACCTATTGTTTTCTAGTTGTGATGAAGCCAGTGCTTTATTTCACCATGAGAAATGAGTAACCTAAGTAGCAAAATCCTCCAACTTTGGGATCTGAGCAATCAGTAACAAATCCTTTAGAAAAAATTAATTTCTTAATTATTGGCTTGCTAGACTTTATCACTGAATTTCTCAAATGTTTTACTGTTCCTGTCTTGGGCATTCTCAGTATTCTCTACATGTATTTTTCTCCCTCTGCTTACTTTTAAACCATCAGAAGTAGAGGGTCAGAAAAGTTGCCTCAACAGGGACAGGGAGTATTTATTTCACTGCCAGTGTGGGGGAATGCTACATTTCCTCTGGTGCTCCGGGAATTCTCCCATTAGATAGTTTTTCTTAGTCCCAACTCATAACTCATAGGTCCATATTTAGGCTTAGGATTATCTATTCTAATTATAAGAAAATGGTGGATCAAATCATCTCCAGAAAGTCATCAGCTATCATCTCTCCTTGTGCTACCTGAGACACTTATACTTGAGAAGAGTCAGGAGAGATTTTATTTCTTATGTGAGATCAGGCCAGAGACTGGCTTTCCTCTTATTCATCTTGCCTGAGTTTCAAAATCTATAAAATGCTATCCTGAAATGTACTTCAATGGATCATTGCAAGTGTTAAAATGTAACAGAATATTTAATCATTGAATTGTCGTACTCAAGAAAGCAAGACCACAATTAGGTTAAACCCAGAGGTTAGATTATTATCACACTTTTTGTGAGAATCCGGTTTCTTATTCAAGTGTGAAAACTGCAACTTTGATAAAAGGGGTTGCATGTTGACACCTAAGTGGAGAGTAATTTTATATCCAAAAACTTAGGATTTTGTAGTTTAAATCTTGGTCGCAGAATTTAGAGTATTCTAGTTACCTTTTTCTGGACTAAGAAATGAAAAGGCACAATAACAGAAATAAATAAGCAGGGGGGACAGAATAGACACCATCTAAAAGTAGCCAGTCACTCACTTTGATGATGCTGGGGCCTCTTTGATTCTATGACAGCCTTCCCATTTTATGTTGAAATGGTGAAATAAGAGCCACGATTGGAGTAGACACAAGGAAACAAAGTCTCTTGGATTCAGTTGAGCAACAAGTTAAGTTCATAGTCCCAACATAATAGTCAAAGATTTGCTTTGGTGGGTAAAGTTTCTTTGATAGCATATTTAGTGACTCTGTGTGTGTGCACATATACACAAGAGTGTGTATTGTGTATAAAGACAAAGAAAAAATTTAAAGTTTCTTTTATTCCACCTTCCATTTTCAATTTAATTCTTATTCATAGGCATGTGTATGTTTGGATTGTTAGTAAAGTGTAGATATCATTGAAAATATTTCCTTTATTTTATATGATAAATATCCTCAGTCTTTTTTATAACTTATTTGCCTCCATATATTTCTGGACATTAAATTTATTTCCACCATTATCTGTTTCAGATAATGGTTTATAGCCATATCCGCATGCATAGGTTTGTGAAAAGCATGTTTCCTGGGTTAATGTGTACGTAGCCTTGTGATGCCAAAAGGTCCACATCGAATGCTGATAAAGATTTGTTTCATTATGTTTTATTATCATGCCTAATTTCCCCATCACAAATATATTTTTATAGTTGACAATTGCATTTTTAAAACTTTTTTCTTTTTTATTGGATATTTTATCTATTTACACCTCACACTTTAAAATGTCCTTTACTGTATATAATGCAACATGAATATTCTTTGTTTCCCTCTATTTCTGAATTTTCTTTCCTGAACCACTTACATTTTGGGGCAGATCAGATGACTGTAATCACCTCCTTTAATATCTGTGCTCATTCTAATTTTTCAACACTGTGATGTTTAACTGCATCGTAGTTTGAATTAAATAACTGCACCCTTTCTTCCTTTAGAGGTTTTTGAGAAACACTGTCATTTGAATTGTACTGGGAACCTTTTGTAACAACAGTATCAAAACTACAGAGTCTTGGCTACTGTGTGCATATGGTACCAGGAAGAATAGCTCTTGAATGTATTTCTTTTAGTAAATCTGGAAATGAAAACCACAGTTTGTATAGGATTTGGTTTTGTTCATTAGACCTATAACACCTTGACAAATGGTTTGTGACCCACTCTTCATAAAATTTATCAGGCAAACAATGTTCTTAGCACTTAATTAAGATTACACAGTTTCCAGGGGTGGTTCCTTTGAGGACTCAACAGCTTTCTAGTGCAGGAGGAACGATAGCAGATAGATTATGGCAGGGTGCAAAGTATCAAAGTAAAACAGTGCTTCTGGAAAGAGTTGTAAAGTGTAGGAACACAGCATCTAAGAAGATAGGGTTGCAAAGGCATTAAAGTAAATGCAGTTTTGAGGGAAACCAATGCCCACTGTAGATTTCTAGCAGGAGGTGAGACATCAGACAAGGGCAAGAATAAAAGCATACAATTTTCTTTTTTGAGCTTGAGTGACAAAGGGGAATATAAAACCTTTTAAATAGAGATCGAATATAATCAAAATCATGCTTCACCTTCACAGTAAAGAGAATCCATGGGGGCCAAAGGAGAGCTTGAGTTTTAGCGTTCACATGGGTAACTATTTCTATGGTCCCAGAGAAGACAAAGTGAAAAACTTTTAAACCAGGTCACACTTCTTTCCTGTTTTGTTCAGAAATCGTTATTTTCATTGAACAACTTTTTCTGATATTGTTTTCATCTACCCAGACGAAGTAAATGTTCATAGCATGTTGCTTTGACCATCACGTAGATGTAACATTTAAAGTAAGGCTCCTCTGGAGATTAAAATAAGTATGATACATGATGCATTTACTTTGAAAACTTCTGAATCACAGTAGAAAAACCAACAACAAACAAATATTTCAGAAATCATTTTTGTCTCTCCTTGAGTCCAGCATAATTGAGAAAAGCAAGATGCACACACAAAAGGGGGAATCAGTTTATGCCTTGCAACTGCAGTAATTTATTTTATACCTTTATAGAAAAGTATGGGAAGAAAATAAAGTCCCTAGGATTCTGACTGCATAACTCCTGAGTATAGTTCATGCAAGAGAAGGATGACTAGCCAGACATTGAAGGACAGCAGGGGTTGACTGGGTCAAAGAGGAAGTTTTTAGTTGACTCAAGCTATGCCTCCATGAAGGTGGGAGGCCTTGTGTTGTCACTTGTGAAGACAATATGGTATAACCCTAATGCTGGACAAGTTTTATAAAGTCCCAATACTGCATATGGCTTCAGTATTTTCCAGAAGCATTACCAAAGAGGACGATAAATGTGACCAGTCAGATTACAGTATTACTAGGATAGTCCTTCAGGGAAGCCAGATCAAGGTTGCAGACTTAATGACCTGTGAACAAGGCCCAGGGAAGTGAACTTCAACATTGTCTATCACAGAGTCCTGAGGATGTCTAAGACAGGGGTTGGGGAGTCCATCTCTCTTGTCATAAATAACCAGATAGTTAGGGAATCTGGGTGTCATTTAACCCAGAGGGATCTACCCATGGAAGAGAGCTTGGGTGCCTGACAAGGGTGGAGGGACTCCATGGGGATGTACATGGAGCAGTTTTACAGTCTTCGGAGTGTTCATTTAGAGCCTGGCATCTTCTTCAAATTAATAAGATGCCCCATGATATAGGACGTTTTGCCCAAACTGGAGTTCTGATCTTTCAGATATTATTAATCATCAAGCATATGCAAAGTTTGGTATTGGATTCGTTATTTTTATCCACTTAATAGAATACAAATATAAAAACATACTCCAGAAATCCCCACTTTTAATTATGATCAGCTATAGCTGAGTAAATGATATCATATTCCAGTATTCAGGGGAATGTTGTATGGGTCACTTGCAAACTTTGAGAACTGTTGGCACTACTTGCTGAACATATGCAATGCTGAACTGAGTCGAGGTACTCTCATTTTCTTATCTTAAAGGAAATGATTTTATTTCAACATTTTTCCCCATAAAATTTTTAAGCAATGCCCTTCCACTTTTTCAGAGTGAAATTAATTAGAGGAGTCACATTGATAAAAATGGTTCAATCTTAAAACAAGTGTTCAAAAACCTTGATTTTAAAATCAACCTGACTGTCGAGGTTGATTAAAGCATTGTGTTTATAGAAGTTGAAGTATGTAAGTCCGCGTTTATGTAAATATGTGTTTATTTCATCTTGGGGAAGTGCATATGTTACTTCCTCTCTCCAGATTTTTCATATATCAACTGCCTTTTTGTCATTCATTACTCAAGTGTCATGAATCGGAAATGCCAATTACTATTCCTGGAAAGTCACATGTAAAAACGAGTATAATAAGTTAGATAATGAAATGGTGACATGGATAGAAGGTGTGGAAAGTGAAAGAAAAACTTGGAAAAGAAAGAAAATTTACTAGCTGTAAATGCAACAAACGCGGGCAAATTGCATATCTTGAGTCTGAAGCCTTAAGCAGAGTTTTTTTTTTTTTCCTAGCAAAAAATGTCTATTAACCTTTCACAGACTTGGTGAGCCCACTGCCAGTGGATGACACATGACAGAACTCAAGGGCGTCCCTGTAGATGTGCAAACCTCTATGCCAAGTCCCTGAGGGCAACTGGTCCTG
This sequence comes from Rattus norvegicus, assembly GCF_021556685.1. NCBI lineage: Eukaryota > Metazoa > Chordata > Mammalia > Rodentia > Muridae > Rattus > Rattus norvegicus. The sequence goes on from NC_141551.1 coordinate 84,484,816, forward strand.
GTACTTCCCTTTTGCTTGGTGAATGTCAGGGGAGGGAGGGACTGAGAAGGGAGGAATGGAGGAAGGAAGAATGAAAAGAAAGAAGAAAAGTGAGAAGGGAAACAGGAAAGAAATATGGAAAGGGGGAAGGAAGGAGGCGGGAACAGAATAATTCGGTTGCATCCTAGTTGCATGCCTGCCTCTGGCATGAGTGCCACAGTGCCCACAGTGCACGTACAGGTGCTCACTTCCCTGCACACATCTATGGTAGCATCAGTGGAACAAGGCTGGCTCCTGGCTTTGCCACTCTTCTTTGCTACAGCAAGTCTCTTCTGGGCTCTTTGTCTATGGGAATTTGCTTCTTTACTTCTTCTTGAAAAACAATCCAATGGACAAGTTCACACTGTATTGGTGCCTGTCAGGAATCAAAACTGCTACTTTTTTAAAAAAAAATAAAGATAAGGACAGGAGCATTTAATTGTAGCATTTAAGGCATCAGAAAGTAAGCTGTTTAGAATCTAAGGTTATCTTGGGTCCTGTTTGTCTTTGTGAAATTTAGCTTCCATGAAGAGGAAAAACAAAAAACAAACAAAAAACCCAAAACAAACAAACAAGAAAACTTCAGCTATCTCTGCAAGCCTTCATTGTGACATACGGAGCTAGAGCAAATTCTGTGGTTCAGTGTGGCTCCACAACCTCCTACCAGGGTGAGAAAGATTTTATCATTTATCAGCCAGGTGGCTTCTCTGCAGAGACTCAGTATGTTAGTATATGACATGCATTTAATGCTGGCATAAAAGTAAAGAATTATTCAAGGTTGATTGCATTACTTTAAAATCTGCTGCAAATGGGAGCTGGGGAGATGGATTTGCCAGTAAAGTGCTTGTGTAGAACCCATGTCTAAAGGCCAAATGAGATGTATGTCTGTAATCTTAGCTATGGAGAGGTTGGAAGGAATATCACTGCTTGACTCTCCACTGTAGTTGAATCAACAAACTCCATGTTCAGTTAGAGACTGTATCTAAAAAAGATAAAAATGATCAACGAAGGCATCTGATGCTTACCTCTGTTCTTTACACACATGGACATATGCATGTATGCATACCTGTTCGCATAAGTGAATATGTGCACATACTACACATACGTGTTTCTCCCCTTTAATTAGTCAGATTCTTTTGTCATACAATATAATCTGAATACAATTTCACCTCTTTTTACTCTCCCCAGTTCCTCCCCAACTCCTTTCACATTTGGACCCACTTTCTTTCTGTCTCTCATTAGAAAAGAACAGCTTTCTAAGAGATAAAAACAAAACAATCAAAATAAAATATAAGATAAAATGAAAACTATCATATCCAAGTTGGACGAGCCATGCCAACAGAAAAATTCAAAAGGCCCTTTGTAGGTGAAAGCACAAGAATCAAAACCCACTCGTTCACCCAGAGGACCTGGCGCAGCCCCTTGTCAGCCCTGTGAGTGTTGCTTTAGTCTCTGTGAATACACATGGGCTTTGCTCGATGTTTTAGAGGGACTTCTTCTTTTGATATCCTCCATCCCTTCTGCTTCCCCACTCCTTCTGCCTCCTCTGAACTCTGAGAGGAGGGATTTAATGCTGCTGAAATCTTATTTAGAGCTGCACACATATGTTTTTAAGTACACAAGATAAAATGCTTAGTGTACTCCTGCTTCTGCTCCCTGCTGGGAGATAATTAAAAAGAGAATTAAACTTTGGATACATTTTTTTTCTGTTAAAAATGTCAACATTTGATTTCTAAATGCAGGAAACTTTTGGTAATATTTTAGTAGAAAAACTGGAAGCTCTTGGACTGTAACATTTTTCTGTTTTAAAGGTCCTTAGAAGTACACTACTTAAAACTCCTGTTCAATTCTTTTTTTCAAGCTGGAAGAAAATAATGCAGAAGTGTTGAAAAGTTGAACTTTTTCTTTTGCTTCAACAAACGTTGTGTTACTGATTTAACAAATTGTATCACTTCCAGATAGCATGGTGAGAGACTGGGAGTTACAATTACAATCTGAGTGTATTCTAGTTACCCTCACCCAAAGTTTATCTAATCTCAAGAGCTCATGGAAGCTTCTTAAGAAACAGTTTGGATATTTAGGGCTGGGCTACAGCCCGGATCACTGCTTGGAATCCCGAGTCATATGAATCAGTTCTGCCTAGCCATTTGGCAAGCTGTTTTCTGTCTGGGTCTTGGACATGTGTAGCCTATTCAGGACCTACTGTAAATCTTCCCTCTACTTGTGATGTCTGGTTGGAGTTCCTACTTGATCATCCTAGGCTGATCTCTTTTGTTCAATTTAGACACCTGTCCCTGCCTGTCCTGACTTTGCCAGGCGGTGTTTTATCTAAGATGGTAGCTCATGTTATCATTGCTTTTCAGTCAAGCAATCATTTAGCTCATTTTTTTTATCTTGCTTGTTTTCTTTACTTTGTACCTCCACTCTAAATGGACGATGACAAATGACATTTCATGGTGGGGCTATGAAGACTGTTGGTCTTCTGAATAGCATCCTGGCTTCTTCGGACTAGGCTAGTGAAGCTCATACTGCCCAAAGACAGTTCTGGATTACTGATGCAGCAACAGTAACAAGCGATGATACAGTCTGCGTGACTTGCCCAACAGGAGAGCATCATGGGATGGACCAAGAGCTGGAAATGTGTGGTACCAACTCAGCAGGCAGTTTCCTCTCACAGCTGTGGCAGGCCTTCTCCAAACTTCAGCTGTTCAGTTGACTTGTACTCAACCATCCTACCTTGGCATTCTCCCTTTGCATATCTGTGTCTGAATTCCAGCCCCCCATCTTTGTAATGTAAAGAAACCAGTTATATTGGATAAAGAGCTCATAACTAATGACTTCATAAACTAATTTCATCTACAATGTCCTTTATTATAAACCACTTTATTTGCTGGTGAAGGCTAGGTAAGAACTTCGACTAGTCCTGCTGTGACTTGATGTGCTGTGATGATATTGAGGGCGGGGGTTCTCCCTTCTCTGGGAGAAAGGAATGGGGTTGGGGGAGAGGCTTTGTGAAGGAGGACTTAAAGGAGAGTGGGACTGCACTCTGGATGAAAACTAAATAAAAAATTAATGAAAAAAAAGAAACAAAAAGAAAAACAAGGAACTTTGCCATGTGAATTTGTTGGGACACATTCAGCTCATGCCCTAACTAGTCACTGTAGAACACTGGAGCATTTTAAGGGAAGGGTCTCCAACCTACTTGCCATCCTTCACATTTGAAAGGAACACACTGCTGTGTTTTTACAGCAGCAATTGGGAGTTGGCCTGCTGCAGCCCCGTGAGTACTGATGTGTTTTAAGTTACAGGTTTCTGTTTGTTCCTATTCTGCTTGAAGTTGCTAAACTTCAGTTTGGGGTCTGCCACAACCCATCTTTTTTTTTTTTTCAGGCCTTTGTCACAGGAAGAGTGAGGGAGGTGAAGCTACTCTGAGGGAAATTTTGTCTTTGGGGTCTGACCTCCTTCCTCTGCCCTCGATGCATCCTCCCACACTGCCTGTTCTTTGAATTTCAGAAACATTTCTTTTCCACTTTCTAGACCCTCATTTCCACTTCCTGTACCCTACTAGTAATTGGAAATTAGTGTGCTTATTTATTGTGTCCGTATGTCTCAGAGAACTATATCTCAGGTCACCACAGTGAACTTCCTAAGTCATCATGCAGTCAATATTTGGTTTTTCAGAAAAGAGCTCCATTGTGCATCTTCACAGACAAGGTAGAGTTGGGAATACATAAAGACACCAGTGTTAATGCTTCTAATTAGCTGGCATAATAATAGCAACTGCAGATGGCTTGGGGTAATTCTGCACTGTTTAACAGTTAGTCTATTTTAAACATCTGAAGAACAAGTTATTGTCTTGTGCTTTGGAAACCCATAGAGATACCTGGGCAAGTGGGAGCATTTGACGTTTACCTGATGTGCACAAGAGGTGGTGGAGAAGTGAGGGTAGACAGAAACACCTGAGGATGGCTAATGCAGAGTGACTATCAGAGAGGAACAGTTGAGAAAGAGGAACAAATTCTGAAAGATATGGGAGGAAGGTCAGAGAGGAGAGAGGGGAAGCAACGAGGCACAGATGCCGGGTAGGTAGAGAGGGCCTTTACAGAAGGCCAGACCTCTAATGTTTAGAGTCAAGGGCACAGGTAACATTGGAAGTATAGGTAGAATGGTAGAAATGGAGACTAGATAACATGAAGTATTATTGAAACATGAGAACACATGGGCCTTCTAGTAAGCTGAATTAATGGGGAAGAATAAAAAGTAATTAGGCTGTTAGATAGTATCTTATAGGATCCGAGCTGGCTCTCAGGAGGTTGAAGTTTCCAATCAGAGATGAGTGAAAGGAGCCCAGTTAGAAACAGAGGTCAGCTTCACTCCTTCTTTAAAAGGGGACAAGAATACCCTTGGGAAGGAATAGGGAGGCAAAGTTTAGAACAGAGGCTGAAGGAACACCCATTCAGAGCCTGCCCCACATGTGGCCCATACATATACAGCCACCAAACTAGATAAGATGGATGAAGCAAAGAAGTGCAGGCTGACAGGAACCGGATGTAGATCTCTCCTCAGAGACACAGCCAGAATACACCAAGTACATAGGCGAATGCCACCATTAAACCACTGAACTGAGAACGGGACCCACGTTGAAGGAATCAGAGAAAGGGCTGAAAGAGCTTGAAGGGGCTTGAGACCCCATATGAACAACAACGCCAACCAACCAGAGCTTCCAGGGACTAAGCCACTACCCAAAGACTATACATGGACTGACCCTGGGCTCCAATCTCATAGGTAGCAATGAATAGCCTAGTAAGAGGACCAGTGGAAGGGGAAAGCCCTTGGTCCTGCCAAGACTGAACCCCCAGTGAACGTGATTGTTGGGGGGAGGGCGGTAATGGGGGGAGGATGGGGAGGGAAACACCCATAGAGAAGGGGAAGGGGAGGGATTAGGGGGATGTTGGCCTGGAAACCGGGAAAGGGAATAACAATCGAAATGTAAATAAGAAATACCCAAGTTAATAAAGATGAAAAGAAAAAAGAAAAAGAAAATAAGAGTGTTAAAAGTGGAAATATTCTGACATGAACAGTACAGGGGCCCAAGGATAAAATTTGTTTGATTTGCATTCTGTCATCTGCAAACTCAGTGTTTTTGGGAGGCTTAAATGCCCCTATTTGTGAGACAACCTTATCATTTCATTACCTGATTAGAGCCTGGGTGTGTTGCAGGCCTTTACGAACCAAGTGTTCCCCTTTAACTTAATTGTCCAGCTTCCCAAACAAATACACTGATCTAAAACAGATAGTTTTAGACTTTTAAGAAAATTTCATTAGAAATGAAGTGAGCAATGTGAGATACTTATTGACAACTGCACTCATTAAACCAATTGGAAGTTTTAAGTCCTTTGAATTAATGGCCAGACCTCTGAAAAATCTCCTAGTATCCAAGCTCAGGGGCACAAAGGTTTTAAAGACAAAAACCACAAAGACCATACCTCAGAATAACTTTGATATATTCGTTTCTGGCAGAGCATAGCAATTATCTTAGACACTGAATGCCAATTTTTTAAACATATTTTCCTAGTTATTTTAGTTTACTTTAATTATTTGGGTTAATAAATTTGAACCTTGGTTAAAACCATGAAAATCTCAAATGAATTGCCCAGGCAGATATGACTGCTATGGGATGAGTGGTGGAGCTCCGAAAACTGTCTAAATAAACACAAAATGGAGTCAGAACAGAATGGCATTACTTTAGTCATTTCAGAAACAACAGTAAGAAAAATTCCTATGTGTCTTTTTTTAAGCTTGCCCAATGATCAAGCTTGGCCTCAATATTACTGTTCTATATTTCTCATACTTTTAGTAAATTTTATCTATTTTACATCTCCAGTTGTATCAATATTCTGCTTTCCATTCCATGTTAGAGATATTTTGTCTTTCTCAGCTTGTAAACTCCTCTTTTTATTTACTTATTTATTTATTCATCATTTTGTTATTATTGCCATAAGTTTGAACTTTGTGGAGTCCAGAGCACTACGTTCCCAAAATGTCATATAATGCATTTCTTGGGTCTTTATAGCTTTGTAAAATTCTTGTTTAAAGTAAAACCCACTGATTCCACTGTTATGGCCAGAGCTATTATTTCTTAGAAACACGCATGTGTTTTCATGAATTTTTGGATGAATCTTATCTTTGTGTAGAACACTATTTATTTTGGCATAAAATGTTACTTTAAATGTATTTCTTATTATGAGAATTATTGCAGAAGTCAATACTGTCCCAAACAACACAAAGCTATATTTTTCTGACTGCAATGTGGAATGCCAATTGTTTTTCTATTAAAAATAATGTTGATTGTCCTCTTTCATTTCTGGCAAGGGTGGATCTTGAGGCTCAAGGTGAAGTAGTATAAGGCAAGCTGGCCTGAACAAAGGCTTGGCCGTAGATGTTGGTGTGAAGAGACTCAGGACTCTGTGATGTTGATGGGTTATATAACAGTCCGTTCCTGGGAGACGTGACACACATACATATAGTTTGTCACCCCAGATAGGACTCTTATGATGGACCTAAGTCGAACTTAGTGAACCAAGAGATTTTATTGAGGCGACTATGGGTGAAAGGTCATTTACAGGAGCAGGGATGATTCAGAGGAAGCTTCATCACCCAAGAGTAGCCCAGCACCCAAATACCTTGACGGCTCATGTAAGTACTAACCCCAGAATAATTCTCTCCTGTTGTAGTTGTTCACTGCTTTTTATAACCCCAGGCCTCCTGGGCTTCCTCCTAGAGGGAATGTTACCATTTTGGAAGAAACTGCCATAGCATCATTCGATGATGTTGAAGACCTGCCCAACTGGAGACTGAGTAATAGCCCTCTAGGGATACTGATGGTGACAGTCAGTGACTGGGGATGTAAGGTGAACACTAAGTATCAGTGTATCCAGCAAAAGTTGGCTCTCTAGGGGTGGGGCAATACTTGGAAAAGAAAATAAAGCACACATTAATGATTAAATTAAATTAATGAACTATAATCGTGATAGAAAAATCACTTGTAAAGTCAAGAATATCAATAAAAGTTATACAGACAACAGTATTTTATGTTCATTTTATAAACTAGTATATGGATGAATTATCAGTATGGAATCGGTGGGTTTCTACTCTTACTGTTATTTTTATTTTATTTTGGGATTTCTCCTCCTCCATGAACTGTGACAGTTTTTTCCCCTCTGATTTAAATCGATTCACCTTTGGCTTTGTAGTGTGTCAGGATGGTGGGCCCTCTTTTTTATGTCAGGTTTTCTTGGTTGTTATTTTTAGTGCCACTTTGGATAGCCTTCCACCTGGCTGAGCACTAGAAACAGTAAAGTGGGGCTTGGTTTTCATCTCAGACCAGTCAACTCCTTTCGGTATGAAGCTTGAGCGGGATCAGGTTGGGGAAGAGGTGGAATGCCTGCCCCTAAAACTCCCTCCACTGTTTAGGTCTTGATGTTTATGGGTATAGATTTTCCCCATCGCTTCAAGAATTTGTCCTTCATACAAATGCAGGTAATTTCCCTAAGTGGAGCCCAGCATTTTGTGCCTGAATTAACAAGTACATGGAGCTGTTCCTAAGAGGAGGTTAGGGTGAGAACAGCCTGAAGACAGCTTCTGAGACGGGAGTAGAGAAGCATTCAGAAAGAGTGGAGAAAAGCAATAGTGAATGTAAGTCCTGAGGACAAACACTGAAACGTGTAGCCAGAGCTTTTACCTGTCTAATCCCGGAGGCTAGAGCCTCTTGCTTATAACCAGAGGATTTTTTTTTAACAGGTTGTTATGAATAATCTTTTTTTTTTATTAACTTGAGTATTTCTTATATACATTTCGAGTGTTATTCCCTTTCCCGGTTTCCCGGCAAACATCCCCCTCCCACCTCCCCTTCCTTATGGGTGTTCCCCTCCCAACCCTCCCCCCATTGCCGCCCTCCCCCCATAGTCTAGTTCACTGGGGGTTCAGTCTTAGCAGGACCCAGGGCTTCCACTTCCACTGGTGCTCTTACTAGGATATTCATTGCTACCTATGGGGTCAGAGTCCAGGGTCAGTCCATGTATAGTCTTTAGGTAGTGGCTTAGTCCCTGGAAGCTCTGGTTGCTTGACATTGTTGTACTTTTGGGGTGGGGTCTCGAGCCCCTTCAAGCTCTTCCAGTTCTTTCTCTGATTCCTTCAACGGGGGACCTATTCTCAGTTCAGTGGTTTGCTGCTGGCATTCGCCTCTGTATTTGCTGTATTCTGGCTGTGTCTCTCAGGAGCGATCTACATCCGGCTCCTGTCGGTCTGCACTTCTTGTCTAATTGGGTGGCTGTATATGTATGGGCCACATGTGGGGCAGGCTCTGAATGGGTGTTCCTTCAGTCTCTGTTTTAATCTTTGCCTCTCCCTTCCCTGCCAAGGGTATTCTTTTTCCTCATTTAAAGAAGGAGTGAAGCATTCACATTTTGATCATCCGTCTTGAGTTTCGTTTGTTCTAGGGATCTAGGGTAATTCAAGCATTTGGGCTAATAGCCACTTATCAATGAGTGCATACCATGTATGTCTTTCTGTGATTGGGTTAGCTCACTCAGGATGATATTTTCCAGTTCCAACCATTTGCCTACGAATTTCATAAACTCGTTGTTTTTGATAGCTGAGTAATATTCCATTGTGTAGATGTACCACATTTTCTGTATCCATTCCTCTGTTGAAGGGCATCTGGGTTCTTTCCATTTTCTGGCTATTATAAATAAGGCTGCGATGAACATAGTGGAGCACGTGTCTCTTTTATATGTTGAGGCATTTTTTGGGTATATGCCCAAGAGAGGTATAGCTGGATCCTCAGGCAGTTCAATGTCCAATTTTCTGAGGAACCTCCAGACTGATTTCCAGAATGGTTTTACCAGTCTGCAATCCCACCAACAATGGAGGAGTGTTCCTCTTTCTCCACATCCTCGCCAGCATCTGCTGTCACCTGAGTTTTTGATCTTAGCCATTCTCACTAGTGTGAGGTGAAATCTCAGGGTTGTTTTGATTTGCATTTCCCTTATGACTAAAGATGTTGAACATTTCTTTAGGTGTTTCTCAGCCATTCGGCATTCCTCAGCTGTGAATTCTTTGTTTAGCTCTGAACCCCATTTTTTAATAGGGTTATTTGTTTCCCTGCGGTCTAACTTCTTGAGTTCTTTGTATATTTTGGATATAAGGCCTCTATCTGTTGTAGGATTGGTAAAGATCTTTTCCCAATCTGTTGGTTGCCGTTTTGTCCTAACCACAGTGTCCTTTGCCTTACAGAAGCTTTGCAGTTTTATGAGATCCCATTTGTCGATTCTTGATCTTAGAGCATAAGCCATTGGTGTTTTGTTCAGGAAATTTTTTCCAGTGCCCATGTGTTCCAGATGCTTCCCTAGTTTTTCTTCTATTAGTTTGAGTGTGTCTGGTTTGATGTGGAGGTCCTTGATCCACTTGGACTTAAGCTTTGTACAGGGTGATAAGGATGGATTGATCTGCATTCTTCTATATGTTGCCCTCCAGTTAAACCAGCACCATTTGCTGAAAATGCTATCTTTTTTCCATTGGATGGTTTTGGCTCCTTTGTCAAAAATCAAGTGACCATAGGTGTGTGGGTTCATTTCTGGGTCTTCAATTCTATTCCATTGGTCTATCTGTCTGTCTCTGTACCAATACCATGCAGTTTTTATCACTATTGCTCGGTAATACTGCTTGAGTTCAGGGATAGTGATTCCCCCTGAAGTCCTTTTATTGTTGAGGATAGCTTTAGCTATCCTGGGTGTTTTGTTATTCCAGATGAATTTGCAAATTGTTCTGTCTTTGAAGAATTGGATTGGTATTTTGATGGGGATTGCATTGAATCTGTAGATTGCTTTTGGTAAAATGGCCATTTTTTTTGGTAAAATGGCCATTTTACTATATTAATCCTGCCAATCCATGAGCATGGGAGATCTTTCCATCTTCTGAGGTCTTCTTCAATTTCCTTCTTCAGTGTCTTGAAGTTCTTATTGTACAGATCTTTTACTTGCTTTGTTAAAGTCACACCGAGGTACTTTACATTATTTGGGTCTATTATGAAGGGTGTCGTTTCCCTAATTTCCTTCTCGGCTTGTTTCTCTTTTGTATAGAGGAAGGCAACTGATTTATTTGAGTTAATTTTATACCCAGCCACTTTGCTGAAGTTGTTTATCAGCTTTAGTAGTTCTCTGGTGGAACTTTTGGGATCACTTAAATATACTATCATGTCATCTGCAAATAGTGATATTTTGACCTCTTCTTTTCCGATCTGTATCCCCTTGATCTCCTTTTGTTGTCTGATTGCTCTGGCTAGAACTTCAAGAACTATATTGAATAAGTAGGGAGAGAGTGGGCAGCCTTGTCTAGTCCCTGATTTTAGTGGGATTGCTTCAAGTTTCTCTCCATTTAGTTTAATGTTAGCAACTGGTTTGCTGTATATGGCTTTTACTATGTTTAGGTATGGGCCTTGAATTCCTATTCTTTCCAGGACTTTTATCATGAAGGGGTGTTGAATTTTGTCAAATGCTTTCTCAGCATCTAATGAAATGATCATGTGGTTCTGTTCTTTCAGTTTGTTTACATAATGGACCATGTTGATGGTTTTCCATATATTAAACCGTCCCTGCATGCCTGGGATGAAGCCTACTTGACCATGGTGGATGATTGTTTTGATGTGCTCTTGAATTCAGTTTGCCAGAATTTTATTGAGTATTTTTGCATCGATATTCATAAGGGAAATTGGTCTGAAGTTCTCTTTCTTTGTTGTGTCTTTGTGTGGTTTAGGTATAAGAGTAATTGTGGCTTCGTAGAAGGAATTCGGTAGGGCTCCATCTGTTTCAATTTTGTGGAATAGATTGGATAATATTGGTATGAGGTCTTCTATGAAGGTTTGATAGAATTCTGCACTAAACCCGTCTGGACCTGGGCTCTTTTTGGTTGGGAGACCTTTAATGACTGCTTCTATTTCCTTAGGAGTTATGGGGTTGTTTAACTGGTTTATCTGTTCCTGATTTAACCTCGATACCTGGTATCTGTCTAGGAAATTGTCCATTTCCTGAAGATTTTCAAGTTTTGTTGAATATAGGTTTTTATAGTAAGATCTGATGATTTTTTGAATTTCCTCTGAATCTGTAGTTATGTCTCCCTTTTCATTTCTGATTTTGTTAATTTGGACGCACTCTCTGTGTCCTCTCGTTAGTTTGGCTAAGGGTTTATCTATCTTGTTGATTTTCTCAAAGAACCAACTTTTGGTTCTGTTGATTCTTTCTATGGTCCTTTTTGTTTCTACTTGGTTGATTTCAGCTCTGAGTTTGATTATTTCCTGCCTTCTACTACTCCTGGGTGTATTTGCTTCTTTTTGTTCTAGAGCTTTTAGGTGTACTGTCAAGCTGCTGACATATGCTCTTTCCTGTTTCTTTCTGCAGGCACTCAGCGCTATGAGTTTTCCTCTTAGCACAGCTTTTATTGTGTCCCATAAGTTTGGGTATGTTGTACCTTCATTTTCATTAAATTCTAAAGAGTTTTTAATTTCTTTCTTTATTTCTTCCTTGACCAGGTTATCATTGAGTAGAGCATTGTTCAATTTCCACATATATGTGGGCATTCTTCCCTTATTGTTATTGAAGACCAGTTTTAGGCCGTGGTGGTCCGATAGCACGCATGGGATTATTTCTATTTTTCTGTACCTGTTGAGGCCCGTTTTTTGACCAATTATATGGTCAATTTTGGAGAAAGTACCATGAGGAGCTGAGAAGAAGGTATATCCTTTTGCTTTAGGATAGAATGTTCTATAAATATCCGTTAAGTCCATTTGGCTCATGACTTCTCTTAGTCTGTCGACATCACTGTTTAATTTCTGTTTCCATGATCTGTCCATTGATGAGAGTGGGGTGTTGAAATCTCCCACTATTATTGTGTGAGGTGCAATGTGTGTTTTGAGCTTTAGTAAGGTTTCTTTTACGTATGTAGGTGCCCTTGTATTTGGGGCATAGATATTTAGGATTGAGAGTTCATCTTGGTGGATTTTTCCTTTGATGAATATGAAGTGTCCTTCCTTATCTTTTTTGATGACTTTTAGTTGGAAATTGATTTTATTTGATATTAGAATGGCTACTCCAGCTTGCTTCTTCTGACCATTTGCTTGGAAAGTTGTTTTCCAGCCTTTCACTCTGAGGTAGTGTCTGTCTTTGTCTCTGTGGTGTGTTACCTGTAGGCAGCAGAATGCAGGGTCCTCGTTGCATATCCAGTTTGTTAATCTATGTCTTTTTGTTGGGGAGTTGAGGCCATTGATATTGAGAGTTATTAAGGAATAGTGATTATTGCTTCCCTTTATATTCATATTTGGATGTGAGGTTATGTTTGTGTGCTTTCATTCTTTTTGTTTTGTTGCCAAGACGATTAGTTTCTTGCTTCTTCTAGGGTATAGCTTGCCTCCTTATGTTGGGCTTTACCATTTATTATCCTTTGTAGGGCTGGATTTGTAGAAAGATATTGTGTAAATTTGGTTTTGTCATGAAATATCTTGGTTTCTCCATCAATGTTAATTGAGAGTTTTGCTGGATACAGTAACCTGGGCTGGCATGTGTGTTCTCTTAGGGTCTGTATGACATCAGTCCAGGATCTTCTGGCCTTCATAGTTTCTGGCGAGAAGTCTGGTGTGATTCTGATAGGTCTGCCTTTATATGTTACTTGACCTTTTCCCCTTACTGCTTTTAATATTCTTTCTTTTTTTATGCGTTTGGTGTTTTGACAATTATGTGACGGGAGGTGTTTCTTTTCTGGTCCAATCTATTTGGAGTTCTGTAGGCTTCTTGTATGTCTATGGGTATCTCTTTTTTTAGGTTAGGGAAGTTTTCTTCTATGATTTTGTTGAAGATATTTACTGGTCCTTTGAACTGGGAGTCTTCACTCTCTTCTATACCTATTATCCTTAGGTTTGATCTTCTCATTGAGTCCTGGATTTCCTGTATGTTTTGGACCAGTAGCTTTTTCCGCTTTACATTATCTTTGACAGTTGAGTCAATGATTTCTATGGAATCTTCTGCTCCTGAGATTCTCTCTTCCATCTCTTGTATTCTGTTGGTGAAGCTTGTATCTACAATTCCTTGTCTCTTCTTTTAGTTTTCTATATCCAGGGTTGTTTCCATGTGTTCTTTCTTGATTGCTTCTATTTCCATTTTTAATTCCTTCAACTGTTTGATTGTGTTTTCCTGGAATTCTTTCAGGGATTTTTGTGTCTCCTCTCTATGGGCTTCTACTTGTTTATTTATGTTTTCCTGGAATTCTTTCAGGGATTTTTGTGTCTCCTCTCTATGGGCTTCTACTTGTTTATTTATGTTTTCCTGGAATTCTTTCAGGCATTTTTGCGATTCCTCTGTATAGGCTTCTACTTGTTCTCTAAGGGAGTTCTTCACGTCTTTCTTGAAGTCCTCCAGCATCATGATCAAAAATGATTTTGAAACTAGATCTTGCTTTTCTGGTGTGTTTGGATATTCTATGTTTGTTTTGATGGGAGAATTGGGCTCCGATGGTGCCATGTAGTCTTGGTTTCTGTTGCTTGGGTTCCTGCGCTTGCCTCTCGCCATCAGATTATCTCTAGTGTTACTTTGTTCTGCTATTTCTGACAGTGGCTAGACTGTCCTATAAGCCTGTGAGTCAGGAGTGCTGTAGACCTGTTTTCCTCTCTTTCAGTCAGTTATGGGGACAGAGTGTTCTGCTTTCGGGCGTGTAGTTTTTCCTCTCTACAGGTCTTCAGCTGTTCCTGTGGGCCTGTGTCTTGAGTTCACCAGGCAGCTTTCTTGCAGCAGAAAATTTGGTCTTACCTGTGGTCCCGAGGCTCAAGTTCACTCGTGGGGTGCTGCCCACGGGCTCTCTGCAGCGGCAGCAACCAGGAAGACCTGTGCTGCCCCTTCCAGGAGCTTCAGTACACCAGGGTTCCAGATGGTCTTTGGCTTTTTCCTCTGGCGTCCGAGATGTGTGTGCAGAGAGCAGTCTCTTCTGGTTTCCCAGGCTTGTCTGCCTCTCTGAAGGTTTAGCTCTCCCTCCCACGGGATTTGGGTGCAGAGAACTGTTTATCCGGTCTGTTTCCTTCAGGTTCCGGTAGTGTCTCAGGCAGGGGTCCTGCCGCTCCTGGGCCCTCCCCCACAGGAGCCCAGAGGCCTTATACAGTTTCCTCTTGGGCCAGGGATGTGGGCAGGGGTGAGCAGTGTTGGTGGTCTCTTCCGCTCTGCAGCCTCAGGAGTGCCCACCTGACCTGGCGGTTGGGTCTCTCTCTCACGGGGTCTGGGAGCAGAGAGCTCGGATTTTTTTTTAATTACAGACTGCTACTATCTTATTTAGCATTTTCCTTCTGTTTCCCATAGTTTCTTCTCCCACCTTAATGTTAATTTCCCCCTTATGTCCTTTATAGGATATTTCTTATTATTTTCTGCTTATGCATTTTCTTCCTTTCCTCCCCTCCTTCATTCTGTTGTGTTGGTTTATAGCTTAGAGATAAAACATTTTCTGTATGCCTCTTATGTGGGCAAAGTGTTACTTCTACTGAACACTTGCATGGTCATATACTGAAACACTAGAGAGCTGTGGCTTTTCTGTATGCAAGATTTTCACATCCAGTAACCTCTGTAACAGCTAGTTTTTTTGTGGGAGGAGATATAAGGTCCTAATCCAATATGAATAGAAAATATTATTGTACTTTTAGACTTGTACTCTTTTTCTAATGTTCTGTTTTCTTATTTTCCATTGTCTTCCCTCACCCCCGTTCTCCCTTCCCGTCCCTCTTCCCTCCCATTCTTCCTTTTTCTATTAATTGTTGTTTTATAAACCCAAGCACTGATTCCTCAAAACCTTTGAGCATACTGATACAAATAAGTAGCTCTTTCATTTTCTCTATTCCACCTGCCCAAAAGCTTTGTGACATCATCAATACTCAGCCTTCTTTTCTTGAATAACAAATCAGTGTTCTTGATTTGTGGCAAAAAAGACTTTGGATGAGAAGGAAGTGGAAGGGGATGCTGAGTTGCCTGCAGGAGCTTGACAAGGAGGAAGGGATCCTGTTGTGTCTAAAAGCAGCCCTGCATGACCAACTGAACCGCCTCAAGGTTGAAGAATTGGCCCTTCAATCAATGATAAGTTCTCAAGGAGGGACTGAGACACTGAACCTGAATGGTTATGTGATATGTCGTTGCATATGGACAATGAAGCCCCAGTCAATCAAACCACATTGAAGCTGAGCACAAGGAGCCTAATGGAAGAAGAGGAGGAGGAGGGAGAGGAGGAGGAGGAGGAGGAGGAGGGAGAGGAGGAGGAGGAGGGAGAGGAGGAGGAGGAGGAGGAGGAGGGAGAGGAGGAGGAGGAGGGAGAGGAGGAGGAGGAGGAGGAGGAGGAGGAAGAGGAGGAGGAGGAGGAGTCTGATTCGTAAAGGGGGGACAAGGGCTAGGATTAGTTATACAATCTAAACTAGGTCTTTGGTACTTCATTTCTTCAAAGTCATCTTGCAGAGCCTATGTGAAAGATATACTTATGAATGGAAGAGACTCAGTTGATAAAGTATCTAGATGCAAATTTGAAGACCTGAGTTTGGAGCCCCAGAATCTATGTTAAAAACCTAGGCAGAGTGTCACATACCTGTAACCCCAGTACTGGAGATAGGAAGACCAAAAGATCACTGAAGCACAATGGGCCAGGCAGTCTAGCCAAACCAGTGAGTTCCGGTTTACTCAAAGACCCTGACTCAAGAGAGCAGTGGTAGTGCTCATACATCTCAATCCCAGCACATACGTATGGAAAGGGTTAAATAGCAAGCATATATATAAATCAGTTCAATTTCACTAACAGAGGAATGGGGAAAAATAGATAACATCTGATCATTATGTAGAAGATCATAGTAAGATATAGTTTTAGCTAACTTTGGCATTTACACTCCTGTAAATCCCACGCTTTAGGATGCTCTAGCAAGAGTGATTGACAGCCACTGTGAAGCCAACTTGGCCCTATAACCAAAACAAAACACAGTGCCAGGTCTTACCAGGGGTTGATCACTAGAGTACTGGGCTAAGTGAAGTCAACTAGTCTATTCCATCTTTTTTCTGAAAAAAGGAAAACACTATACAAATTGACCTAATTTCAGTCATTACCAGGGGTAATCACATAGGATGTGACAGGGAGTCAGAGGTAGGATATCAGGCCAGTGTGATGGTTCACAAAGCAAGCTCAACGGCCAGACTACATAGAGAGAACCTGTCTCAAAAAATTAATATAGAAAAACTGTCAGCAACCTCTGGCCATCAGCACACCTCCTCACACACACCAAGTACCTCATATATACCCCCATGCTGACAACTCCCTACACAATATATACACTGGTTTTGTGTAAGATATTCTCCCAAAGAGGAAACCAAGGAATATCGATAAGTTGGCCTTTTTGTGTGTGCATGTATGTATGTGTGGACCTGTATATCACTATGTGCCTATGGAGGTCAGAGGACAACTTATGGAAGTTGGTTCCTCTTCCACCGTGTGAATTCCATGAATTGTTCTTAGGTTGTATGGCTTGGCAACGAGCCCACTGAACCATGTCACCTTCACATGACTGCTGCTGGTGTTTTCAGGCTATATTTTGCTTGTTTACGGGCATGTGTAAGTTCATTTGTATATAAAGCTTAATCTCTCTCTTTCTCAAACAAACAAACAAAAAAAAAACCTTTGGATGAATGAGACTGCCACTTAGTTTACGTTTTATGGCTCTGGAAAAATCCTGATCTGAGAAATAACAATTTGAGTTTTAGTATGTACATTAAGTTCACAAGCTTTCTGGTTTCAGAACCAAAAAATGATGGAGGACTCCTAAAGGACATTTGTTCACATGCGTTATATCTAATCTATAATGTTCATAGCACTAGAGGTTAACACTGAACATATTTTTTTTTGCTATAATCACATGAGGTTTATCGATAGGAACCAGTGCACTGGGGTTGAGACTCATATCGCACGCAGGGGCAGCGGAGTTCAACACCGAGAGGCTGGGAGAAAGGGTATTTAAAGGGAGAAACCACAACCCAAGGGGGCAGGGGTGGTGTCATTGGAAAATCACAAGAATACCAGTGAAAAATCACAAGGAGAAACTCCCTGTTTCTCAAGATTATTTTCTAGGTTTTAATCTAACTTTATGGTCAACTAGTACAGGTAGAGGGCAGGGTCTGGAATTTGAGGTATTTAGGGCTTTTTCAAACTTCTGACTTCTTAGCTGCATTTTTTATTCTTTCATTCCCCACTTCTTCTAGCGGCTAGTTCTAATTATAGAACTAAATTTTAATATCTTTATAATATTGGCTTTCTTGTCCTCCTAAAGGATGATACTGTTGGCATAACATCAAAATCTGAACAGTACTTGCTCTTTCTCTAATGAAGATAACTAGTTTCTTTAACACAGATGGACCTATAATCAGAAGCAGAAGCAAAACTAAGAAGGGTCCCATAAGGGAAGATCTCAGAGTAGTCATCCAAGGAGATCTACTAAACCAGCTCTCGAACTATCCCTGATGCGCTTCTCTGTAACACTGAGCATAATTTTAAACACAAGGATCTTTGAGCACTTGCTGCATAAGCTATTGGGGCCTGTGACAGTATATGCTGTACACATATCACAAAAGGAGAAGATCTTTTATATTTTCCTGTTGCTTTGAAGGTAGAAATTTGAGGTATCACAAAAGGAGAAGATCTTTTATATTTTCCTGTTGCTTTGAAGGTAGAAATTTGGGAGAATATTTTTTTGGCTCCAGAAATTTATCCTGCACGTGAGTCTCCACTTATGTACCAGATATTCCTGTACAACTCAGTGAATTAAATGAAAAATAATGTAGCATCTTTTCATAGCCACGCAAACCTTAGTCTATTGTCTCATGATCTGGAAATCGAAGTTACTGGTTCAGTCTTCTAAATTCAGACCCAGGTGTAATCACTGCTAATAAAGTACTGAGGGTTTCAGTTATGTTTCTCGTTGTCTGGTTAACAATGTAACACTCAAAGGATATGTGTCAAACACTGTTTCCTTCTTCTATCTACAAGCCCTTAATGAAATTTTACAAAAACGCAAAAATGAAGATACGGCTTACTCTTGGAGCAACTGCAGTTGGTAACATCACCAATCACCTCAGGGTGGCTTTCTGAGTAGCTTTCCTCTGTGTGTGAATATCTGACCACCTGCCTAAGTATCTGCTTCTTTTTCTTTTCCAGATAGTTTTGAGACAACAGCACCCTTGGATAGCTACCTGTCTGCAGAACCTGGACAAAATGTCACACTCAGTTGCCAGCTTGAAAGGACTTGGCTAGTGCAACTAGTCATATGGGAAAAAGTCCAGCCCCATCAGGTAGACATCTTAGCTTCCTGTAACCTATCTCAAGGGACAAGATACACTTCAAAGTACCTAAGACAAACATGGAGCGACTGTAGCCAGGAGAGCATGAAGAGTGCTCTCATTATACCCTATGCCATGGCTGCTGACTCAGGACTTTACAGATGCCGCTCTGAGGCCAGTACGGGAACAAACAAAACCTGTGTCATAAGGCTGATCATAACTGATGGTGAGTGGCAAAAGATGTTCCCAGTATCAAAAACAGAGAAACAAACAAACAAACCCAGCAACTGTGAATTGGTCTCTATTCTTTTTATTTGCAACCATTTAATGTTTGCATATGAAGCATCTAGAATAGTAGACTTCTATGTGTCTTTTTAAAAAAGACCTTTCATATGATTTATCCTTATGCATACTCCAAAAATATTTTACCTAATAGTCATATGTGCATACAGAATTTAATAAATATTTTATAAGTTGAATTAAGTATGTTGAATATTACTAAATTTCAGGACTTGGTATTTCTTTGGTTAGTAAATCAACCACCATAGATTTACTAATAGAAATATTTCATTTTATTTTTATTTAATGTGTGTGAGTGTGTGTGTGTGTGTGTGTGTGTGTGTGTGTGCACCCACACACAAGTGTTTGTGCATGCATGTATACACATGGGTAGGTGCATAATTGAAATTTGGAAACTTTTGCTATTGTTCTTAACCATTTTGTTTGAGACAGGATCTCTAGCTGAACTCAAATCTCCTGGTTTTGACTACACTGTGGGGGTGATCTATCCAAGGTTCTATCTGTCTCTGCTTCAACCCTTGCTGGGGTACCTTTGTTATACTCTGCATTTTAGTGGGTGATGGCAGTCCTCACATTTGTGTGGCAAGTGCTTTATCTACTGAGGCCATTTCCCAAGCCAAACATTTCATGATTTTATTTTTTTAACTGAAACATGAATGAACTAAAATGCACACATGTGTACACATGCATACACTCGCATGCATGCATGAACACAGAGGATATTACCAGCCTATATCTTCATTATTTAATTCCTTACTCCAAATTATCTACAGATTTGAAGGAGATGCTGGATATTGCATTGCCTGTGTGTCCCCAGCACTAACTGAGGACTGCAACAATGGTTTCTAAGTCTTGTGAGGACAGGGCTTCTGTTGATATTTGACAGTGTGTTATTAGTAGTTTGCCAGATGGAAGCCTTGTATCCATAAGGAACAGAAGACAGCTGACCTTGAGGTTTACAAAGCTGACCTCCATGGCCTACAGCAATGCTCTTCTAATTCTATGAGGCTGCATTCATTTTGTATCCATAATTTGTTTCCTTTGTCATAATGTTTAAATTGTGTAAACATCAGGGTAACCAATAGCTGCATCTACTCATAGATGAGAGCAGTAACAGATATTTCTCTGTCTGCAGAAGTGAAAACACAAAGGTGAAGAATTAGGTGTGTATAGCTGTCCTGCCACTGGGGATAGAGGGCAATCCTAGGCTTTCCTGGTTCTGCCTTTGGGCAACTCTCTCACTAACCAGGAGCAAAGCATTGTTTTTACCAGTGATAGAAACTTTCCTTCAATTTATTGTTCCTCTCTCTTTTATCCCTCACTTTCTCCTTTCCTCTTTATTTTCTTCCTCTCTGCCCTTCTTTCCTTCCTGTCTTCTTTCTTCTCTCTCCTACTTCTCTCTCTTTTTGTTCTGCCTCCTCCTTCCTTCCCCTCTCAATTCTCTTTCCTTCTCACCTGCTTTCTCTTTTATTTTTCTTCTCTTTTCTCCATTCTTCCACCTTCCCTGTCCCTCCTTTCCTTTCTCAGACCTTCCTTGACTTCTTACCCACTAGCCTTCTTCTTCCTTTCCTTCCTCTTTCTCCCTCCCTCTCTTCCCCTCTCTGTCCCTCCCTCTTTCCCTCCCTCCCTCCTTCCCTCCTCCCTCTTTCCCTCCCTCCTTTTTTTCCTCCCTCCTTCCCTCCTCCCTCCTTTCCTTCCTCCCTCCTTCCCTCCTCCCTCCTTTCCTTCCTCCCTCCTTCCCTCCTCCCTCCTTTCCTTCCTCCCTCCTTCCTTCCCTCCTCCTCTTCTTCCCTCCCTCATTCTCTCCTTCCCCTTCCTCCTTCCCTCCCTTTCTCCCTCCCTCCCCCCTTCCTTACTTTTTGCCCTCTTCCTTAGTTTCAGTAAGTTCACGTGCCTTGGCAGTGCTCAAAGATTTAGAGTCAATTATTTTGGCCTGCAGCTGCCCCTCACAGTTTCTGCTCATGATTTCAGACTGGTCTTTCCTTCTGCATTATGATAAATAGGGGAAGATTCTGTGTAACAGTAGCCCCTGTCCCTACATAAAAAGGATAAGATAGCAGGCTTCCATGTGTTAGCCATGATCATGATCATATACCCTTCTGTTTGTCTCAATGGCAATAGGAGCTGAAGGGCAGATATACATTGGCTTTAAAATTTGATTATTGAAGAATTATTT
The DNA here is from genome assembly GCF_021556685.1 of Rattus norvegicus. Taxonomy (NCBI): domain Eukaryota; kingdom Metazoa; phylum Chordata; class Mammalia; order Rodentia; family Muridae; genus Rattus; species Rattus norvegicus. Next base: position 84,505,693 of record NC_141551.1, read on the forward strand.
CTTGATAGAATATTTTGGGGTCAGGGAGAGAAATTAACAGAATGCTTTGTCTTACATGTTTGATATTCCTGTAGGCACAGACAGGAAATACTTCTTATCTAAAAAGTCCATCCATTACAGAAATTATTTTGAATCTGGAAAGAAAAAAGAGTAAAAAGGAGATGATAACCTTTTTGCTAAGAAAATATTCTAAACAGAAGTATGTTATAGAGCCATGAAATAAGGTCTTACCTAGTAAATGCTAAAGACATGATAAATCTCTCAGGTCATAGAGCAAGCAAAGGGAATGAGTTTTAGGAGATGTTATTGTTTAACTTTTATAAATTACTGGAAATGTCCTTCATATGCCCAACATAACTTTTGTCAAAACAAAATCCATGTATGTAAATTATAAACAATGTTAAAATCTACCATCAGCTGGAACTGACAGTGTAATAGCTGGTATTGTTAGTGTCCAGAAGCCTTGAACAGTTGCAAAATAGTTTTTTTGACATATAATTGACAGATTAAAAGAATAACAACTAGATTTTAAATCCATTTCAAATATTATAATTGATGGGAGATGACAACCATTGGTTTTATATTTTGACTTAATTCTTTTTTTTTCAATTATTGTAAGTAAAGATAAAATCTAAAGCTACTAGACAGCAAGCAAGGAGGATGATTTGTGTTTTCTCTGGTGTGATTTTATTATCTCAAGTCCTGAGGCTATTTGGTAAAAAAAAAATCAATGTAGAGATTGAAGCAGGGAGACAGGTATAAGATGTGAGGAGCATTTAATTCCTCTCAACTGTCAGGGTAAAGGTGATTTTGACACACATTTTATAAACTGCTACACATTCTCTTTTAGTTCCTATCCAGCATCCAAATGAGAATTTTAGGAGTCTCCAGGTTTCACACACACACACACACACACTCACTCTTATGGGTTTTCTCGTGAATTCTGCCTACTTACATTTACCTTCAGACAATAGTCAATTATAGATCACGTAAGTGATTTTAACTAATTGTCTAATTACCAGCAAATATGTGTATGCCTTTTCTTTGTGTATTTTAAGTAAAGGATGAAGGTGGCAGAAACATGAGATTTTTGCTATCAAATTCTTTGCTAAACAAATGAAGCTTTGTGCTATTCCTGTGTGCTCTTGGAAGTGTTAGGAAACAGTTACGGATTGACAGCACTGATTTTGAACCTTAACCCCAAAGGCTAGTGACAAAATGTGCTTATAGCTAAGGACCACAGTTAACTTTTGAATATATAAATTCTAATATCCTTCAGAATTTAATTAGTTTCAGGAAAACATTAGTTCAGATCCCAACCAAAAAAAATTGTGAAGTTCTTTTAATATTAGCAAAAGATGATGTATAGACTATTATCATTTAAACTGCACCTGCTAACATAAAAAGAATGAGAATAAAATAAATGACATCAGCTCACCAGAAAGTACAGAGACAAGACAGGAATTAACTGTTTGCTGCTGGTTGATGGACTTGCTATAGTACCAGTCCAATCTTCTTTAATGAGACCTCTTGATCGAACCAAGTTCCTTAGGAGGTAATTTTGATAGCTAGACCTGAAGAATGAGGGGGAAATAGGTCACATTAGGCAAAGTAAAATTTGTACCTGATAGTGGGGAAATACATGTAGAAGATTATAATCAGATGACTAAGTTGGTCCAGACAGTCTGATCCATGAGTTAGTACAGAGTGAGGCAAGGTTAAATGAAATGCCACTCTGATCAATTCTTGATCTTTTGTCATAGTCAAGGAAAGCCACTTCTGGCTCCCAAGAAAGGACAGTGAAATAGTATTCCAGGAGAAATAGGCTGTTCCTATTTTTCCATGTATACATCTTTTGCTTACATTTATTCCTGTCTTCATTTCTTCTTTTTTTCTTATGAATGAGATTATTTTTAAAATTTATTTCTGTACATAATGTGTAGAAAAATGTGAATTGTCTTTGTCTATTGGTTTAATTTTGTGTATGAATTATAGTATTTACTTAATTTCTCTTTTGTATCATTCTGTATAGAAAAATGTACACATTCTTTGTGTATTATAGTATACATTGCAACGTTTAAAAATTCATATATTAATTTTAGTGGTTGAGATTTTATTTATGTGTATGGCTAAGCAAAGTCCTTCGAGTTTTGTGTGTGTGTGTGTGTGTGTGTGTGTGTGTGTGTGTGATATTGTCATGTGCAAATATTTGTTTTATTATTTTCTATTCAGACCTTGCATACCTATCTGCTATGGGGAGGACTTCTAGAATTAACTTTAGCTCAGTGACATATTTTTTCATTTTTAAAAAAATTATTTTATTTATTTACATCCAGCCCCTCCTCTCAGTGCCCCCTCCCACAGTTCCTCGTCCTATTTCTCCTTCCAATTGCCTCCAAGAGCGTGCTCCCTCCCACCAGACCTCACCCTTTCCTGGGGGAGAGCGACATGGTTTTGTTCTTAATCATAAAGTAAATGTTTTTAGTTTTTCACTAGTGAGTCTGATGTTGCCTATGGCTTTTCTTAAATGACCTTTATTTCATTCCCTCTATGCTTAACGTGTTGAGAGGGTTTTGTAAAGTATGAAAGATGTTAACTTTTATCAAATGCCTTTTCTATGTCTACTCATGTGTTCATATATATATATATTTATATGTTTACATGTTCATATATATACATGTTCATATATATGGTTGTGTATTGATTAATTTTCATGCATTGAAATATTATCATATCCCATTTGATTGTGGTATTCAGTCCTATTTATATGCTATGTTAATTAAATGATTGAATTTCCTAGTGTTTTACTGAAATTTTCATCTGTCTATGTCTTCATGAGAGACATTGGCCTATAGTCACCTTCTTTTGTGGCTTGCTTATTTTGGTATTATAGCAATGCTTTTCTCCTAAAGTTTAAAGTATTCCTTATATGTTCAGAGAGATAAAGAAGCATAGGCATCAATCCTAACTTTAGATGTTTCATTTAGAAGAAGATTATGAAACTATTTTCCTCTGGGATTATCGGTGAGCCATATGGTCCAAATGAGCCATATGGTCCCAATTTCTGTTTGTGGCTCCCTTGGCTTGGCCTCTCACACCATTCTAGTTTCTCCTTTCCATGGCCACCATCTTTCACCATTTACCACCATTCCCGTAGAGCTTAGTCAGTTCTCTCTGTCTTTATGCTCTGTCTGCATTAGCCCAATCTCCATCCATGTCTTCAAACCTCACATATTTTGGCTGTCTCAAACTTTCATAATTTAAAATTACTATGATTAAGTGATTTACTAACTGTATGTGTTTGTGTGGTCCAGATTCCTAACAAATGCCCTTGGCATCTTTGGTTGTACTTTTCATCAAAATAGAAAGAAACCAACCCCATTGAAAGTTTGTGACAATGCTAAATACATATATTTATTTATCTACTCCTTTGTTTATTAAGTACACGATTTTTTTATCTACTCCTTTGCTTTTAAAATAATGTTTGATACAATAAATACTATTTTATTAATAAGTATTCATATTTAGTAAAAAATAACCAAAGAATATTTTAGATGTATTCACTTTATAAAATATGTATACAATAAACATATTTTAGGATAGTAGAAATATGAAATATTATTTTTGAAATTATAATGTATACATACTACATTTATAATAAATACTTTTTAGTTAGAAAAATTATTGCATCCATCTAGATTTTTTACATCTATGTTGAAAATTACTTAAGTATTCTTTTAGCATGTGCTCATGAATTTATTAATTTATTTATTGAGCATTTACTATGTTAGTATTTCCATCTTAGAAATCATAATGTCCATCTCAGTTTTACATTTTCTTCATAACTTATTTTAAGGCCCTTTGTACATGTTACAGCTCATATTTGAGATTTAGAGATTGCCAATCAAAGAAATGGAACTTCTGAAAATCAAGTGCTACATTTGTGGAGGAAATTTTCATAAACTTTGGTTTGTGTGTGCAACTGCCTATTATCTATTTCCTTTTAAAACTTGTATTATTTTGTCTTTTAAGACATAAATGCTGAGCCTGTAGAATTAAAGAATGTAGTTAGAAGTTAGGTCTCAGGGGTATTTAGCAGGAAATCACAATGCCACAGTGACCACTCCTCCCCACAAATGGTACTTGTGTTTCATCAGCAAGACTCATGATTTGCAGATAACAAGAGTGAAGTCTAGCAATCTTAATATCCCTCTTCCAAGCTTTACACACTTATTGACTTTCACTTCATGTGCTCTTGTGTTGATCTATGATAGAATGGAAGGAGACTGTGGAAGGAGACTTTGTGTGTATGTGTGTGCCCATGTTCATGTATGAGCATACATGTGCATAGATATCTGTCTAATTCAGGTACTCATGCTTGTAAGACAAACACTTTGCTAAGCATTTCAGCTCCAAAGAAGGATAAATTAATTTTATTTATTTATTTGCTTTTAGTTTCTAGAGTTCAGCTGCTCTTCAACGAGTTAATTTATATTGTAGAACAGATCTGGGTCATTAATTATTGCACTTTAGAATTTTGTTCATTTACAATCTTATTTCTCATTCCTGCAGGTTTGAGTAGATGTTCTAAGATAATCTGCATAAACCAGTCTGTTTCTGTGACATAGTTTGGCAAGCCTCAGCAATGGAATTTTTACATACATGACATTTCTTTTATATGCTAGAACCACTTGACTAGAATCTCCAAGTCCTGCTGATTTTGCTCACAAGTTAAAACAGTTTCTCCTGAGGCAAATCAGATACAATTTCCATCTCAGTTTAATTTCATTTTAAAAATTCTGGTTAACTGCTGGGTACCCAGATTCAGCATACAGTTACCAACATCATAAGTAAGTTAAGTACTCAATCACTGCCTATTTTGTCATAGCATCTTCTCACATCTACTTCTGCCCACATCAAAGTACTGTGTCCTTTTTAGTGCGGTAATGCACAGATAGTCAGATACTTTCTTTTCAATGTCCCATATAGACAGGTATACATTTCCTCCAAAGTACAAAGTAAGATAAGAGAACATTTACTTGCGTTCATTTTATACATTAATACTTTAATATTGGATTGAATAATAATGTCATGCTAATATCACATACAACAGAAATCTGAAAACAGGAAAAAAAGCAGTTGATTTTAGGAATTGCTTTTTGGTAAATCTTTGCACCCATAGTATTAATTTTTTTTTAAAAAATTTAAAAACATTTAATCTATCTATTTATTTACTCTCTCTCTCTCTCTCTCTCTCTCTCTCTCTCTCTGTGTGTGTGTGTGTGTGTGTGTGTGTGTGTGTGTGTATGGGTGTGTGTGTGTGTGTGTGTAAGTCAGAGAACAATCAGTGGGAAACAACTATCTTTTTACTATATGTTTTCTAGGATTGAAACTCAGTTCAGCAAACTCGGTGACAAGCACCTTTGCTCCCTGAGCCAAGATGTAGCCTTCAGCTTTTATTTAAAAAAAAAATCAAACCTTTCTTGTTTCTTGGAATTCAGATAGGTAAAATTCAAATTCAAATCTGAATATGTAGTTGTGCCCCTTAAAATCCATGCATTGCCCCACTGATGGAAAAAAACAAACAAACCACAAACTCCTAATACATTGACTCTAAAGTAATCACTTTGACTGCTTTGGTCCTACATACAAATTTCATCCTAAAATGCCCTAGAAATTTTTAACAGCACATGGTACAGATTAATAGGTAAAGTCTTTCTGAAGGCAGATAACCAGTTACCATGTTTACAGATGAACTCTTGGAATGGGATTGGCAGGATTTCTTTTTTTCCCTCTTTGTTTTTATGTGGTGTACATTTATTTTATTTTTTAAATTTTATTTAATCTTTTTTTTAAAACTTCAGATTTTATCCCTCTCCTGGTCGACTCTTTGACTGTTCCCCATCCCATACCTTCTCCCTCACCCCTCCCCTGTCTCCATGAGGATTTCCCCATCCTCACCCCTACTTCCCACGCCCCCCAGACCTCTCCACTCTCTGGTCTCAAGGGTTAGGTTAATCTTCTCTGACTGAGCCCAGACCCAGCAGTCCTCTGCTGTATATGTGTTGGGGACCCCATATCAGCTGGTGTATGCTGCCTGGCTGATAGTCCAGTGTCTGAGAGATTTTGGGGTCCAGGTTAATTGACATTGCTAGTACTCCTACAGGGTTGCCCTCCTCAGCTTCTTCCAGTTTTTCCCTAATTCAACCACAGGGGTCAGCAGCTTCTGTTCATTTGTTGGGTGCAAATATCTGCATCTGACTCTCAGCTTGTTGGGTCTTTCACAGGGCAGTCACGATAGGCCCCTTTTGTGAGCACTCCATAGCCTCAGTAATAGTGTAAGGCCTTGGGGCCTCCCCTTAAGCTGGATCCCACTTTGGGCTTGTCACTGAACCTTCTTTTCCCCAGGTTCTTCTTCATCTTTTCCCTGCAGTTCTTTTGGACAGGAACAATTATGGGTCAGATTTTTTGACTATGGGATGGCAACTCTATTTCTCACTTGGTGAGGATCGGCAGTATTTGATTCTTAGCAGAAATTCCAGCTTTGAGTATTCCAATTTAATTACTGAGATCAATATTTTATGTGAAGTATTTCAAACATACTGACTTGCATTTTGACAAATATTCAAAGGCAGTATAATGGCTTTTCAGAGGGCTATTTATCTAAAAGATCAGTACATGAAGAACAAGCATGAATCTATCACTCTCAAAGATATATCTTCAAAGCCCAATTTGCACCTTAACGATATAATTTACACCGAAGTGATCCAAGAGTCCTTAATAGGTATTGACCCAACAGAGAAATATATTTTTCTTTTTCCACATCTGTAAAATGTAAAATAAATACTTCCCAGTCTACTGACCTCTTTGTGATTTATTTCCAAAATGCATTTAGCACACTCCATTTTTGTTGGAACTCAAAAGTAGTCATGGTGCTATAATGTTTCAGAATGGCACTGGCATTTTATTTTATTAACTAATAGAAACTGATTTTCTCCTACACAAGTATACATGTGGAATATCAATGCTTTTATTTGGACTAATGGAGGTTAATAATGGCTTTAGTCATATTGAAAGTGAGCAAAACGAAGGAAATGCTAATGATAATTCTATGCATGAATGCAAGAAGGAACAGGTCTAAGAGAAGAAGACATTAGCAAAGGTTGGGCTACTCACAGTGGCTACACATTTAAGATGCTCAACAGCCATGATATGTAAAAGTTCCTCAGTCCTGGATGGCATAAAAGGTTTACAGGTATGGAAAAATGTAGGTTCACAAAGTACAGTTGTTTTGATATTAATGCCATCAGTTTTCATGTCTTATTTGAAAAATTACCACTAATTCTTTATTCTTAACTGTGTGAGTGTTTAAGAATATATATATATACATATATGAAGGAGAGAAAAGTGATTATTGGCCTGCTATATGGAAGACAGCTAATAAATATGTCACTGGGCAGGCAGTTTTACATCTGTACTTAACATAGGCATATATGCCAAATCTCAAATAGCTTTATGAGAACAATTTACTGTGCTTTGCGGTTGATTAGTGTTTTCTCCTTCTGACTTCAAAATTGAAAGGCATCATTTTTGAATTCTAATCATGCAATCAACAAACAATCATTGGATTTTTAAATGATGAAAAATTGGGTGGGTAATAAGATACTAACAAACATGTCCAACTGTCACCTACAACCAAGATGTCTGTGAGTGCATCCCAATAGAAAATCATAAACCATTTATACATCTTGAGGTTTGCTTGCAATTTCTTTTCTAACCCAGTTCCATAATGGCTGTGTCTAGAGTATAAATCTACAGGTTTTGGACATTAACACTGTTCTTTATAATTATGTTTGCTTTATACTTTAAAGCATGAAGAGAAGTTTTTCCAGTTACTTGCTTAAAATAGATAGAATTCATGTGTTAGATATTTAACCCAGAACTTGTGACTCATTTTATATCTTGACAAACATAACATAACATTTATATATACATCTTGTTTAGTGGCTGTTTAGTGCAGATTTTGAATGTCCCAGAGATTTGATCCCTGATGGTGCCCGTGAGAAGTGGTAGGGTGTTTAAGAGATGGGGCACAGTGAGACAGGGATCTTCAGGTCACTGGAGTGTGCCTTTGAATGGCATGTTGAGATTCCGGTTACCTTGCTCTGTTTAGGAAGTGAGTGGTTTTCTTACCCCATGAGCAGTTTTCCCATACAACTCCTTACTACAGTTTGCAAAGCAATGAGGCAACTTGATCATGAATTGGAAACTATAAAATAAAACCTTTTTTTTCTAAGTCGATAGATCTTAGTATTTGTCACAGTGGTGCAAAGATGATTAACACTCCCTATTGTTAGAATCTTGATTGCACATGGCTGTGTGTTGATATGTTTTTGAGACACATGGGTCGTGCTTCTCTATGTGATGCTTGCTGGCCTAAGAATGTATGCAGTGTTGCTCATTTACTCCTCGAAGCGGTTTTACCTCATCCCTACTTTACAGATGAGAAGCATGTGAAGTATGGCAGGTTTAATCGGTTTATTTAAAGCTTTTTAGCTAATACATATATCAGCTAGGCTGTAGAGGCAGGCACCCTGGCTTCGGAGTTCCTGTTCTTAGTCACAGCTCCTCATTCTGCTCAAAGTAGAAGAAAAAGTCTTGCTGCTTATCTCAAAAGGGGTGTCAGTGAAATCAGGAAGCTCTGGTCTCCTCCTTTTAGATATTTATTCATTAGGCAGATTACACACTGAACCTATACATGAAGAAAGTGAAATCTCAAAAGTGGGGTATGATCTCTCACTGTTTTATTCCAGCACTGGGTGCTTCAGCTTGTCTCACAGCTTCTCTGGTAACTACCCTCAGGCTCAGGTCCTTCACCTACTATTTTCCCTTTTCCAGGGGCTTTTGCATTAGTTGATAGAATCAACCAAGATTGGTTCCATGCACAGTCCTAGGAAATTAGCACAATTAGAGCAGGTGTGAGAATCCAGAGGTGGGTCGCTGCTGATAAAATCAATTCTACACTGAAAAGAGATTAGTGGATTGTGTGATTTAATTGTACCCAGTTCCTAGTGAAACAGTGCTAATGTGGAAACTTTAATTGGGCCATGAAGGCTCTGCCTTCATCAACTGGTAAATGCAATTATCACAATAATGCGTTAGTGGCTGTGAGGGTAGCACTCCTGATAAGTTCGGTACATTACTTCTCTTTCACTCTAACCTTCTCTTATCTTTCCACTGTCTAGCATGGGATGATGCAGCAAGAAGGTTTTCTGCTGTCTGTTGTTCTTGATTTGGTGATGGTAGTGGTGAGGAAACAGTTTCTCACTTTGTAGCCTAGGCTGGTCTAGAAATCAATATGTAGTCCAAACTGGCCTGAAATGTATGGAAATATTCCTGCCTTTACTTCCTGAGTTAAACCATTACAAGCATGATAAACAATACTCAAATGAATGACTGATTATTGTCACCTAAACTCTGGTATTGCATTACAGCCACTTGAAAGGGACTCAGACACTAGAACTTTAAGAATAGTATCTGGATTAAAGGACAATCCTCGTTCGTGATATAGAGACCTGGGAATATCTCAGCATATGCATGACATTGGGCAATTGCAAAGCACCAGTGCACATGACCTTGTTCTGATCTCCTACTAGATGCTTATCCCATGGCTAAACCTACTCTCTTGGACAACTACTTAGGTATCTATAGAAAATACACAAGCAAATTTCTTTATTCCTTTTTTTTTCTTCTCATATCCTGCCCTTTTCTTTGTCTTTATAGACCAGACCTAAATGACCTAGGACAGTTGGATCGCAGTAGTAGTTAGTAATCAGAGCTCTTCTTCCCCTCCTTGTTGGTCAGTGAAGGGTTAACTTTCAAAATACCCCAAAGAAGCAACAGAAGCTTACTTTTTATACTAGCATGTGTTGTCCATTTACATAGGAACACCATGGTACAAAGTGACACCTGATCACACAACAGTAATAGAAGCAATTTTCCGTGGAAATGTAATTAAAAACAGTCTCTGCCCAGGAAGAGAAACAAAAAATTTATTTCAATAAACACGAATTTAGAGTGTGCCGTGAATCTCTGGTGATCTACTAAAAGATTGAAAACAAAGTAAGGAATACTATTTCTTTAATGTAGATAATTAGGATTTACTATATTCATATTTAAAAGACAAATTATAACCAGTCTTCAAGTAAATGGACTTGGCAGCACTACTATGATTTGTTAGATATATCATAAAGAGTATGCCATATTCATCTGACATTTGTGGAGTCCATCCATTTTAGCTAATTGTCTTTATCCAGAAGAAAACACAAACATAATCTTTATAGCAGGAGGCAGTTTTACATTAGAGGGAAATGTTTGGGTAATAGAACCTGTTCCATGCTATGTTGTCCTTGGTGATGGCATATTAGAACTATGGCTTTCTGATTCTGGAGAAAGATACTTCTCCAACACAAAGTAGGCTAAGGAGTTCATTTAGCTTGAAAAGAGATTTCCATACTATCATAGTCAAAGAGACAGAGCCTATGTTTCCTAACCCTCTAAGAAAGTAGGGGAGTGAGGGGGAAAAAACAGCAGAAGGTTTGTGATTAACCTCAAGCATTCTTCTCGGAGGGGCATTGACTTTTTTAAAGTGAAGTTCCTGGAATCCAATCTTAGATTATTTATTAAAAATATTTTTAAAAATGTCCTGCATGCACACAATGTATTTTGACATATTCACTCCCCCTTCCCACATTTCACCTGGTTTCTTCTTTTGTGTTTCACTCTTAACTTAAAATCACTTATTTTTTTTTAAAAAAAAATAGAACCCACTGAATCCAATTAGAATATTCACTTATATTCTTGAAAAGTCACAGATTCCCGAATTTTGTACCTCAGTTCCTGACTCATAGTAGATTTAGATAAAACAAGTCATTATTCTAAATTATTAATATTTATCCCTGTCTTAAGAACCAAACTAATCAACTCTAACCTCTGTTTACTTTTATTTCTAATGTTCTAGATTCATTTATCAAATCAATGCATTTGATAGTTTTCTTCTAGATTCTTTAGATGTGAAACCACTAAGTTTAAAGAATTATGGCATTGGAGCAATAGCTGTGAGCTTATATGTTGATGCAACACTCATGATGCAGGGAGAGAGAGAGAGAGAGAGAGAGAGAGAGAGAGAGAGAGAGAGAGAGAGAGAGAGAGAGAGAGAGAGAGCGCTAACTGGGAATGGTATGGGTCTTTGTAACTTCAAATCCCACCCTAGGATCATACCTCCTCCAAAAAGCCACACCGTTTAATCCTTCCTAAACTGTTCCACTATTTGGAGATCAAGTATTCAAACATACGAGCTTCTAGGGGCTATTCTTGTTCAGACCATCAGAGGTACTGATTTAAGCACCCTTGGGACACAGCAGTCAATAGATTAGAGGTTTCGCCATGGCTCTTTAAGTCTCAGAATGCTACTTATTTTCTGGGATTTTCTTCATGTGAAGCAGGAAATTGTTTATGAAATAAAGATTATAAAAACAAATTTATGTAGACAGGTAGCCCCTGGAAACCTGGAGTGATGTTAAAATACCAGAATCCATTTGATGCAAGTTTTACCAATTTTTGTCTACTATATTCTAGTGGTTTAGAATCATCTTATGCTTAAAGATCAATACTACATTTACCCTTCCCTAGAAGGGTGACTCTAGTTACAGGAGTAAGCTACCTGTGCTATAGGATTGCTTCAACATGATATTTCCGCATGAATAGAAATGGCTTATTTAGTTAGTCCTAATTTGGATAGGGTGTATAAAAATCTAAATGTATGTATAATTTGTGCAGTTTAATAACATTATAAAGTGTTTAAAATACTTAAGCACCCATACATATGTCTATTTAAATACCAAAGGCATGTTTGGCATTGATTCTATTATCATTTTGCTACTTACAAAAGAAAAAGATTAACTGTCCTCTATGAGCTCACCAAGTGAAATCAAGCAGAAGCCAGGATTAGATTCCATACCTGTCGTTAATGTCTGTGCTTTTAGTTTGCTAGTATAATTTGAGATTAGATATTTTTCTGTCTCATGCCAGTAGTTGAAAGTTGATTGTCTTCATATTGCTGAATCTGTGAATCTACATGTATCTGGTTCATTCAAGCTCACTCTGTGTCTATTCCATCTGTCCACAGAATAAGGTCTGACAGTTGTGCTTATCTTTTTAATGAGCCATGAAAAGATACATTGACCCGACACGTAGTGGATATATGACTCTTTCTCACATGTTCTGGTCTAGCAAGTTAGGTGTGTTAATTCTTGGATTCTAAAATGGTCTCATGTAGCCCAGGAGTTTGCTATGTAGCCCAATCTGCATTTAAACTCTTGATAATGCTGCTTCTAACTCCTGAATGCTGGAATCAAAACATGGCCCATTGTACTTGACTCATTATCTAGGTTTTACATTATCTGATGCCTTTACCCCTGTTTTAGTTAGGGTTTTACTGTTGAGAAGAGATATCATGAACAAGGCAATGCTTATAAGGACAACATTTAATTGGGACTAACTTACAAGTTCAGATATTCAATCAATTATCATCAAGGGGGGTAACATGGCAGCAGCCAGTCAGGCATGATGCAGGAAGCTGAGGGTTCTATATCTTCATCTGAATGCTCCTAGCAGAATACTGGCTTCAAGGCAGCTAGGATGAGGGTCATAAAGTCAATGCCCACAGTGACAAACCTACTCCAACAAGACCACACCTTCTAACAGTGCCACTCCCTGGGCTGAGCATATACGAACCACGACAACCCCCAAACCCTATCTCTAATGAGGACAAACAGTGAGCAGTGCCAATGGGCTATGCTTTCTGCCTAGCTGGGCAGGAAAGATCTAGTGGCATTTCTATACTGAGTCTTCTTCAAAAGTTTATAACTCAGTCATAAATACTTGGCATTGACAGAAACTTACCCTGGAGGATTGTAGGCCTAGAGAAAATTATTCATTTATAAATTTCACTGACTTGATTTAAATTGTTTTAACTGCTCTTATTCTTTGTGATAGGAAGAAAAAATAATGGCTTCATAGTTCAAGACAGTTTTGTCCTCCTATGAATCAATACAGCATTGGGATACATGAAAAAAAAAAGCCATCGGAAAAGGGACCACTGAGAACAGATAATAATTCTTTCTTTAAGAGAAGAGCTTGAGGGCTGGCATTATTCAACCACAGATCTATTAGCAGAACTTAAGGGGAAAAGTGAATGCTATGAACTATTGATTAACTCCTCAAAGCATCCTGTGTGCTTTCTGTTTTTCCATCCTTACAGGTTTCAGGGAGGTGAATGCTTGCAGTGCTCTGGCCATTCCCACAGCAGCTACATAAAGAAGTCAGGGCAGGGAGGGAGAACAGAAGTAGCTTTAGGCTGTGCTGGTCCATGACTGTCAGAAGCGTCACTTCTCTACACTCATTCTGGAAGGAAAATGCTTGTTTCATGATGACTTTAAAACACGTAGGGCTTTTCGAAGTAACGTAAGTTCCATTAAATCAGATATAAAATGAGTTTATCTGTTTCCCTCTTTTTACCAATCACCCAGCACACTGTGAGATTGTTTGCATTCAGACACTGAAGAGATGGACCTGACTAATGTCAGACATATTGGAAGAGGTTAATCATGGAAACAGTTCAGACTGCAGCATTTGAAGAAACTAGGATGTATAATTAAGAGCCTTGGGGAAAAGTCTAAAGTCACTTATTTGAATGCAACAAAAATGTGATCTTAACTCTTAACAATTCTGAGTCTACTTTAAAGTGGAGTTCTGCACATTTTGTTCTTTAAATGCAACCACTGAAATTCAATAGCATTTTGTTTTAAGCATATAGACATATTTTTATAGTTTTGCTGATTCAAAAAAATCAGCACATAATCTGGAATATTTAAATAAATACCAAAAAAAGCAAAAGAAAAATACTCTAAATTTGTGTGTATGTGATTGTGTGTGCATATATGCATGTTTATGTCTGTGCAAGTACACTTATGTACATATGCATGTGAAAATCATAGGTCAGCTTTAGTGCTGTTCCTCAGGAGTTCATCATTGTGCTTTTGGAGATTGGGTCTCTCCCTGCATTGGGGCTTGCCAGTTCAGCCCAAAGACCTGCTTGCTTCTGAACTGGAATAAAGAGTGTGAAACCACAGCAGATTTTTCATGTGGATAGAAGTCAGGTCCCTGTGATTATACGGCAGATACTTTGCCAACTGAGCCATCTTCTAGCTCTAAATATAAATATATATTGGCACATAGTAAATATATATTACATATACATTTATATGTATATATGTATCATATAGTTAGGTTTTTAATTTGTTTAATCCCTATTGTAAGCATAAGTGAGACTAGCCATACAATGTCTGGTACATATGTTATATATGTTGAATATGAAGTTTTTAGGTATATAAACATTGAGCAATGATTACCACAAACAAATTAACACACCCTCACTTACTTATACTATAACTTACAGCCCCTGAAAGTTTTCTTCATTTACCAGAGCTTGTACCCTTGTGCGTGATTCTACTTTCTGTACCTCCTGCTTTACACCAGAGATTACCATTCCACTCTGCTAGTATTCTTCCAGCAGTTCTAGATGTCACCTACCCTTTGAATCACAGTGTCAGTATGTGTGTGCCTTATTTCTCTTGGAATAATATCCTACAAGTTCATTTATGCTGTCACAAGTCTCAGGCTTTCATTAGAAAAATATTGCAAACAATGCAAGGAAAATGATGAGCAACAGACCTTAATTGACCCCTTTTTAAGCCAAATGCAAAGCTTGCCAAAAATTATGGAAAAAAATAGTTGGTGTCACTAGTATAAATTAACATAGTTATTGAGAAAAACGAAATGGAGGTGCCCCAAGGAATTAAATGTAGAACTACTACACAGCCTAGTAATCACTCTGTTGAATATACATCTAAGGGACTAGGGACTGCTTCCTTGGAGAGATTATTCCTTCCCTGTGTTCACATAGCACTCTCCACAGAATTCAAATTACGAAAACAGCTGAAGTGTCTATGAGTGTTGAGATGGATAAAGAACATGATATATATATATCTCAAGGTAGTAGTCAGCTATACAGAGAGAAGATGCTATCATCTGTTATCCTAAGATAAACCTTGTGATATGCTGTTACATGTCATAAGTCAGATTCAGAAAGAGAACCACTGTATGGTCTCTCTTGGCCTTACAATAGGGATTAAACAAATTAAAAATCTGAAGGCATCTTTTATTTGGCTCAGTTTCTTTTAAATAGAGTTGATCTAAACTTTGAGCTTTTATCATCAGAAAAAGATTCTGTGAATCTGTGGCTTAGGAAGAATGGGGTGATCTGAAGAAATATGAAGCAGAGTGAGCTAAAAAGTCACACTTCTCAGGTTGCCATTGGATCCAGACTGCAGTGGCAAATGTTCTGTCTCAGTGCAATAAAGATAAAAGGCAAACCTCATTTCAAGTCCACTCCTGCCAGCAACCAACAGTGATGGGGGCTCACCCCACAAGGTCTTCTGCAAGTAGACATGGACGAAGGGCAGACACAGGCAGGAGGACACTTCTAGCACCTCCACAGGTGGAATTTCTCAAGTAGTAGCTCCTTAGTCTTTCTTTTTTATAAACTGTTTTATTCATTTACATATCAAATGTTACCCCCTTCCCTGCCCCAACTCCAAGGATTCTTCCAGTTATATACTGCTACTTAGAGTGTACTTCCACATAAGATGTGATCCTGTTAATATATTACTCCAGTGTTACATACTTTCCCTGTGATAATTGAAAGAGCATGTGTGTTAAATGTGTGCTATTAATATTATTGTTTTTACAGATTTATTTTTATTACTTTTATCTGTATAGTATATGTGGGTGTGAGCGGAAGTGCCTTTGGAAGCTGTAGGTGTCAGATTCTCAGGAGATACAGTTACAGGCAATGGTGAGCCAGTGTATGGATGCTGGGGGACCTCTGAAAGAGAAGTAACCACTGAACCATCTTTTCAGCCCCATATTCATATTCTTGTTGAACCCAACTTAATCACGGAAGCAATAAAAATCTGCAATAGTCATAAGAATTAAGGAGGCTTTCAAGGAACAATACTTTTCCCCTTAACCCATCCTATCGTTCTTAGATTCTTTGAGTTTGATTGCTATTCTGCCATGATTAATGAATCCTTTTTTCACTCTCCACCTTTCTTTGGTGGGAATTAAATTCCTAATTCATACTATAACGTTTTTCTTTTAGGTGGAACCAATAACCACTTTATCCTTCTCATTGTCGGAGGGCTAGCCTCACTGCTACTTGTCATCCTAATTACCATCATTATTATCTTATTCAACAGGTGAGTATATATCATTTATATACCATTTTATCCTTCTCATTGTCAGAGGGCTAGCCTCACCGCTACTTGTCATCCTAATTACCATCATTATCATCTTATATAACAAGTGAGTAAAGCAACTTACCCTGAGTCCTATTTATCTTGTATGATTCTGATACTTAAGGCCTTCTATAAATAACCCAACAACTTATGAAGCCACTCAGGATTCATGTCTGAGTATGTGGTTACATACATAGGTAGGCAATTGCTGCTTTTAATAAAAGGACAGAAAAAAAGAGTATGGGAAGCAAGGGGAGTACTGTTATAGACCAAAGTCATTCACTTAAGAGTTGTCAGTGTGCCCTTACATTCATGCAAATATCTCTGTTCTACATCCACCTTCCCTTCTGCCTCCTCCATGGGAATAGGTGTCTGTTGAGAAGCTTTTGTGAGTGTATGGGGTATGGGGAAAAGGTTGGAGAGAGCAACAGATAGGGAGGGAAAAAAGGGGAGAAGAGATTAATGTTTTATTCAGTCATCTTTTTAAAAATATTGCAATGCAACAAACAAGAGGCAAGGAAGCTTACATATTACCAGGATAACAACACAGTCTAAGATAGTTTGATATTTTCTGAAACAATCCACCAAGGGATGTTAAATAAAGTAACTTAGATAGGACCTGAAGGGGTGGCCTGAGAGAGGTTTCAGGTCCTTTCCCTTTTAGCTCTCCCATGAGCATTACTGATCTGTCTAGCATATCTCATACTTTTTTTATTAATTAGTTATTTATTTATTTATATTTCAAATGTTGTTCCCCTTCCCAGTCTCCCCTTTACAACACCCCTTCCCCTCCTCTCTCCCCTTTGTCTCTCAGAGGGAGCTTCTCCACCCAGACACAAACCCACCAGTTCCCACCTCACCCCTCTAGCATCTCCTTACACTGGAGCATCAAGCCTCCACAGTTCCAAGGGCATCCCCTTCCACTGATGCCAGACAAGGCCATCCTCTGCTACATATGCAGCTGGAGCCATGGGTCCCTCCATGGTTCATGGTTTAGTCCCTGGACTTTAAATTTATTAGATAACTTCTTATACTATGTTCCACTTGGAGTGTTACCTGCTCAAGGGAGAAAGGGACCACTTTCTGAACATTAGAATTTTGCATGTCTGGAAAGGCACAGGCATGTAATAGTTTTTGACAAATAAGTAAAATTTCATCCTTCCCTCGCTGATATTAACAACAACAACAACAACAGCACACACACACACACACACACACACACACACACACACACACACACAGCTTATTATTATGGTTCTCAAGGAGTTTTATATGTCCTATCTCCATACATGACCCCCTAACTCTTTTACTGTCACCTGATGTTAGTAACATTTTTCACTCCCCTATATTGCTCTCAAACCCACTTTCTCCCTCTAACCTATCGATTTTTACCTATTTTTTTTGAAATAGCATTGGTGATGCCATTGTCCTGACTGACACTTGTATTATCTTCCCAAAGACACCAGGGAACTCATTAAGCCACCCATCAAGGGCGCTTTGCTTCCTGACCTCAGCATAATCTTCATTTATATTTTCCATGTTACTAATCCTGATTACTTTTGTTAAAACTGGAACTATTATATATTTTTAACATATCCAACTCACTTCTCAAAAGAGCAGGATTTTGCTACCAAAATACAGTTTCTCTAATTTGACCTCAGTCCTTGTGCTTCATTTGGCATGCAAGATACTTGTCCCCTTTCCCCATGCCAGAGGTCTGTCCTGTTTTGATGTTCCTTCAAATAGACATGATGTCACTATCTGGAATAATCTTGTTCTCTTCATCTGCCATCCCTTGCATTTTGCTTTGTATTTTAATTGTTCTTGGGGTTGTTATTCCTTTCTGTATGTCTATGATAATCATAATGGGGTTGTTTTGTGCATTTCATTTTTAGTATTTGAGTGCATAAATATGTCTAAACAGTGCATATTCAAAAGGTGTCTGCACAAGTACATCTCCCATCATCGCTGCCTTAAGTTTTTTTCTTGAGCAGAAAATGCCAAGTTAGGAAAAGACCCTCTAGTATTACAGAAAATTAGTATTACAGAAAATTCTATATAACATGAGTACACGGGGGACAGGCAGCAGAACTGAAACAGTGAGTGTCAGAGAGATCTCTGGAGGGTCCCAGATGTTGGACATGATAGGTTTTGCTTCTTGAAAATGCATTACCTTTACTTGAAGAACTAAATTGAACCAGAGAGTACATAGCCTCCCTTGGTTAAATGTTATAAAAAGATTAGAGAGCTTGACTTCATAAGCATAGGTGAAAAGCACAAAAGAAAGGGCGCTTGCTCTTCCTGCCTTGTCACTGGGCTGTTTTGGTTGTTACTTCAAATGGAAACACTTTGAAAAGTGACCCAAGGTTTATAGCAGTGACCCAGAGCCCCGTCTTACCATTTAGAATAATGCTGCAGCTTCAGATGTGCTGAGGTGGACAGAAGCCAAAGTAAATTCAGACTTTACTCTTGGCACCTAGTCGCCTGTGATCCTGATGCCCTTGGAAGCAATTCCTCTGTGTCAGGTTTGCCCTGCTCCATGTAGAGATGAGAAGGATGGTAATAGTGAGTGAACAGGACCAGGGGAAGTACAGAGTGCTGCTCAGAATGAAAGGAGCGAACAGTTTTTTTCTTGAGATGGACATCTGTTAGGTGGAATTTAATATATAGTGAGAAAAATGTTGCTTATTGTACATTTGGTATAAATGTGTAAATGATATTTTTAATAAGTACAATGTCTTAATATGCTGGAAAGTCTTCCCTTTTCTGCACTGAATAGGAGAAATTCTTTACAATTAGGCAAACCAGGACAACTGTTCAACACACAACAAGCTTTGGCATATGATCTAACTGTATTATAAAGATAAGGGGACTGATTATGAGATACTGATTATTTGTCTAGCAAATAGCACAGTGCAAGTTACATAAAGAAAGCTTTGAGATTTAAACTGTTATCTCTTATTTACTACATTGTATGCTCTAATGTTATTTAAGTATGAATAAACACACAGACAGAGAGATACATACAGACACACAAACAGAAACATACATACATATATAGACATGCAAACACACACAGAGAGACACATATAACACAACACACACATACATACAACACACAACAAATACACACAATCATTTCTTTTTGTGCATTTTGAATTTTGGATCTGCCAAATTCTTTTTTTATTGGTTATTTTATTTATTTACACTTCAAATGTTATCCCCCTTCCTGGTTTCCCCTATTTTCCCTCTGCCAACCCTCCTGCTTTCTTTTTTCTTTTCTTGGGTATTTTTTATTTACATTTCAAATGTTATTCCCTTTCTTGGTTTCCCTGACATAAGCCCCCTATCTCATCCCCCTTCCCTTCTTCTCTAAGAGTGTTACCCCCTCCCCAACCACTCCCTGCTTCCTGCCTCCCTGCCCTAGCATTCCCCTACACTGGGGGGGGGGCAGCATTGGCAGGACCAAGGGTTTCTCCTCCCATTGGTGCCCAACAAGGCCATCCGCTGCTACATATGCAGCTGGAGCCATGGGTCTGTCCAGTGTAGGTTTTGGGTAGTGGTTTAGTCCCTGGGAGCTCTGGTTGGTTGGCATTTTTGTTCTTACGGGGTTGCAAGCCCCTTCAGCACCTTCAAACCTTTCTCTACTTCCTCCAATGGGGACCCCATTCTCAGTTCAGTGGTTTGCTGATAGCATTGGCCTGGTTACTTATCATGCTCTAGCTGAGCCTCTCAAGAGACAGCTATAACAGGCTCCTTTCAGTATGCACTTCTTGGCTTCATTAATTCTGTCTAGGTTTGGTGGCTGTATATATATGGGCTGGATCCCCAGGTGGGGCAGGCTCTGAATTGCCATCCCTCCAGTCTCTGCTCCAAACTTTGTCTCCATCTCCTCCTGTGAATATTTTTGTTCCCTCTTTTAAGAAGGACTGAAGCATCCACACTTTGATTGTCCTTTTTCTTGAGCTTCATGTGGTCTATGGATTGTATCTTGGGTAATTCGAGTTTTGGGGCTAATATCCGCTCTTCTTTTTTGAGGGTTCTCTCCCATCCACCCATCCAACAACAACTCCCTCCCCACCCTAGCATTTCATTACACTGGGGCATTGAGCCTTCACAGGACTTCTCCTCCCATTGTTGCCAGACAAGGCCATCCTCTGCTACAAATGCAGTTGGAGCCATGGGTCCCTTCATGTGTACTCTTTGGTTGGTGGTTTAGTCCCTGGAAGCTCTGGGGTGTCTGGTTTTTTTTTTATATTCTTGTTCTTCCTAATGGTTTGCAAACCCTTTCAGGCCCTTCACTCCTTTCTCTAACTCCTCCATTGTTGTCCCTGCACAAGGTTTGATTGTTGGCTGCAAACATTCACATCTGTATTGGTCAGGCTCTGGCAGAGCCTCTCAGGAGACAGCTATATCAGGTTCCTGTCAACAAGCACTTCTTGGCATCAGCAATAGTGTCTGGGGTTGGTGGCTGCATATGGGATGGATCCCAGGTGAGGCATTCTCTGGATGGTCTTTCCTTCAGTCTCTGCTCCACTCTTTATCAACATATTTCCATTAGACAGGAGCAATTCTGGGTTAAATTTTTTGAGATGGGTGGGTGGCCTCATCCCTCAACTAGGGTTGTGCCTAACCTCTGGATATGATCTCTACAAGTTCACTCTCCCCTTCGTTGGGTATTTTAGCTAATGTCATCCCCATTGGGTCTTGGGAGCCTCTTGCTTTTCTTACATCTGTGGCTTTCTAGTGGCTTCCCCCAGTTCCCTATCTCCCATTGCTACACACCACCATTCAATTCCCGGATCCTCTGTACATCTCCTTCGTCTCGCCCCACACCTGATCCTGCACTCCTTTTCCTCTCCCCCTCCTCTCTGCCTCCCATGTTCCTACCACCCTCTACCTCCAGTGATTATTTTGTTCCCCTTCTAAGTAGGACTGAAGCATCCACACTTTGTTCTTTCTTCTTCTTGAGATTTATATGGTCTGTACGTTGTATCATGGGTATTCCAAGCTTTTTTCCTAATACCCACTTATTAGAGAGTATGCAGTCATTTCTTAATAATGACAATTTAACAACTGGTCAAAGGCATAGATCCATGTTTCCTCAGCTACAAAAGAAGCAATAGCAATCTTACCACAAATTTTCTTGGAGACTAAGTAAGAACTGTGTTATATGAACTTAGGAAGAATCATTTATGTACTTATGTGCCATACATTTACACACAGACTAAGTAAGTAACTGGAGTACTAATTTCTTAAATAACAAAAAAATCAAACAAATGTGAACAAAGAGTTAAGATTGTGCTGAGTTAGTCTGTCTCTTCCCAAGCAATTGGAAGAATCCATTACAGCCAATAGCCATTATGGATAATCTTTCCTCTGTAGAAAGAATATCTTGCTTTCATGATTTCTACAGAGGAGTTGTAATTATAGCTTTAAACAAAACGACAAGAACGAGCAAACACAACAGAACTTCTTACTTCTTGTATTTCATCTATTTCTGTTGTGGTTCAGTTAGAATCTTGTTTGTAGGGAGATGACAGAGAGACAGATCTGATTTTCCCATAACAACTCTTTCAGTATTCTTGTCTGTAGTTATTTTTCTACAATTCAACTATTGCATTATATTTTGTTTCTCTTATATTTATTATTTTGAGATTTCACCAAGAACTTTAGTGTTCTTAGATGAGTGTAGTGTACAGTATGGCTCTGGATGGTCTGCTTACAGAGATGACTCAAGAGCCTTGGATTAAGATGGGAGGGATGTGGCTTTAACTCAACACCATTACTATCCCATGAGAGTCCAGGCAAGGTGGTATTCACATCTGAGCACTTTTCTAATCTCTTAAAGCTTTGATGAACTTTAAAAAAATAATAATCCAGGTAATTTATAATGAGACCTGGGGATCTTTAAATGAAACTTAAGTTAATTATTGTTGTTATCCAATATATCCAGTGTTGCCTTTTAAAGAAGTCCAAAAGCTATAGGCTATTTTGATATTAGTTCACTGTACAGTATCTTGTAATGCCACTTTGATTAATTGCTATTGCATTCTGTCTGGAGAGCCATGTAGCTGTCTTTTCCATTTATAAGCACATTAGAGTAGATAAGTATGTTATTCTTTTCATCACTGTGACAAAACAACTGGAAGACAGCCTTAAGGAAGAATAGATTTATTTTGACTCACAATTGGGGAGTACAGTCCACTATGACAAAGAAATGGCAAGAGTATGAATCATTTGGTCATATATCCAGTCAGGAAGCAGAGGGAAGAGATTCCTGGTTTATTTTCTTCTCATTATTGAGCCTTTGGCCTCAGCCCATAAGATGGTGATGCCATTTACAGCATGAGTCTTCTTTTTTTGAGTAAAAATTTCTAGAAACAAAAATCACACCCAGAAATATATTTCCATGATAATTTGAAATCTAGTCAACTTGTCAATCAAACATCACCGAAGAAAATGTACACATAAAACAACTATTTGTAGCCACAACTACTTATTCACTAAGCACATGAATGGCTGGGGACACAGTAAGGATTTGAACAGTACAGATAACCAATGCTTTATTGTAGGGTCTTAATATTCTGTCCTGAATTTGTATTCCAGGAAGAGAAGGAGACAGGTGAGAACTCCGCTTAAAGAGCTCAGAGATAAACAGAGTAAGGTAAGTTGGTTACCATTGCTCCCTCTTGTTAAAATCTCCTATAAGAGCTCTTTTATTTTCAGTTGTTTATCTTATTGCTTATTTTCCTTTCAATCACCTTGCAACATGATTCAAGCATCAAGTACCTAATGAAATATTTATCTGCTTACTGTTAATAATTTTTGAAGCCAAGATTTTAAAAATATATCAATATAAAAAATACCTATCCATTTTTCTAGTTCTTAGAAAGCTGAGGCAGGGGGGTTTTGAGAAAAATAGTAATAATTACACTGTTATAATTGCAATCAGCACTACACATCACCAACATCTGCATTATGTGTGCTTCCATAAAACATTGTACAAACTTAGTAGTTTAAAACACCAGACATCTATTTTTTCATGATTCAGGGTTTAAACAAACAACAAACAAACAAAAGGAAGCACAAGAAGGTTATCTACTTCTTGGGTAGATCTGGTCTTGTACTTGCCTCCCAGTTTTGGTAGTTGCCTGAATTTCTCCATCGTCATTGGAGAAATATACTAGACTTTGAATAGATAGAGATCATCTTATTTTTGAACAAGTAATTAGCATAAGACCAAACCAGATAATCTGCCTTGAATTTACTTACCATCTATTCCAGTCATGTAAATTGAGAATGAAATTTCTAAAATAGGTTTTAATAGTAAGGTCAGTGTTTTACCAAATTATCTGTAATGGAAATATGCCCTATATCAGTGTATTTGGAGGGTTCTATAGAATACCTTCATTGGATGTTGAAATTCAGTGAGCCACTCAATGTTTTGCTATTTATTTTGCAGGTAGCCACCAACTGCAGAAGTCCAACTTCTCCCATTCAGACTACAGATGATGAAAAAGAGGACATTTATGTTAACTATCCAACTTTCTCTCGGAGACCAAAACCAAGATTCTAAGCCGCTCTTTTGCCTGAGCACATTAGTAATGACTTCTATGGCATGGATTTTTACCCATGTCCTCCTCACCACCAGGATCTACATTGATTAAAAAGTTGATTGGATTTGTTTCATCTCATATATAGAAGTACTTTATGACCTGGGAATATTCTTAACAGAGATGGATTTGAAAACCCAAATCTAATTAACCGTTCAAGGAACAGTTCAAGGAACCATCTTCCATTATATAACAGAGTAATCTAGAGAGGACTAAGTACCACGTGGCTTTCTTGCTCTACTTGAAATCAGCTGTGAACATAAGTTTATTTCTGGATGCTTCCTACAGTGTTGGTTCTGCTTATATACTACTGGTCCAACTCTCGTACTGCTTCTCTCAGATGCTCCCATGAGTATTGCCAAGGACACTTGGTAGAAAGTTTACTGGTTAAACACAGGAAACAAAGTTTATTATTCACTCACTAGCAAGAAGGTAGCATTACCACAAAAGATTAGATGACCTAAATTAGCTGTGGGTTCAAGACCAGGACAAAAGGGTTACTTGGGAATTCTGAGTATTGCTAAAAAGGCTGAAAGGGACCTAGAAGTTGAGTTATTTTTAACAAACTTTAACTTCAAAGGCATTGCTTATTAACTAGATAACAAATGAATGTACTGTAGTATCAGCATAATTCAAAAGAATACATGCCAAGGAATGCCGAGAGCAGAGATAATTGTGTAACTATTTCTTCCCTTTCTGGTTTCAAATAAATTCATTTCTAATTCTATAGAGAAGTCTTGCTACCCATTCAGGACTGGTCTTCTATACAGTGAGATGGTCCAATTAGAAATAATTCTTTTAATAATGCTTTTTCTACTTTCGAGAGTTATTTTAATATGTAAACTTGTGAGTTTAAAATCTTGCAAAATGAGCACATGAAAAGAGATTGATGGTTTTAAGTAGTAGAATACAGTAATGTAGGAATCTGAGAGCAGAGAGTTTGGGAGGGGGTGAAGAGGAAAAGACATCACCAAATAATGATATATGAGAGAAAATCTACACTTCAGAGTTTGATCAAGGCCATATCTCCCAATTTGGCTGGCACTGAGATAATGCACCTGATGTCTCCATTTTAGAAAAAAAAATGAGTATTTGTGGAATTAAATAAAACTCTAGTTATCTCAAAACTATGGTAATCATTATCAAATAGAATGATATTTAGTATCTAAAAGACCCATTTCTTATCTGTAAAAAATTTAAATGATCATAATCTTTAAATATTCATTGTGGAAAACTTCGATTAAGTTTGTGGTGTGAAAATTTTGTTACAAACTTAAGTGAAAACAATCCAAATGCTAATGCGGTTACATAGATTCTAAAATGCAATTCCTAGTTTTAAGATAATTAGTAGATACTTCATATTTTAACCTTAGATACCATGCATGATAAATAGGCCAATTATTTTCCCAATTACAGAAATTCAGAAGGTAATAAACGAAAATGACAGTTTCTTAGTTGTGCTTATATATTTACTCAAGAATAGCTAATTAACTCAGATTTTGACTGATTGCTTGAAAATTTTTGTGTCTCAATTTGTGAACTGTTTCTCTAAATATGCCAGTGTACCATTGTTGAAATACAATTAACCAGAAAATAGTCAACATTTGGAACCATAGGAGATCACAACACAGTTTGCATGGTTAAACAACTTAGTGTTGTTCATAAAATAAACTAATTATTCTTCCATAAATGTTAAAGACAATCAAAATACTACTTTCTATCATGTTTGGAAGCCAAGTTTTGCAATGGCTAAGTTGGTGAGAGGGAAAGCTTTTATAATGGCATTATAGGGAGATAGCTACCTGGTAGTCCGTGATTTGTATGAAGAGTCACCTAAGTAGATCAAGAAAGCCTCCAGATCACTGGACACTCTTCTTTGTTTCTGTGGAGATTCATATGCTGTTTCGAAAAAAAAAATCACTCTGTCAAAATATATTTTCTCTGCCTACCCTTCCTTTCTATATGTAGTTCCCTTACAGAATTTAGTATTTATTGGGAATACTTACTACCACCTTGACCTCCCTATGTCTCTGTTATGCTGCAGAGACAATGTTCATTGACTCTGTAGACATTTTTATTAAAGAAAGCACTTTAATTGCAATCTTTGTGGCCTATACAATTCACAAGAATTCTGTAATGTGACCCCTCCAAAAATTTTTGTGCCTATTGTTCTGATTGGTAGCAGAGCAATCAAAACTGCACCAAAATAAAAGATGAATGTCAGAAATGAAATACAATTTTGTTCTCCATGTTTTATTTTATTTTTTAATATTTAGTGCTGCTTTGGAAGTCAGATGCTTTCTGGAGGTGCTTTACTCAGATAATGGATACCAGTATATAATGCAATGTTTAAGTGAAATATGTATGTTTGAATTAAATGCTATAATCTTAATATTTACATTAAAGTAAACAAAGAAAGGTTTGATTAGGAGTAGAGCAGTTTCTTAGGTGCTTACAATAACTGTGTATATACTATGTTATTATCAGACTGGTGTCGTTTCATTTAAAAGCATTTGTTAATATTGAGAAAATAGAAAATATATCTTTATTGTTCTCTTTTATTCTTTCCTATATTTCTCTTACTGAAAATTGAATTCAAGGCTTTTAAATATCAGGCAAGTGCTATGCTTCTGAGATACACTCTAGTTCACCATATAGTTTAAAGTTTAAATATTCAACTAATTGTCAAGATACTATCATTAAATATAAATTTAAAAAGATAAAGTAAAACCTAGGAGGTTCTTTTTTATTTTAAACATGCAAGTTTTATTAGTTTACATATAGAACTCTATTAGATGAAATGATATAATTATAATTATCTTTTAAATTAGGAAACCCCACACTATAGTTAGAGATCAGTTTACATAGTTTAATTTTTTATGTTCAAAGCAATAACACTGTTGTAAGATGCTGGTAGAAAATGCTTTATTTGAGGATATGGATAATAATTGTCTGGTTCTGATTAGTTGCTTATTGTTTCTGTTGTAATTATAAGTTCTATGACAATTGTATTTTGAGCATTGTTTCCAGTTTTATTTTCCATTATCAGAGACTGAATTTGTAGGCATAAAGCAGCTCTTATCCCTCAATGTACTATAATCTATTGTTCTCAATGAATAAAACATAGTTCTCAATGATGACTAGTTTCTTTTGCTACCAAAAAAATTTTAGGAAAAATAAACAGAAAGAAATCAACATGTAGACAGAAACACAGAACGAATTTTAATCACAGAAACTTTTTATCTTTTATCTTAAAGAAATGCTTTGTACATTCTATAAGTATGTGTATTTCAAACAGCTATGTAAGAATTTTCTTTTTGGAAAGATAGCAGTCCTCTCTCCTGCATTTCCTTCCATCAGGGCATGAATTGCAGATCTTACTCATTAACTCATTCCACTCTTCTGCTATCCCAGCAATATCATCTACCTCCATGTGGAAACAGAGACATGCATGCCTGCATGCGTGTAAGTGTATGTCTGGTTTTGATACATAGTTATTAAAGTTGGGGATGTTGATAGCAAGCATGGGGACTGATGCTTTGTTGAAAAATAGTTAACTGCATAACATTGAGAGCTCACAGAAATCCTAGGGCATTAATGGAGTACATTTAGAAAATAGCAAAAGGCATGGTATTTCTAGTGTTCCCCAGAAATGAAACACAAGTCACACACTGGAATTCTGGGCACAAAGTTGGCACAGCAGACCTGAGCAACAGCATAGACTATTGCTATGATGAAACACCATGACCTAGAGCAATTTGGGTAAGAAAGGGTTTATTTGGCTTATATTTCCATATCCACAGTCCATCACTCTAGGAAGTCAGGACAGGAAATCAAACAGAGTGAGAACCTGAAAAAAAGAACTGATACAAAGACCATGGAAGGGTGGTTTTTGCTCAGCCTGCTTTCTTATAGAACCCAGGACCACCTGCCCAGGGATGGTCTGGGCCCTCCCACATCACTAATTAAGAAAATGTTCTACAGGCTTTAGCTCTCCCTCTTGCTCTCACTCTCTCGCTTTCACTCTTATTTTTCCTTTCTTTTTATTTACTGTAAATCCTGTTCACAGCCCCTCCCTCCTCTTTTCCCAGTCTCACCTTAACAAATCCCTCCCCTGTTGCCTCCTCCACTTCCCCTCAGAGAAGGGGGAACCCCCGTGGGTACCATCCCACCTTGGGACACCTAGTTCCAGTAGGAGTAGGCACATCCACCTGCTGAGTCCCAACTAGGCAGTCCAGGTAGCAGGGAGGAGGATCTAATGACAGGAAACAGAGACCGAGACCTCATCCCCATCCCTGATCTACTTGTTAGGGGACCCACATGGAAACCAAGCTGCAGATTTGCTACAAATGTGTGTGTAGGGGTGGGTGGTCTAGCTCCTGCATGCTCCCTGGTTGGTGTCCCATGCTCTGTGAGCCCCCTTGGTCCTAGGTTAGCTGACTCTCTATCTTATTGTGGTGTCCTTGACCCCTTTGACTTGCTCAGTTCCATCATCCTCGCCGAGCTCTGCCTGATGTTTGGCATCTGCGTTCATCTGCTGCTGGATGAAGCTTCTCTGGAGACAGTTTTGCTAGGTTCCTGTCTGTAAGCAAAGCAGAGTATCATTAATAGTGTCAGAGGTTGGCTCTTTCACATGGGACAGGACCCAAGTTGGGTTATTCATTGGTTGACTGTTCCCCCAGTCTCAGCATTATCTTTGTCCCTGTACATCTTATAGGCAAGACAAATTTTGGGCTGGAGGTTTTCTGGTCAGATTGATGGCCCCTCTCTCCTCTGGAAGTGGCTATAGGAGGTGGCTATGCCAGTCTCCATATCCTCCTCTGGTAGGAATCACAGCTAAGGTTGCTCCCATAGACTCTCTGTATCCTTCCCTCATCCCAGACTTCCAGCTCATCACCACACATGATGATTCCCCGATGACTCCCATTCACATCCCAGCCCTCTCCTGCCTCCCTCTCCCCACACCTGATTGCAATCCTACTTCCCCTCCTTTCCCCTTCTCCTACCCAGTTCCCTCTCTCCATTCATCTCCAATAACTATTTAGTTTCCCCTTCTGAGTGAGGGGAAACTCATTCTGTTTATGAATTGTAGCATGGTTGTCATGTCTGTCTGGTTCTGGATTACCTCACTCAGGATATTTTCAAGTTGCATCCTTTTGCCTGCAAAATTCATGATGCCTTTTTAAAAAATAGCTGAATAGTTTTCCATTGCATAGATATACCACATATTCTGTATCCATTCTTTGGCTGAGGGTCATCTGGGTTGTTTCCAGTTTCTGATTATTACAAATATAATGCTATGAACATAGTGGAGCAAGTGACCCTGTGGTATAGTGGGGATCTTTTGGGTATATGTCCAGAAATGGTATAGCTATGTCTTGTGATAGAACTATTTTGTTTTCTGAGAAACTGCCAGATTGATCTCCAGAGCAATCATAGCAGTTCTGAGAAACTGCCAGACTGATTTTCAGAGTGGTTGTACCAGTTCGCAAACACACCAGCAATGGAGGAGAGTTCCCCTTGCTCTACATCCTCATCAGCACTCAAGTGCTGTCACTTGAGTGTTTAATCATGGTCATTCTCATGAGTATAAAATAGAATCTCAGGGTCACTTCGATTTGCATTTTCTTGATAACTAAAGACATGAAACATTGATTTTTAAAATTTTTATTAAATGATTTTATTTACTTACATTCCAGTGCTTCTTGGAGATTCCTTTCTGGAGAATTCCCTGTTGAGTTTTGAATCTCATTTTTTAATTGGGTTATTTGGTTTGTTGGTGTCTAATTTCTTGAGTTCTTCATAAATTTTGGACATTAATCCTCTGTTGGATATTGGGTTGGTGAAGATCTTTTCCCAATCTTTAGACTGTCTTTTGCTCTGTTGACAATGTTTTTTGCCTTACAGAAGATTTTCAGTTTTGTGAGGTCCGTTTTATCAATTGTTGATCTTAGGGATTGAGCCACTGGCATTCTGTTCAGGAAGTTGTCTCCTATGTTAACGAGATCAAGGTTATTTTCCCTGTTTTCTCTTCTATTAGACTTAGTGTATCTGTTTTTAGGTTGAGTCTTTGACCCACTTGGACTTGAGTTTTGTGCAGGGTGATAGATATAGATCTATTAGTATTGAGTTTTGTGCAGGATGATAGATATAGATCTATTAGTATTGAGTTTTGTGCAGGATGATAGATAAAGATCTATTAGTATTCTTTACATGTAGATATCCAATTAGAACAACACCATTAGTTGAATATACTTTTATTTTTTTGGTATGGGGAACCACTAGAAAGTCCCATACACAAGGGACATGAGAAGCTCCCAAGACCCAATAGGAATGATATTAGCTGAAATACCCAACAGTGAGGATATGGAACCTGAAAAGACCACTTCCAGTAGATAGACATGGTCCCCAGGTGTAGGATGGGGCCACCAACTCATCTCAGAATTTTTGACCCAGAATTGTTCCTGTGTAAATGAAATTCAAGGACAAAAATGGAGCAGAGACTGAAGGAAAGGCCACACAAAGATTGCGCCAACTTGGGATCCATCTCATGCACATGCACCAAACCCCTACACTATTGCTGATGCCATGTTGTGCTTGCATACAGGATGTTAACATGGTTGTCCTCTGAGAGGCTGTACCAGTACCTGACTGAGAGAGATGCAGATACTTACAGACAACCATTGGACTGAGCCAGGGGACCCATATGGAAGAGTTAGGGGAAGGACTGAAGGAGACAGAAGATTTACAACCCCCAGAAGAAAAAGTATCAACTAATTGGACTTCTCAGAGCTCCCAGGGAATAAACATAATCAAAGACCATGTATGGGCTGGTCTGTAGCTCCTGATAAATAAATAGCAGAGGACTGCTTGGCCTCAGTGGGAGGGGATGCACAGAGTCCTGTGGAGGCTTGTTGTGCTTGAGAAAGGGAATGCTATAGGGGTAAGGTGGGAGAGGGTGGGTGAGAGAGCACACTTTTAGAGGAGAAGTGGGGTGGGGTGGTGTAAGGGGCTCATGGATGGAGGACCAGGAAAGGGGACAACATTTGAAAGGTAAATAAAAATAATAAAAAATAGAAAGTTACTTTAGTGCAGCTTAGCATATGAGTCTTCAGAAGCAAGTTTTAATCTTTTTATCTTTCTCACATTAAAAAATGTCATAATTCAGTAGGTTCTAGAGAATTATATTAGTCTTTTAGGTTTTTCTATTTTAGAATACATTGTTTTTATGTATCAAATTGCCAAATAACAAAATTAATCATTAAAATATAATTTGCAAATCTCTTTCATTATCCTTTCAAAATAGTAATAGCTAGCTCTCATAAAGTTTGATAATTGACAAAAGTATATATTTTATTATGTGGTATAATTTTAAAACCATTTCTTATGTTCTTTTATGAGAGCTTTACAAAACTTCATGATCAGGCCAAGAAAAATAGTATTAGTGTAATTGAGAATTTAGAAGATACAGATGAGATAGAAGTGTGTGCCAGACGTTACTGTCAACTTGATTAAGATGAGAATATTGATTCCTGTAGGAAGCAGATTTTTAAATTTCTTGTAAGAGTAATGTGAAATGTTGAACACTATTCTCTTTAGGTCATTTCAGTCATTGTGGTGAGGGGCTGATTTAAAAAATCTAGAAAGTTTCAGCTTTCCCTTCTCTATTATGTGCCCAGTGTCCCCTGACTGAATACTCTGTTGACCATTTATAGTTTTACTTGCCAGTTCATGTTGGCTGCAAAACCACTCATGCAAATAGCCACCCAATGACAATGGCTTCCTGGGGATCTATTCCAAGCTTCCTTTCACATGTCTAAAAAGATACAACGGTAATTCATTTACCAATCCCAGAAAAGTCATCTGGTTTCCTATAAATCCCAGGAAGAAATGATTAGATTCTGAAATTTAAAAATCAATTCTATTTACCATAGCACTCAAACAAATGAAGAAATTACATCCAGCCAAATACATACAGGATCTATGTGATTACATTCTTTTTTTAATGTTGGCCTTATTTATAACTACAAATAATTTTATTTCATATGTTTTTGGTATATTTCCCAGAGAAAATTTTGTGTGAATAACTTAGTTTTTATCTTTTAAACCTTTATTGTTTTTATTTTGCCTTAGTGAAACAATCTTGAATTCCTAAAATCAAAGTTCTAAGATATTTCATTTCTCTTTTTTTTAATCTTAGAGAGTATGTAGTCATCCAACACAGAGCCAATGCTAAGTACAGCTGTTTGTAGATTTCTTTTTATAATACTGAGGACATTTTCTATTCTTATCTGGATGCAATAAAAGATTTTATAATTAGTGGATGTCAGATTTTGTCAAGTATATTTTTGATGCATAATCATATGATCTTTTTAAATTTTGTTAATGGGGACTATTACATTTGTAGCTATTTTAAATGTTAAAAGAGCTTATATACCTGGCGTTAGTCACATTTGAGCATGAAATTATAGAAATATAGAATTATATTATTGTAATTATAGAATATAATATGCTTTGAATAAATTAATCATCAATCCATCCTTTTCTACTCCTTCTTGGTCTTTTCCCCACATTTACCACCTTAGTTTATGTGGTTTTTTGTATAGACCCACTGAGATTACTTAATGTTGCCTGTGTGTGCCTGGGAGGAGGACCATATTCTGAAGTGTTATTAACCTCTAGGAACCTGCATCCTTGAAGAAAACTGACTCCCTTTATCATCATTTATCATTTGCTAATAGCCACTCAACTGAAGGTCAGACTTCATGAGCTGATTACCCATCCATGCTAGGACTTTGGCAAGTTTGATCCTGTATCGATCCTATTATGTGTACAAGGGCTCTGTCTTACATGGCAAATATTTCCCCTGCAAGTGTCCACTACTTCTGGCTTTCATAATGTTTCTACCATCTCTTCCTTCATGGTCCCAGAGTATTGGGAACAGATTATGATATAAATGTACCATTTAGAGCTGAGCACTCCATAAATCTTGTTCTCTGCAAACTGACCAGCTGTAGGTCTCTGTATTAATTTCCATTTCCTGTAAAGTTTCTTTGATGAGGGTTGAGAGATATACTGCTTCATGGGTATAATGATGAAAACATTGGGAGCAATCTATTAGTATGTTCATGCAGCAGAAGAATAGTATTCATTCCTCTGGGAGACCTATACCCTAGCCAGTCTTGAGTTTTCAGCCAGTTAATGGTACCAGGAATGTGTTTTACTTGTGGAGCATGATATGAATCCAATAAAAAAAAACTATGTGGATTCATAGCTGCTTAATACTGCTGATTACTTTCTCTGAATTTTGCATGCATAGCACTATGAAAGCTAGCCAGCTGGGATGATGCTTTTGGGTTGGTACCAGTTTGATTTCTCTGTGTACTATGTTTAAAATGTCTGTGTTTCAGAATAGTAACTAAGAACAGTGACAAGGGCCTATACAGAGACTAAGAAACCAAATTTGGTCTACAGAAACCAAATATTCAACTTCTGGAAAAGAAGAAACTCATACATGGAATATTATTTGATAGCCTATGATGTCTGGGAGAGGCATTGCCAGCATTATATATACATACATGCACACACACACACACACACACACACACACACACACACACACACATATATATATACACATATATGTGTGGGTATGTATGTATTTTAAGAAGATTCTACAGTAGGTTGACACAGGGAATTTCAAAGGACTTTGCTTTTCTTCCCTATACTCTTCTTTAGACTCTCCTCGTGTCGCCCTCCTCACCTAACCCTTCTAGTTCCATTATTCTCCTTATCTCTTCATACCACCCAAGTCTGCCATCCTTCCTGCTGACAGTGACACTCATTAGGTTCCTGATTTTATGGTTACTCCAATTTAAACCGACATATCTAAATGTTCAAAGCCACCATGCACACATATAAAATGACTGTGATGTTTGTCTTTCTGGATCTGAATTACTTTTTTTTTTAATTTTATTTTTCTTAGGTATTTTATGTATTTATATTTCATATCCCCTCCCACCACCACCCCTGCTTCTATAAGGATGCTTCTACTCCCACCCACCCACTCCAATCTCAACACATTGGCATTACCCTACATTGGGAAACAAGCTATCATGGGCCCAAGGGCTTTTCCTCCTATTGATGCTGGACAATGCCATTGTCTGCTACATATGTGGCTGGAGTCATGGGTCCCTCCATCTGTACTCACTGGTTGGTGGTTTAGTCCCTGGGAGCACTGGGGCGGGGAGGGGTCTGGTTTGTTGATATTGCTGTTTTTCTTATGGTGTTGCAAACCCCTTTGGCTCCTTCAGTCTTTTCTCTAACTCTTCCATTGGGGTCCCCTTGTTCAGTCCAATGGTTGGCTGCAACCATCCTCATCTGTATCAGTAGGGCTCTGGCAGGGCATCTCAGGAGAACCCATATCTGGCTCCTGTCAGCAAGCACTTTTCAGCATCAGCAATAGTGACTTGGTTTGGTGACTGCATATGGGATGGATCCCCAGATGCGACAGTCTCTGATTGACCTTTTCTTCAGTCCCTGCTCCACTCTTTGCCTCTGTATTTCCTCTTTTGAGTATTTTGTTCCCCCTTCTAAGAAAGAATGAAGCATCCACATTTCGGCTTTCTATCTTCTTGGGCTTCATATGATCTGTGAATTTTTCCTTAGGTAGTCTAAGCTTTGGGGCTAATACCCACTTATCAGTAAGTGCATACCACGTGTGTTCTTTTGTGACTGGGTTATCTCACACAGGATGATATTTTCTAGTTCCATTCATTTGCCTATGAATTACATGTAGTCATTGTTTTTAATAGCTGAGTAGTACTCCATTGTGTAATGTACCACATTTTCAGTATTCATTCCTCTGTGGAAGGACGTCTGGGTTCTTTCCAGCTTCTGGTTATTATAAAAAAGACCATTTGTGTTTCTTCTTTGGAAACTCTCACTTGAGTTCCATGCTTCAAGTTTTTTGTCTTTTTTAATTATTGGTTATTTTATTTATTTACATTTCAAATGTCTCCCTTCCTGGTCTCGCCATGCAAACCCCCATCCCATCCCCCCTCTCCTCCACCCACTCATCCATTTCCGCCTCACAGTTCTAGCATCCTCCTACCCTCAGGGTCTTCCACAGGACCAAGGGCCTCCCCTCCATTGATGCCAGATAAGACAACCATTTGCTACAATTGTAGTTGGAGCCCTGGTTCCCTCAGTGTATACTCTTTTTTTTGTTTTTGATTTTTTTGTTTGTTTGTTTGTTTTTTATCTTTATTAACTTGAGTATTTCTTATTTACATTTCGATTGTTATTCCCTTTCCCGGTTTCCAGGCCAACATCCCCCAAACCCCTCCCCCTTCCCTTCAAGCTCTACCAGTTCTTTCTCTGATTCCTTCAACGGGGGTCCTATTCTCAGTTCAGTGGTTTGCTGTTGGCATTCGCCTCGGTGTTTGCTGTATTCTGGCTGTGTCTCTCAGGAGCAATCTACATCCGGCTCCTATCGGTCTGCACTTCTTTACTTCATCCATCTTGTCTAATTGGGTGGCTGTATATGTATGGGCCACATGTGGGGCAGGCTCTGAATGGGTGTTCCTTCAGTCTCTGTTTTAATCTTTGCCTCTCTCTTCCCTGCCAAGGGTATTCTTGTTCCCCTTTTAAATAAGGAGCGAAGCATTCACATTTTGATCATCCGTCTTGAGTTTCATTTGTTCTAGGCATCAATTCAAGCATTTGGGCTAATAGCCACTTATCAATGAGTGCATACCATGTATGTCTTTCTGTGATTGGGTTAGCTCACTCAGGATGATGTTTTCCAGTTCCAACCATTTGCCTACGAATTTCATAAAGTCGTTGTTTTTGATAGCTGAGTAATACTCCATTGTGTAGATGTACCACATATTCTGTATCCATTCCTCTGTTGAAGGGCATCTGGGTTCTTTCCAGCTTCTGGCTATTATAAATAAGGCTGCGATGAACATAGTGGAGCACGTGTCTTTTTTATATGTTGGGGCAACTTTTGGGTATATGCCCAAGAGAGGTATAGCTGGATCCTCAGGCAGTTCAATGTCCAATTTTCTGAGGATACTCCAGACTGATTTCCAGAATGGTTGTACCAGTTTGCAATCCCACCAACAATGGAGGAGTGTTCCTCTTTCTCCACATCCTCGCCAGCATCTGTTGTCCCCTGAGTTTTTGATCTTAGCCATTCTCACTGGTGTGAGGTGAAATCTAAGGGTTGTTTTGATTTGCATTTCCCTTATGACTAAAGATGTTGAACATTTCTTTAGGTGTTTCTCAGCCATTCGGCATTCCTCAGCTGTGAATTCTTTGTTTAGCTCTGAACCCCATTTTTTAATAGGGTTATTTGTTTCCCTGCGGTCTAACTTCTTGAGTTCTTTGTATATTTTGGATATAAGGCCTCTATCTGTTGTAGGATTGGTAAAGATCTTTTCCCAATCTGTTGGTTGCCGTTTTGTCCTAACCACAGTGTCCTTTGCCTTACAGAAGCTTTGCAGTTTTATGAGATCCCATTTGTCGATTCTTGATCTTAGAGCGTAAGCCATAAGTGTTTTGTTCAGGAAATTTTTTCCAGTGCCCATGTGTTCCAGATGCTTCCCTAGTTTTTCTTCTATTAGTTTGAGTGTGTCCGGTTTGATGTGGAGGTCCTTGATCCACTTGGACTTAAGCTTTGTACAGGGTGATAAGCATGGATCGATCTGCATTCTTCTACATATTGACCTCCAGTTGAACCAGCACCATTTGGTGAAAATGCTATCTTTTTTCCATTGGATGGTTTTGGCTCCTTTGTCAAAAATCAAGTGACCATAGGTGTGTGGGTTCATTTCTGGGTCTTCAATTCTATTCCATTGGTCTATCTGTCTGTCTCTGTACCAATACCATGCAGTTTTTATCACTATTGCTCTGTAATACTGCTTGAGTTCAGGGATAGTGATTCCCCCTGAAGTCCTTTTATTGTTGAGGATAGCTTTA
Source organism: Rattus norvegicus (assembly GCF_021556685.1). Lineage (NCBI taxonomy): Eukaryota > Metazoa > Chordata > Mammalia > Rodentia > Muridae > Rattus > Rattus norvegicus. The sequence goes on from NC_141551.1 coordinate 84,542,711, forward strand.
GCTATCCTGGGTTTTTTGTTATTCCAGATGAATTTGCAAATTGTTCTGTCTAACTCTTTGAAGAATTGGATTGGTATTTTGATGGGGATTGCATTGAATCTGTAGATTGCTTTTGGTAAAATGGCCATTTTTACTATATTAATCCTGCCAATCCATGAGCATGGGAGATCTTTCCATCTTCTGAGGTCTTCTTCAATTTCCTTCTTCAGTGTCTTGAAGTTCTTATTGTACAGATCTTTTACTTGCTTTGTTAAAGTCACACCGAGGTACTTTATATTATTTGGGTCTATTATGAAGGGTGTCGTTTCCCTAATTTCTTTCTCGGCTTGTTTCTCTTTTGTATAGAGGAAGGCAACTGATTTATTTGAGTTAATTTTATACCCAGCCACTTTGCTGAAGTTGTTTATCAGCTTTAGTAGTTCTCTGGTGGAACTTTTGGGATCACTTAAATATACTCTCATATCATCTGCAAATAGTGATATTTTGACTTCTTCTTTTCCGATCTGTATCCCCTTGACCTCCTTTTGTTGTCTGATTGCTCTGGCTAGAACTTCAAGAACTATATTGAATAAGTAGGGAGAGAGTGGGCAGCCTTGTCTAGTCCCTGATTTTAGTGGGATTGCTTCAAGTTTCTCTCCATTTAGTTTAATGTTAGCAACTGGTTTGCTGTATATGGCTTTTACTATGTTCAGGTATGGGCCTTGAATTCCTATTCTTTCCAGGACTTTTATCATGAAGGGGTGTTGAATTTTGTCAAAGGCTTTCTCAGCGTCTAATGAAATGATCATGTGGTTTTGTTCTTTCAGTTTGTTTATATAATGGATCACGCTGATGGTTTTCCGTATATTAAACCATCCCTGCATGCCTGGGATGAAGCCTACTTGGTCATGGTGGATGATTGTTTTGATGTGCTCTTGGATTCGGTTTGCCAGAATTTTATTGAGTATTTTTGCGTCAATATTCATAAGGGAAATTGGTCTGAAGTTCTCTTTCTTTGTTGTGCCTTTGTGTGGTTTAGGTATAAGAGTAATTGTGGCTTCGTAGAAGGAATTCGGTAGTGATCCATCTGTTTCAATTTTGTGGAATAGTTTGGATAATATTGGTATGAGGTCTTCTATGAAGGTTTGATAGAATTCTGCACTAAACCCATCTGGACCTGGGCTCTTTTTGGTTGGGAGACCTTTAATGACGGCTTCTATTTCCTTAGGAGTTACGGGGTTGTTTAACTGGTTTATCTGTTCCTGATTTATCTTCGGTACCTGGTATCTGTCTAGGAAATTGTCCATTTCCTGAAGATTTTCAAGTTTTGTTGAATATAGGTTTTTATAGTAAGATCTGATGATTTTTTGAATTTCCTCTGAATCTGTTGTTATGCCTCCCTTTTCATTTCTGATTTTGTTAATTTGGACGCACTCTCTGTGTCCTCTCGTTAGTCTGGCTAAGGGTTTATCTATCTTGTGATTTTCTCAAAGAACCAACTTTTGGTTCTGTTGATTCTTTCTATGGTCCTTTTTGTTTCTCCTTGGTTGATTTCAGCTCTGAGTTTGATTATTTCCTGCCTTGTACTCCTCCTGGGTGTATTTGCTTCTTTTTGTTCTAGAGCTTTTAGGTGTGCTGTCAAGCTGCTGACATATGCTCTATCCTGTTTCTTTCTGCAGGCACTCAGCGCTATGAGTTTTCCTCTTAGCACAGCTTTCATTGTGTCCCATAAGTTTGGGTATGTTGTACCTTCATTTTCATTAAATTCTAAAAAGTTTTTTATTTCTTTCTTTATTTCTTCCTTGACCAGGTTATCATTGAGTAGAGCATTGTTCAATTTCCAAGTATATGTGGGCATTCTTCCTTGATTGTTATTGAAGACCAGTTTTAGGCCGTGGTGGTCCAATAGCACGCATGGGATTATTTCTATCTTTCTGTACCTGTTGAGGCCCGTTTTTTGACCAATTATATGGTCAATTTTGGAGAAAGTACCATGAGGAGCTGAGAAAAAGGTATATCCTTTTGCTTTAGGATAGAATGTTCTATAAATATCTGTTAAGTCCATTTGGCTCATGACTTCTCTTAGTCTGTCAACATCTCTGTTTAATTTCTGTTTCCATGATCTGTGCATTGATGAGAGTGGGGTGTTGAAATCTCCCACTATTAGGGTGTGAGGTGCAATGTGTGTTTTGAGGTTTAGTAAGGTTTCTTTTACATATGTAGGTGCCCTTGTATTTGGGGCATAGATATTTAGGATTGAGAGTTCATCTTGGTGGATTTTTCCTTTGATGAATATGAAGTGTCCTTCCTTATCTTTTTTGATGATTTTTAGTTGAAAATTGATTTTATTTGATATTAGAATGGCTACTACAGCTTGCTTCTTCTGACCATTTGCTTGGAAAATTGTTTTCCAGCCTTTCACTCTGAGGTAATAATGTCTGTCTTTGTCTCTGAGGTGTGTTTCCTCTAGGCAGCAGAATGCAGGGTCCTCGTTGCGTATCCAGTTTGTTAATCTATGTCTTTTTATTGGGGAGTTAGGCCATTGATGTTGAGAGATATTAAGGAATAGTGATTATTGCTTCCCGTTATATTCATATTTGGATGTGAGGTTATGTTTGTGTGCTTTCATTCTCTTTGTTTTGTTGCCAAGACGATTAGTTTCTTGCTTCTTCTAGGGTATAGCTTGCCTCCTTATGTTGGGCTTTACCATTTATTATCCTTTGTAGTGCTGGATTTGTAGAAAGATATTGTGTAAATTTGGTTTTGTCATGGAGTATCTTGGTTTCTCCATCTATGTTAATCGAGAGTTTTGCTGGATACAGTAACCTGGGCTGGCATTTGTGTTCTCTTAGGGTCTGTATGACATCAGTCCAGGATCTTCTGGCCTTCATAGTTTCTGGAGAGAAGTCTGGTGTGATTCTGATAGGTCTGCCTTTATATGTTACTTGACCTTTTTCCCTTACTGCTTTTAATATTCTTTCTTTATTTTGTGCGTTTGGTGTTTTGACTATTATGTGACGGGAGGTGTTTCTTTTCTGGTCCAATCTATTTGGAGTTCTGTAGGCTTCTAGTATGCCGATGGGTATCTCTTTTTTTAGGTTAGGGAAGTTTTCTTCTATGATTTTGTTGAAGATATTTACTGGTCCTTTGAGCTGGGAGTCTTCACTCTCTTCTATACCTATTATCCTTAGGTTTGATCTTCTCATTGAGTCCTGGATTTCCTGTATGTTTTGGACCAGTAGCTTTTTCCGCTTTACATTATCTTTGACAGTTGAGTCAATGATTTCTATGGAATCTTCTGCTCCTGAGATTCTCTCTTCTATCTCTTGTATTCTGTTGGTGAAGCTTGTATCTACAGCTCCTTGTCTCTTCTTTTGGTTTTCTATATCCAGGGTTGTTTCCATGTGTTCTTTCTTGATTGCTTCTATTTCCATTTTTAATTCCTTCAACTGTTTGATTGTGTTTTCCTGGAATTCTTTCAGGGATTTTTGCGATTCTTTCAGGGATTTTTGCGATTCCTCTCTGTAGGCTTCTACTTGTTTATTTTGTTTTCCTGTGTTTCCCTAAGGGAGTTCTTCACGTCTTTCTTGAAGTCCTCCAGCATCATGATCAAATATGATTTTGAAACTAGATCTTGCTTTTCTGGTGTGTTTGGATATTCCATGTTTGTTTTGGTGGGAGAATTGGGCTCCAATGATGCCATGTAGTCTTGGTTTCTGTTGCTTGGGTTCCTGCGCTTGCCTCTCGCCATCAGATTATCTCTAGTGTTACTTTGTTCTGCTATTTCTGACAGTGGCTAGACTGTCCTATAAGCCTGTGTGTCAGCAGTGCTGTAGACCTGTTTTCCTCTCTTTCAGTCAGTTATGGGGACAGAGTGTTCTGCTTTCGGGCATGTAGTTTTTCCTCTCTACAGGTCTTCAGCTGTTCCTGTGGGCCTGTGTCTTGAGTTCACCAGGCAGCTTTCTTGCAGCAGAAAATTTGGTCTTACCTGTGGTCCCGATGCTCAAGTTCGCTCGTGGGGTGCTGCCCACGGGCTCTCTGCAGTGGCAGCAACCAGGAAGATATGCGCCGCCCCTTCCGGGAGCTTCAGTGCACCAGGGTTCCAGATGGCCTTTGGTGTTTTCCTCTGGCGTCCGAGATGTGCAGAGAGCAGTCTCTTCTGGTTTCCCAGGCTTGTCTGCCTCTCTGAAGGTTTAGCTCTCCCTCCCACGGGATTTGGGTGCAGAGAACTGTTTATCTGTTCTGTTTCCTTCAGGTTCCGATGGTGTCTCAGGCAGGGGTCCTGCCGCTCCTGGGCCCTCCCCCACGGGAGCCCAGAGGCCTTATACAGTTTCCTCTTGGGCCAGGGATGTGGGCAGGGGTGGGCAGTGTTGGTGGTCTCTTCCGCTCTGCAGCCTCAGGAGTGCCCACCTGACCAGGCGGTGAGGTCTCTTTCCCACGGGGTCTGGGAGCAGAGAGCTGCTGCAGGCCGGGATCCGAGGGTGTGGGACTTCCGGTAAACACAGGACGTGCCCGGTCCTAGAGGAATTCTGCCTCTGTGTGTCCCGATTTCACCAGGCAGCTTTCTTGCAGCAGACAAGTTGGTCTTACCTGTGGTCCTTTCCGTGTCTCTCTCCCTCCTTCCATCTTCCTCAATCACTCTATAGAATTTAAATATCTTAAGAACTCAGGAGTTCTCTATTAGTGGCTTTTCACAATTTTGGAAAATTGTGAAAGACACTTATTTTAAATATTTCTTTTGTTTTATTCTCAATTCTTCTTTAGAGCTGCAGATTATGTGTGCTATGCATGGTGAGATTATTCCACTGTTCTTAATGTTTTATGTTTTCTTTCCTGCTTAGGTTTATTTTGGGAACTTTAAAAAATTATTTTTACTTATTTATATTTCAAATGTTGTCCTCTTCCAAGTTCCCACTCCAAGAGTTCTTCATCTCATTTCCCCCTTCCCCTTTGCCTCTGTGAGTGTGCTCTTCCCTAGCTCATCAACCTCTCACCTTACACTCAGCTCCTCACCTCCCTCCTGGCATCAAATTTTTATAGGATTAGGCACATCCTCTCCCACTGAGGTCACACAAGGCAGTCCTCTGCTACATATGTGATGGGGGTCACGGACCAGTCCCTGTTTGTTCTTTGGTTGGTAGCTTAGTTTCTGAGAGGTCCCAAGCATCTGGGTTAGTTGATACTGTTGATCTTCCTATGGGATTGCCATCCCCTTGAGCTCCTCCAATTCCTCCCCTAGCTCTTCCAAGGGGTCCTCAATCTTAGTCCAATGGTTGGTTGTAAGGATCTACATCTTTCTCAGTCAAGTGCTGGTAGAGCTTCTCAGAGGACAGCCATGTTAGGCTCCTGTCTGCAAGTACAATATGCACAGCTACATATTTCTATTCATTCTCCTGGGCCTTTGGGCTTGTCTCCTGTTTCCCCCGCCCCCAGACTTTTGGAAACTTTATATGCATGAGTAACTTTCAAATTCACTCTTTTATAACTTGTGTCCAGTTCTGAATATTCCATAAAATATAGTCTTCACTTCTGTAAAACAGTTTTTTTTTTCATTAACAAGTTACCGATTTGTAGATTATTCCCAAATATAACTAGGGATTGGATTGCCTTTGAAGTCTGTTGTAGCTGTGGGTACTAAATACATTTGAATTGTTTACTTCCCTTGGAATTTTATTGTTGCTGCTTAATTTGATTTTCTTTCCTCATTGACTTCAGGCTTCTGTTGTCATTTCTCCTCTTTAGAGAGACTGCCCTGATTGGAGGTTCTCTCTTGCAACTACAATTTAGTTATTTTGAAGCCTTCTTTATATATTGGTAAGGTGTATGGAAAGGGAAGTACTTTATGATTTTACAGTTAAGCATTAGGCTTTCAGTGTGTTTAGAAAGTTAACAAAGACATTATTACTTGTCTACCACCACCGTGCTTTCTCCAACTATCACGACTGCAGCATTTCTAATCGATTTCCTCCAGAGCCTGACACTTAGCTTCAGAATGCAAGATTTCGAGATCTGAATGCAAGATCTGGGGAGTGTCTCATAAAGTTTTTTCCTTACAGCCCACCCCTGCTATAAAGAAGACTCTCCTCTTATTATTCACTGGGTATACTTTTTAGCCATTGCTGAAGCTATGAAGGGATTATTCCCAGATTCTCATGAAGAGAACTTGATCCTTCTGGCTCTGCCTCCTTACTGCTTGAATCACACAAACTCATGGATTTGTCCACAATAAGAAAGCACTCGATTGATACAAATCCCTAGGACTGTTTTTTAACTTGCATATTTGATAAGTTTTCTCCCACTGAACTTTGTTCACTTCTTGCCTTGTTATAACTTAATGATGGTTCCACTGGGAAGATCTGATACTAGCATTTATTCTATCTGATTTTATTTAGTTTATGCTGAACTTCAACTCATTTTAGTGAATGCCTTAGTATTTAGGGTTATATAAACTGAACATGTACATTTTAAAGAATATAAAAATTTTGAGAGAATAACTATAGAATATGAGAGAAAATCTGAAGGTCAATTTAAATAATACCTTTCAGGTTTCCTGATTATGCTTAAGCCTTCTTTGAGATTTATAAAACTTTCCAAATCCAAAACAAGCAAAAGGTTACAGGAATATTTTGTGTCAATGTACACAAAGATCGAATGCCAAGTCTACCCAATTAGCTAATACTGGAGCAGATGAACTGTCAGTCATACTTGTTCATCACTGAGTCAGTCTGATCTGAGATGTCAAATTTTGAGAATCTTTTTGTTTAAACTGCCAAAATAAAACAACATTAAATGTCAGAAAAATTCAACATTAGTTCTGCTTTGTTTTTTAAAAAAAACTTTAAAGTTGCAAAAATGTAAACAGAAGTAGAAGACGTTAAGGTGAAAAGGGGCTAAAAAGGATTAGTCAAGAGTTTCACACACACACACACACACACACACACACACACACATACACACACACACTCATTAGTTTTCTAAAGAACAGAAAGAAGGTGTCCCCTGTGAATTGATTTTAAGTAGAACTTTCTTTTTATGCATATGTGAGCAATTTTTTTTCTTTTCTTTTTTTCGGAGCTGGGGACCGAACCCAGGGCCTTGCGCTTGCTAGGCAAGCGCTCTACCACTGAGCTAAATCCCCAACCCATATGTGAGCAATTTTAACTTAATATGTGGACACAAGTCTGTAGACTTGACAGAGATTTTTCACTGTAGATGACCATGCCTAAGAATACTGCAAAAGTTTAATAAACAAGTCACTGAATAATTACTTCCTATGCTGTAACCTACATAGCAGAAGCAACATTCAAATAGACCGAGTTCTTTAATTGCCCATTACATATTACTCTGTTTTCCAGGCTAAAAGAATTACTAGTGATCATAGAGTAAGAATTACATGTCATCAGGGCAAATAATGTCTAGGGATACAAATAGACAAGAATAATCTTTAGTATACTACTTAATAGCAATGACCTGAACTATTTGAGACTGTGTAGTGTTTTGGTGTACTATAAATTATATTGTATTGCTTACAATTCTTGCCTCACTCATAAATATAGAAAACAGCATAAAGTGATATTTTGGAATCTCTAGGCCTTTTGGTATTTCCCCTAGAGAGTTAAGGAAGATAATGTCACATGAAGGGTAAAGTTATGTTTGGTTCACAAATGAATTGAACATTCCATATTGTATGCAATACAATAATAATTTTACCTGAATTTTTAAAACTAGCAAAAACAGTTTAATATCTGAACTTTTCAAAAATAGCAATGGACATTCCTTTGCATTCAAATTATTCATCCAGTGTGCAAATTCTAAAACATATACAAATTTTACTGCTGTTACATTTCCCAGAAAAGCCTCTTAAAGGACCATGAGATTTTGAATTTAAAACGCCATCCCCTCCCAATGTTGAGGAAGTAGGTCAGGTATGAGGAGTACAGCTCAGAAGGAAAGCTGAGTGAAACATTCCAAATACATTCAATGTAACATTTTTCCCCCATTACAGCATGAAAGTGAGGTGATTTCCTTAGAGTGAATGAAATAGGTTATTTCTAGGTAATGGCCTTAATAAAGTATACTTAACCCTCTGAATTGTTTGTTAAAAAAAAAACAAAACTACAAAGCGAGGAAGCAGCAGGGTTCTCACAAATAGCACAATATGTATTGAAACAAAGAAGGAATGAGTAAACCCAACTGTTCTCCAGGGACACCCAGTGAATAAGACCAGACTAAGCTACCTGCCTCATGATCTCTAGGTGATGTGCTCTGGAAAAAAATGGCATCACATTGTGCCTTTCAAGTTCAGCTGTGAGAAGATTCCATTAAGAATTCATTTTATTTTATTTATTTACATTCCAGTCATTGCCCCCCTTCCAGTCCCTCCTCCCACAGTTCCTCATCCCATTCACCCCCCCCAACGCTTGACTCTAAAAGGGTGCTCCCCCTCTCATCCCTCTCACCTCTTATCCCTCTTTCCCGGGGACTAAAGTATTTCCAGGATTTGGTGAATCTTCTTTCACTGAGGTCAGACCAGGCAGTCCTCTGTTGTGCCAGGGACCTCAGACCAGCCAGTGTATGCCGCCTGGTTGATGGTTTAATTTCTTGGAGCTTCCAGGGGTCTGGGTTAGTTGAGACTTCTGGTCTTCCTGTGGGGTCACCCTCTCCTTCAGCTTCCTCAATCCTTTCCCTAATTCAACCATAGGAGTTCCTGACTTGAGTCTAATGGTTGGGTTTAAATATCGGTGTCTGAACGTCTATGCCCCCACCCACATTTGCAAAAGAAAATTTACTAAAGCTCAGTTCAATTTAAAATTGAAGTTTGAAGCAACCATTTTCACAATTGATTACCTTAAAACTAGAGTTTACATGTATTCAAAGAAATTTGGAACATATAGTGCAGATCTCTGTAATTGGCACACATATAGAGAGTGATAATGATGTTGGAGAATCTTCATGGACACATTAATGATTTTGTCAGAAGAAAAATTAAATATCAAAAATTCGAAATAAAATACAATTCCAATAGTGAGAGATGATTCTGTGTTAATATTTAATTTTGTTTTCTGAAAATATCTGTGACTGAAAAAATAAGTCTGTTTGGTGAAAGGGGGGAGGCAGAAGGAAAACAAGTGATGGGAGATGAAAAGAAGGAACTGGAAGAGAAGAAGGGAAGAAGAATGTAAGGAATAGAAAGGTGGAGGAGTTGGAAGAGGAAGAGGAGGATAATTAAGAAGAGGGAGGAGGAAGAGAAAAAGGAGGAGGAAAAATGGAAGACAGGAGATAGATACATTCAGAGATGACTTTGAGAAAGTTGACTTTTAGTAATCTGTATTTCTAGCCATTTTGTGATCTACGTTGCCATAAGAGCTGATTTCTAATATTGGCACACAACAAAGGAATTAAAAGTAGGAAAGAACAAAGATCAGAAGATATTGCATGTCCTTTATTTGTGTTTTGGAGGTAGCAAGAACTCAGTAAGCATTTAGTGATTGACTAGACTTGGAGATCATATTCAGTATCAGTCAACAGCCGGATAGTCTAAAATACCTAAATAGTAGAACGATCCACACTTCCATGAATGTTAAATATTCTAGCCAGTTCTTGCTCAAACATTGATTTTAATAAGTCACCATATGGATACCAAAATTAGATCAATTTGCTAACATATTTTTTTAGTAGCTTGGAAACAGAGATAGCTGGTTTGTATGTTACAAAAATAGCAGAGTAATTGCTTTGGGGCTGTGCCCTGTGGCATGTATTTATTAAATATTGTCTTTGATGTCAATCCTAAGCTTATATAAACCATTACATTATTCATAAAGATTTTTTCCCAGCAAAAAATTCTGCATGATCTTAATTGTGACAAAAGGGAAAGAAACACCACAAATTCACATCATTAATTTCTTATGAAAATGACCCAAAATTAATATTCAGCATAAATTATTTCATTCACTATTTAGAAGAAATGAATATTTTCATTATCATCCCACTATTGAACATTTTTCCTAAACCATATAGCATCAAAAGGTCCTAGTCATTTTTTTATTGTTTTCTTTTTACAAGTATGTGTGGCTGTACTTTTCCATCAAGGGAACTTCAACACTACTGACTGTGTGACCTGGGTATACAATCTGGTTTAGTTTCTCCAGGATTGAGAAATTTTACCCTTTTTTAGGGGTCTGTTTTCTTAAGAAAGGGAAATATTCATTAAAAAAATCATTTGGTAAACTAACCAGAAAGGCTCAGTTGATATTTAACCACCAAGTTTTGAGAAAGAGGCTCAGCAAATGTTTATCTAGACAGATCTACATTAAAATGACAAAGACTGTTGTATCATGAGAAGAAATGTCAAATGGAATGTCATGGATCACATACATCACTGCGGTGATTGAGTAAATTCCAATTTTGATATCCAATCTTGATGCCAAATACTCATTTTAACTAATTTTCATTACCATTAATGGTTGGATACAAAGATAAAAGAAAACCTCAGATTTAATTATATCACATTGTATAAGTCACTCATGCCTTCTGTGTGTCTTTTCACTTGAAAATAGACATTAAACAAATTGGTTGTATGATATCATCAACACTAATGTGCTACAGTGTATTCCAATCATATTCAACCCAAGAGAATTCAAACTCAAATGTGATATTAGGTAAATACTTGAAATATGTAATAAATTCTCAGTAACCTTACAGTTAACAAAGGGCTCTCTTTCACTTTATTTTGAAAATTGCAAGCTCATAAGTGATGGAAGAAGTTAACATTTATAAGTTAGCAAGATATGATTGTCAGAATTATGGTTAGTCACACAGTTACATTCATCACATAACAAAAATGTAAGGAAATCACTTACTATTACAGTGCTAGGAAAGTCAACTAACCTATGGGTAAAACCATTGAATTGGCTCAAAACTTCATTCATGCAGGGCTGTAGTGTAGAGCAATACTTTTGGCTTTTTTAAAGTAACAAGGCAAGTTTTAATGTGCAACCATGTTCTTCTTTGTAGCAATTCCACTTGTGAATTTCTTGGACTTATAAGACATCAACACCAATAGATTATGTATACTATTTAAAGATTGAATTATTATAAAAATGAGAAATTTAGGAGCAGCAAACTCGACTATGCATTTTTACTGAAGGGTAAAAAATCACACACAGATTTAAAACAACTACATTTCTTAATTTTATTATTGCCTCATTATTACTTTATGCTCTGTCAGAAATTCAGATTTACTTTCTATGGACAATGTTTACTTTGCATTTAATTCAAAAGTTGTGTTTCAAATAGTATTTAAATCCAGATTTCCCCAGACTATTATTAATTCAGAATAGATTGTAACTAAGAAGAAGATGGGGTAGGTCATATGTTTTCCCACTGAAGCAATTATGTCATAGGTGTTTCATTTCTTAGTCAGAGCTCAATGTCTGGTGAATTTTATCAAAATTCTAATTGATTATCAACAAATGCTATCCCTTTAAAATGCACAGTAGGACAACTCACAAAGTACATATAAATTGCTTAAATAAAGATTTACAGGAAGCAAACATACAATGTATCATTTAGTATATTTTGAGCTTCACAGGGATAAATATTATGTAATATATGAGTTTCTCAAAAGACAAGTGATACTTCACTGAAAATAGAGTGGTCAAAAGCCAAAGGTAAGCGTGTGTCTGTGAATGTGAGCATGTGTGCTGGTTGGGGTACCTGAGAGGGGGCAAGGGAACCATTATTTTTTTGTCATCTGCAGTGAAGGTAACACTGGCCTTCATTCCCAGGAGTGGAGAGATTTGCTGGTGCGGTTCATGTACTGCGTCTGACAAAGTAACAGTGTCTAAGAAAAGGAAAGAAGTAAAGTATGTCATGATTGCTCATCTCCACAGTGTGGAGTCTCAGTCTCCTTGTCTCCTTATCTAGCCACCATTAGAGCTCTCTCTCTCTCTCTCTCTCTCTCTCTCTCTCTCTCTCTCTATATATATATATATATATATATATACATATACATACATACATATATATATATATATTCCATATCAAGCAGTGTTTCCTGAGCTATACAATAAGTTTGTGGATCAGGAGTAGACTGATCAGATTTCTAGCTCATAGTAATTATGTGCGGTTCTGACAGAAAAGTGCAAACATCACTGTTCTGCATTTTGCCATCATTCTGTCAATTTCTCACATACCCTTTGGTCTATGAGACATGTTCCTCTCAAGATGGTTCTTCTGAGAGAAATCCTGCAGTGGTTTAAAATTAAATCTTTTTTTTCCTGAATTTTGGTTTATAAAATTCAAATAAATACATGAGTTTTTTTGAGACTATGGGTACTTTGAGTGACTTTAAACGGCGATTGAATTTCAACATTTGCACGCCTGCTTACAGCTAGTCTAGTGATATACAGTTCTGTTTACAGAGAAGATTGGTTTTCTATGCTTAGCCTAAAACCATCTTGAGAGTGATACATTTGTACATTATTTGTGTTAACCAACATGAGGATTTCAGATTAATGATGTTGGCAGAGAAAATTAAATACATTAAAATAAAGCTTAATGTGAGCCTAGCCTGTAATGGCTGAGCCATCTCTCTAGCCCAAAATAAAGCTTATTATATATGTGCAATTACTACAGGGGATAGTTCTCTTACATGTGAATTTTTCCTATACAAATATTTACAGGATCATAATAATTAACCTTGAGGAAAAGAGTCTGAAACTTACAACTAAAAGGTGATTTTTTTAAAATGGTTTTCTGATTCATCTAAATTTCAAATAATGTAATAATTTCCAGTTAAATTTATAAGGGAAAACAGGATGTATATGACATCTGAATATAAAATTCTAATCTTTAATATTTTTGAGAATGGAAACTGTGTGGTTTTCATGAAAGATGATGTAGCCATGATGTCATCAGCTATCTAATACATTGTGATAAAAGTTACTGATAATGGTGTAGTAATGTCCTCTGGAGAGATAAGGACCCCTAAAATAATAATCATGGCTATCATATGAGGTGTTAGTGGGCAAAAAGAAGAATGGTAAAAAACAAGCAAAAACAAACAACAACAAAAACATTGCCTTAAGTTTTAGGTTGCTTATTATTTGAGGTAATTAAGTACTGGTTGACAACTAATAAATGAAAAAGTTTATAGCAATCAATGGAGTGAGTTGCTTGCAAGAAAGGTTTTGGGATATCTTGGTGATGAGTCCAAGACAGAAAAGAAACTGTGTAAAATTGAAAGGAGAGCATTCAAGGTACAAGAGCTTAGGTATTCTAAGCCACAGGCCATTTTTCGTTTTCCTCCACATCCTGCTGAGAGATGGGTGGGGCCAGGGAACACTCATGGGGCCTGGAACAGGAGGAAAACATTCCCAGCTGTTTACTGCCTCTGAACAAATTACAAAACCCTTAGGTTTCAGTTTTCTTCCTGGGGAATATAGAATGAACCTTTCACTGTGTATAACCTTTCGATTGCTGCCAGGGTTTAAGCCTATCTCAAAAATGTGTCTGGTTTCTGAAGATTTTTGCACAAAACTTATAAAACCATTTAAGTCATCTTCTCTGAGAATAACTGTAGAAACATTCCAAGCTTCACAATCTTGAATAAGAAAGAATGGGTTCATAGCAGATCCATACACAAAAAGGCAGGTGACCCTTCTAATTCATTTAGAGTACATAAATATCTGTTTCTCTGTGCATACTGTGCATACTGACCAAGTAGTCATTCTCACTGATAACACAGCTTCATGGTGAAATTCCAAAGAAGTTGCTCACAAAAAGCAATTCCAGCATTACAGAATTGTGGTTTACATACCTTCCTTTGTGTTAATTTTTTCACAAATCGAAAGAAGCACATTTGTTGGTAATGTGTTTTCTATGCGAATTATTAAGACATAATATGATTGTTTTTCAAGTGCACATAATGCTAGATGAATACTAGTGAAGAAGGCAAAATCTACCACACAGAAGAAACTCCAACTGTCGGAAGAGTAGTGTCCAAGTGTCATGCTGGTTGTATCAATGGATTCTTTATCATTTTGCTTAAATTATCCAACAGACTAATCATTTTCCATTGACTCTACTTTTTCCATGGGCAATTTCCATAAATTTTATAACCTAAGAATACATCATAAATTTCACAGTCTAGAAATTAATTTGTGTAGCATATCACTTAATTTTAAAACCAAGATTACATACACAAGAAACACTCTTTTTGGGGGGTCTATTTTTGAGAAGGTGGTAATCCAAACATTATAATGATTGTAAAAGGAAGTTATCAATACACTATACTGATAGACACATTAGTAATTAGGAGAGTATACATAATTTTTATTTGGAGCAGTCATAACATTATATGTGTACTTTGTGAAATATTAAGTATTAAAGGCCTAAACCTCAGGACCACTGAATGTATACTGCTCTTTTATTGTGCTGTATTAAAATCGTCAAGACAGGAATATACTTTTTTTAAAAAATAATAATGTAATTACCTTAGTTTGCTTTCACTGTAGCACTAATGGTTATTTTGTATGTGGTTTCAATACTCAAAACAAATAAATTATACATGCTTTCTCAAAACAAAATTTTGTGAGACCTTGGCCAAAAAATGAAGGTTAGACATTAACCTTTATGATAAGATTTTAATATCCACTATAAGGATACCACATGCAAAAAATTGGATTTTAAAATCTACAACTAACAGCGTGTAGGTATTGATCACTCCACGGCTTCTATGTTAGATGGGAGATATGAATGGCTGGTCATTTTATAAGAAGGACGAATGATTTTCAAACAAAATTTCCCAGTGAAGGCAGAAGAATTGCACAGTGGAACTAATAGTCTAGATACTAGAATGAGGAAAGGTTTAGTTCTAATAAATATGCTTCTTTTCATCTCACATGCTCTATCAAACAGCATCTTCCCTAAAATATGAAACAATGGCTTCATTCTGCACCAGCAAAAGGCTTGCTCTAGATATCTATTTAAATTTTATTAAGTTCAAATTGTGGCAGGGGCCAAAAGCTACCAATTCAAAACCACTTCCAATTGGTTTGAGTAAATTAGCTCTAAGTGCAAAAAAATAATTTTGTTGTAGTTATTCAATCATTTAGCAAAAGATGTGGTTTCGTTCCAACCCCCACCCCACCAGAATAGTAAAACAGTGGTCCAAGATCATTTACACTTTTCTGCATATTTAATCCAACATCATGTGTCACAATTTGTATGTATAATAATATTATCACTAAGGTACTAAAACCAACCCCTCCTCATAAAATATTTATGTGAAAACATGTATACCTCCAGACTTTGAGAGACTTTCTCATGCACATCAGCCTCTTTGATCATTTTTTTTACCAACTTGATATTGACAAGGTAACCATCTTCATAGCTCTGTATAAATCTGAGTGGAAGCCCAACTGAGTTACACTCAGAAGGAGAGCAAAGATGTCTTTGGTGCACAGCAGTCTGTCCCTCACAATGAGAAAGTCACATATATATTAAAGGTATAATACAAATTTCAAAGGGAGAACAGTTTGCAAAGTATAGAGGCATCTTAAGTCAAGAACTTACAGGTTTTGGTGAGCTAATACATGCCCACAGCTGTAATTATGGTGGAATGGGTTTTATGAGGCTCTAGGAGACTGTCTTTCCATCTTTGGTTTTTATAGGTTCATCTGTTTGTCTCTTTTTATTACAATAATCACTGCCTCATGTCAAGCGTATTAGGCTACTATAAATTCCCTTACTGTTTTTCTGAGTGTGTTTTGACTTAGCTGAAAATTTTAAGTATACTTGGAGGAGTATGCTAGAATAAAGCTCCAAAAGTATATCATGAAATATTTTACAGTATTATTCTCACTATGGTGAGATTGGTTAAAAGACTAAGGAGGTATGTCTCTCACATACTCTTTTTGTGACACTATTTTTAGGAAAAAAATTACTGGCCTAAACTTATGTGTGATTTGGTTCCTTCTCAATGAAACTCATTGTTAATGATCAGAACCAAATGGTGAAGCTACTTTATGTGGGTACTTGTCTCCCACCAAAGAGACACAAGAGCAGACTCATAATTAGCAGAATCCCACTGGACTTGCTATCTGTGCTTCTGGCACATTGATAAAGCTGAGATGTGAATCAAGACCCCTCAGGGCCTTTCCCCATAAATTCCTTGTAGAAACTTGGGGTGTCTAAGCAACAGCTCGACTCAGTGAGCCAGCAAGAGGCTCGCTCTGATGGCCACACTAGGAACCGTGCTAAAACAGTCTCAGCTCAAGAGTTGCTCTGGAGTATTTACTAATGGCATTTCCTCAGTGGATGCCATGTGTTAAAGACACTCAGAGGCATTAACCCTGAAAAGTGTGATCCCAGGGAAGGCTGTATCCTCTCTCCTCAGAAGGACCCAGTCATTTTCTCTTCTGCTGTGTTAGCAAAATCTATAGTGCAAAGTTTGGGCATTTTTCTTTTTATTTCTGAAGGCAATTATTTTTCACAGCCACATTAACTTGGGGTTTTCATACCTATCTCTGTGTTTTGGGGAGTGTAGGTAGTTGCAGTAAGTGCACATTTATCAAAGAAGGATGTGTAACCACTTCTACTCAGTAGTAATTCACTGAAATGAGTTGTCAATCTGCTCTCCACCTATGAATAAGGATGAAGGAAATCCAGATGGGGATCAGAAAAAGGTCCCTTTGAATAGACTAACTTTGATAGAACATTTTTCTATTAAAGAAAAAAATCAGGTTTTCTTCTTGCTTGATCTTGGCTTGTTCTTTGAACATGATCTGGATTCCTTGATGGATATCTGATTTAGCCACATGACATCAGGTAAGTCAGGCTAGTAATTTATATTTTTACTCCCTAAATGGTCAGCAAACATTTCTATTTTGACCTGAATTAACCAGACCTTTCTTCTTTGAGTGGTATTTCCTATTTTCCTTCAAACTTGGTAGTTTGTCATATTGTCATAGCTGAAAAAAATTTACAAGTAGAACATTTTTTCCTTTCATTCCAGCCGAATAAGTTCAGGACAAGAAAAATTAAAGCCAAGCAAGTTCTGATCCCACAGTTAATGCCAAGCCCCCAATGACAATGGCCTTTGTGAAATACTTCTGTGAAATTTAACATCCTAATATCTACTTTTGTGTAGCATTTGTTCCTCCTCTCTTGACCACAAGAAAGCTGAATTTACTTTAAGTACAGTTTTGTGTCATTCTCAAACATTTTGGAGTTCCCTTTGGAGTTGGAGATTACATCAATTCTTCAAGTATTTCTGATGGATGGCCAAGGGAAGAAGCAATCAATAACAAGGCAACACAAACTAGACACACAATATGACAACCAACATAGAGGACAGCTAGGTTTGTTATCTTGCTTCCAAAATACTTCCCTCTTGTGTTTGCACTCATATTCCTTATAGGATCAGAGTGGACTACAGAAATACTGTTGCTAGTAGGGGGCCTTTTTAATTTTCTAACATTACTATGTTAAAAATAGCTATTTAACATAACAATCTTAATTTTAATGCAACAAATTAGTTTTCAATAATTTAAGTGAGCATATCTTATCACCCTCATCACTGATGAAGTATACTTATTTCTAAATTGATATAGCAATATCCGTGGCTATACTTACACACACACACACACACACACACACACACACACACACACACACAACTACAGGGCCATTCTTAATGGAGTATTCTATTTTTATACCCCCTCAATTGTCATTGGGTGTTTTTACATTGAGAGTTAAGATGCCATCTGTAAAGCTTGCTTGATTTGTTTCTGTCAAAACTGAAAAAGCCACAGAGCCTACAGTGGGTCATCATATGTTTAAAGTCAGGCCCTATGTTCAAACAAAAGCACCTAACCTTAAGGACAAATGTCAGTGCCACCCAGGCTCAAACTGGAGTGGAAAATTTCCCAGTACCAAAACTTCTGCTAATGTCAGACACAAAGAATTTTTCTTATTTAGATGAGTGTTCATATTATTGGATTCTATTTTTTGTAAAACATAGATTTTTCCCCCATAGAAATTCAATAAATAAAGGACTTAACCACTGAATCAAGGAAGCAGAACTCCAGTTTTTAACCTTCTAGTTGGGGCTATGCCCTACCAATGTTAAATTGTACTGCAATTGGTCTTCCAGGAAGCATAGGGCGAAATGACCCCATGGCAGGTCCAGGGTAGACTGTCTTGCTGGTCATTGGTGGCCTCTGTGTGTCATTGAATGAGGCTGGAGCTATAGCTGAATCCATAGCTGCTGGACCGTGACAACGGTGGCTGAGCCTCTTCACTCTGTTCTGGAGCATAGCTGGGAAATGTCTGTGCCCTGGACATCTTTGATGAACCAAACCCATGACCTGAAGAAGAAGAAAGGACAGCTGTACTAAGAAATACACTCAGAGGAAACAAAAGTACATCTTAGTAATGACAGCAAATAGATCTAATAAAAGACTTCAAACCCTGAAAACAAAACTTGTAAGGAAGTGGGCAAGAATCTAGACTTTGGTATCCTGATTCTTCCTTTACCCAACTGGGAACTGAACCCAGGGCCAACTACACAATAGTCAAATCTCCTCTCCTTTTACTTTTTAATTTGAGAGTGAATCTTAGTAAGCTATCAAGGCGGATGTTGAACTGTCTGATTCTTCTCCTGCAGCTTCTCAGTTAGCTTTGATTACTGTCCGAACACCACATCAGGCCTGATTTCTTGATCATTTATGATGTAAAAATATATTCAGACATCAGTATTTTCCCCATATGTATCTTTCCTAGAATTCTGGATACCTATAGAGCTGGGCTAATTTTTAGGACTCTCAACTTTCCTGTCTTTAACCTTTAAAATAAAGGCAGGAAATACTTTCCCTGGAAAACTATTTCTTCTGGAAAGCATAATTTATTTCTTTTCTGTTACACTCACTTTCTGCAACTCAAAGATAATGAAATACTTTATTTAGAGCATCTGTGAACAGGCAAACTGAATTTTACCCTGGTCAGTAATAGCTAATTATCAAAGAAGGTTTTACAATAAGTTAGGGGTTCTGGTTTCCCCAGGAATTTTGTGAGTTCTCCCATAACTGATTGTATATACTGGTTCACCAAGGTAATATGCCTCAATGGTCACTAAAATGCTTTAAGAGTTGAATATTATAGCTAAGATCAAAAACTTCGGTGACAGCAGATGCTGGCGAGGATGTGGAGAAAGAGGAACACTCCTCCATTGTTGGTGGGATTGCAGACTGATACAACCATTCTGGAAATCAGTCTGGAGGTTACTCAGAAAATTGGACATTGAACTACCTGAGGACCCAGCTATACTTATCTCTTGGGCATATACCCAAAAGATGCTCCAACATATAACAATAACAAATGCTCCACTATGTTCATAGGAGCCTTATTTATAATAGCCAGAAGCTGGAAAGAACCCAGATGCCCTTCAACAGAGGAATGGATACAGAAAATGTGGTACATCTATACAATGGAATACTACTCAGCTATCAAAAACAATGACTTTATGAAATTTATAGGCAAATGGATGGAACTGGAAAATATCATCCTGAGTGAGGTAACCCAATCACAGAAAAACACACATGGTAAGCATTCATTGATAAGTGGATATTATCCCAAAATGCTTGAATTACCTTAAATGCACAGAACACATGAAACTCAAGAAGGATGACCAAAATGTGGATGCTTCATTCCTTCTTTAAAAGGGGAACAAGAATACCCTTGGGAAGGGATAGGGAGGCAAAGTTTAGAACAGAGACTGAAGGAACACCCATTCAGAGCCTGCCCCACGTGTGGCGCATACATATACAGCCACCAAACTAGATAAGATGGATGAAGCAAAGAAGTGCAGGCTGACAGAAACCGGATGTAGATCTCTCCTGAGAGACACAGCCAGCATACAGCAAATACATAGGCGAATGCCACCAGCAGACCACTGAAGTGAGAATGGGACCCCCATTTAAGGAATCATAGAAAGGACTGAAAGAGCTTGAAGGGTCTTGAGACCCCATATGAACAACAATGCCAACCAACCAGAGCTTCCAGGGACTAAGCCACTACCCAAAGACTATACATGGACTGACCCTGGGCTCCAACTGCACAGGTAGCAATGAATAGCCTAGTAAGGGCACCAGTGGAAGGGGAAGCCCTTGGTCCTGCCAAGACTGAACCTCCAGTGAACAGGATTGTTGGGGGGAGGGTGGTAATGGGGGGAGGATGGGGAGGGAAACACCCATACAGAAGGGGAAGGGACGGGGCTGGGGAATGTTGGCCTGGAAACTGGGAAAGGGAATAACAATTGAAATGTAAATAAGAAATACCCAATTTAATAAAGATGGAGAAAAAAAAGAGTTGAATATGATATAAAATATATCCCAAGAAAATTCTTCCCACGATTTTGACTGCTTAGCTGATATATTGTGATACAAAACTGTCTATTGCAAACCAAAGCACAGTGATGGCTTAAAATTTCTCAGGATGTTTATAATGTGTAGAAAGAAGTGTACATATTAAGGCTTTAGAAAGACTTTCCAGTAATTGTCTCACATGTTTTTATAGCAGTGATTATTCTTTGTGCTTGAGAATGGTTTGTACCTAGTGGAAAGGCTTAGAGAGACAGAAGAAAAATAGATACTATGCACTTTCCCTTAAGAGTTTATATTGTTATTAAGGGATGAAATAAATTTAATTTAATCTGTGTTTTAGCTGATCTCTTGAGTGTGGAATCCGGAGAAAACTATCTGCTAACACAGAAACATGGGACTTCCACTGTCATACCTATCAGTGGCCTTGTCCTTTTCAATGTCATAGGCTCAAAGCCAGTTTCATTGCCACATGCTTGATGACTCCAAAAATATCCTTGCAGTGTGGAAAGCTTGAGATCCAAGGAGAAAACCCACAGGAATTGTGTAATTAAAGGCTTATTAAAAGTGGTAGAACTGCTTAAATTTAAAAAAAAATGTGAGAAACAAATCTTGCTTTCTATCAAGAAATGGTTTTAACTTTGTTGTTGACCTGATTCTCTTGATGACCAGGGATGGGAGAAGACTATTGACTATTGCTGCAAATCTCAGTGGAGGAAGAGTGTGGGACATCCTTTCTGTCCTTCTCAGGTACATTTGAGCTTTTTTAATTCTTTTTGTTTCTGTAGTTCCTTCCTATGACTGAATCTGTGCTGTGGTGTGATACACAAAATTAATATACATTAATAGTTATTAAAATAGTCTGAAAGTTAAATGTGGACCTGAAAAGTCCTTTACTCCCATTTTCCCCACTTAGTGTCTTTGTGCTTTGGAAGAGGCATATCATTACTCTTGTGTTGTTGTAAAAATATAAAAAATAAAAAGAAGTATTGGTTGTCTTTTATCCTGCTTGGTCTGTTACTGCAGTTCCCCAAGATATCTGCTAGATATCTTGGCAGGAAAACATCCCCACTCCTCGGCGGCCCAGTGTCTCCTGCTGCCTCACACTTTCCTACACTCAAACCGTCACATAAAAGAACACACAACACAATAACCTTTGACCCAATTGGTAAGATATAATTGCCCACTTAAACATACAAAGCCTGATACCATTCATCCCTTAAGAACCTTAATAATAACCTGTGAATACACAGAGCGGAATCTTTACATCAGCCTCCATTGTCCTGCCATGGCTTCTCTGCCTCTCCTCTCCTCTTTGTTCTAGTCTCCTCCTCTTCCTTCAAACTTCTCTCCCACCCATCCTTCCTTCTCCTCCAATGACAGGCTTCCTTCTATCCTGTACCTGGCCCTCACCTGTATTTTACAAATTCAATGGGGAGACGGTTCTGGTGAAGTCACCTGATTCCTGAGTATGTGACTAGGCAACTGTCCTTGGGACAGTGGAATTAGCATCAAAATACAGATAACTTCAGAGCAAACCACAACACTCTTGCTCTTGTGCATCTGGCTTTCTCACTTCCCATTAGCTACCATAGCTTTTCCTAGTGGTCTATATGCAGTCTCTTCACTAAATTATTTTAAATTTTCTGCTCTTTCATGAGGACTCCGATGATATAAAAAGGAAACATGAAAATGAAGCAGAGAAACAGGAAAAGGAGGGATAAGTAAGAGACTTGGGGGCCAATAATGGCAATGCTAAGGTGATATTAAAGAGGGGCTTTGAAAAGGGTAAGAAGTTAAAGGAGTGCGTAGAAATTAAGGGAATGTTAAAAATCAGAATCTCAGAAGTGGAAACACCAGGTATACACATGCTGCTTCTGGTATTTTCTTTTTCTTTTTCTTTTATAGTTAACTTTAAGGGATATTACTTTGCTATGAGATTTTAGGATTATTGATCTGAAATCAGATGGTGATAACAGAGTTACTCAGCTTGTATTTTGGCTTTATTTTGCATGTATTGTGGTTTTAAATGTTAAGTCAGTGAGTTAGTCTACAAATGTTGGCATTCAATCGAAGGTTGTGATTCCAATGTAGTCTCCACGGGTTTCACTGTCCCAGAGAGAAGATCACACTGTCTGCTGGCTGTATGTGCACTAAACTCAACAACACATAGGAGGAACCTGAGACAGCTGTGTGTACTAAATGTTAGCTAGAGCAGTTAGTGAAGGCCTGTAAGGAGGCAGCATCTTGACATGACAGTGATGGTGAAAACTATTGATGTGTGTATGTGTAGTGTGTGTGTGTGTGTGTGTGTGTGTGTGTGTGTGTGTGTATCTATCTGTGTATGTCTTCTGTCTATCTTACCATTGCACAATGAGAATTCATGATTCTTTTAACAAGAAACATTGTGTTTATTAACAATACCAGCTGGAAGTATTAAGAACTTGCTCTTATGGCTAGAGAGATGCTCTGTAGTTAACGTTGTGCACTGCTTTTCCAAGGGACCCCAGAGTTCATGCCAAGAAACTTAATAACTATCTCTAATTTCAGTTCCAAAGGACCTGGTGACGTCCTTCAGGCCTCCATTAGCAACAACGCTCATGTGCACCCCCACACTACACATATACATGTAATTAAAAATTAAGTTTTCTTCAAAAATACACTTTTAGTTTTGATTTTATGCAACTGCTAATAAAATATAAAAACATCTGAAGAGAAAGGTGAGACATATCTTTAATTCATATTATTTGTTACCTGAAAGTGAAGACTTAAGTTGAAAATTAATGAAGATTTTTCTTTTGAACATAGTTTTTTTTAATTCTATAATATTGAGCATAAAAGAGAAGATAATGCAATGTTAAAGGCAGTTTTTAATTTTCTTGTTATGAGTTCTAGGAACAGAACTTGAGTCTCCTGGAAAATAATACAAAGAACATTTATCAGTCTTCTACTCAAAAAGTCTTCAGGAAAGAGTCTTAGAAATGGGAACTCTTACTTTATAGTTCTGATCAGCTGCCCTGAGAAATATAGTCAGGCAAGGACAGCAAACTACAAACAGCAAGTGAATGGTTTGCTCTACCTTTGTTGAGTAGAACCAGAGGACAAGTGGGTGATAAACCCATACATATCATTTCAGCACCCCCACAGTGTGAACAGTGAATCTCACTGTGCATTTCACCACTACAATGAGCTTCAGAAACAAATTGGACTTTGCTGTACTTTTGTGGTCTCATCATCCCATGTTGGGGGATCATATTCTCTGTACGTAGAGTGGAAATTAAACAAATCAACACATAAAGTAGTTAGCAAAAATCCGTAGGTGTGTGCTTAATTTCTTTTCTGAGCAGAGTGGGCTCACAAGCTTATCATTCCCCGCTCAGCACCTGATTTCTCCTACCATCCTAAAGTACTGCCTCTCTCCACGATGATTTGAATGTTATTCTTTTTCAAGGTCATCAGTATATTTTTTCATCTCCTCTGTGAATCATTTTGGTTTAATTGGAAAGTAATTTATGACTTTGTTTTACTTCAACTATTTATTTCAGACAGTTAATAAATTATGCTGTTTAATGCAAATCTGGAAAATAAAATACCTCAATCAGAACTGAATATGTGAAGGCTGTTTGATCAAGAAAACAATAAATGTGAACAAAGGGAGAAAAATAATCAAGCCCCTTTCAGCATTCACTGGAGCCATGCCCTTAGGCAGTGTTGATGAAAGCATGAAACAACAAAAATAAACGGTGAGGCTTAAATTAAAACACTCAGTGGAATAGACTCGTTCACCCTTCTGACAAGCAGTCTAGTGAAATGCTCTGTCAATTTTTCTCCACTTGGCCATATAGACAGATATGGCAAATACACACACAGATCATCTGCACAATGCTATTAATTAAAACAGCAAATATGTTAACAGCAATAAGTCTGTTTAAAAAGCCATCTTAAATTTTGTATTTATAGTCTGCTGTAGTCATGTCTGCTTCAGTAGAAATGATACTTTGCTCAAGTGTTCTGTATGTTCCTACAGTGTTGATGACCATCCTTACCCAGTGGGTTCAAGAACCCTCTGACATGGTAATTGTATGTGTGTCTACTGAACCTAAGCTTCAGATTTTCACTCTGAAAGGAAGATAATATGCTAGGTGTAGAGTCATTTAGTGCATTTGTTTATTCTAACAAAATTATTCAAGGAACTGAAGAACAGCACATAACAATAAAGACACAATGAATGCTTACTTTAAAGGGAAACTTCCCTGCTGGATCCCAAAGTGCCCAAACTCTATGAACTGGAAAAAAATGCAAATGTAGTTGAAAACAGCAGCCAGGCTGGAGTGCTAGAGCAAGGATTCTTACATAGAGAAGGCAAGAGGAAGAGGGAACAAGAACACAGACGCAATATCCTCTTCTCTCAGTAATTAAGAGTGTGTTAGCATTTATTGCAGAACTCCCTCAACCTGATTGGCATCTGGTTTTCTACTTTTACTAACTAATTTTATTTTCAATATAGATTCTAAAGGAATCCCATAAAAGCCAGACAGATTCCCCTAACAAAACTCTTGGACAATAGCTAGTGAGAGGAAATGGCCCTAAGGAAGGCATTTAATAGTCATGTGCTTAAACAATTTGTCAGACTCTGGAGGAACTGAAAAGGTGTGGTTCCTTTAAATACTAAAACAAAAGTTAGTATTACAATAAATTAAGTGAGGAAGTTTCCTGATGAGGAAGAAAACATGTGGAATAAAAGCATTAATAAAAGTTTAGGCTGAATAGTTAGGAGATATGTCTTTAACAAGTACCTTCTTAGTGCTAGCTGCAAGAAGAGTGGGCAGGCTGTACCCATGCACTGGATAGGAAAGGAGATAGTAGAAAAATGGGCGTTACAAAGTTAGGTTGGTTGAGTGAACTCACCACAGTGTCTTGTTGGCAGAGGAGGAGTTTTGCCGTGTTTAATACTTGAATGCTAATCTTAAATGTAGATGAAATTTGAAACCATATTAGACAGCCACAGCTCTACTATATCTCAATAATTATCCATCGGGGATTAATTACGCATTGAAATGCCAACATGAATTGCCAAGTTTTTCCCCTACAAAATGTATTTGAATTTTATTCAATTTTTAATAGTTGAAATTTAAACTGGCATTCTAAGTGAGCTTCTGAGTTTCTCCTGGAGATTCAAGGGTGGAGCTTTATGACCTTGAGAAAACTTTGGGGTTTATCAAGGTTCAGGTTCAACATATTTGATCCATTGGGGAAAATGATAATTGGTCTAATTTACATAAAGAATGATTAAAAAGAATATATAAGCCTCTGCTCATTGAGTACAAATTTCATGACAATCTTATACCAATTACAGAAGAAATGCTGTCCTTAATAAAATCTTCCTATCAGCTTGAGAAGAAGAGATCATGAATAATGTGTTATCTTGACATGATTGATAAACATCCAGATGCTGGTAAAATAATTATTTCCCAGTATATCCTTGGAGGTGCTTTAAGATAGTCAGTAGGTTAAATAAATAAGATCTCCCATCAACATGGGCAGACCTTATCCAGTTCATCTGTATAAAGCAAAGGGAAGGATGAGAGTAATTTCTCTTTCTAAGCTGAGGTACCCATATTTTCTGGTTTTGGATATAGAATTCTTGATTCTCAGGTTTTTGAAGAAATATGTTACTGGTTTCTCTGAGGTTCCAACTTACAGATCCCAGGTTAAGGGATTTCCCTCTTTTAATCAAACAACCAAATTCTTAAATCTGTGCAGAGTGAGGTAGATCCAAGTCCAAGGCCAGCTTGGTCTATAGTGTGACTTCAAGGATACCCAAGGTTACACCATGAAACCATGTCTCAGAGAACCAAAATCAACCAACCAACCAACCAACCAACCAACCAACCAACCAACCAACTACACAAAACACTCTTAGGCATCTTGGGACATGAGCTTTTTTACCTAAAGTATCACTAATTTACACCCTTCCTTTTAGGGTAGGAAAGTACTTTTCTAAAGTTCAAGTATGAGAAATTACATACATCTCAATGATGTTTCCAGTTTTTCTTTTAAATATTTAAATGTTTGTGTTATGTCTCTTTGTGAGTTTCCCAAGTGTGTAAGAGTGTTATGGAGAAGAGAAGATATTAGATCCCCTGAGGTTGGAGTTAAAGGTCCTTATGAGTCACTTAGCTTGTGTGCTAGGAACTGACCTCATGGCCCTTGGAAGAAAAGCAAGTACTTATAACTGCTGCACTATTTCTGTTGCTCCATCATTGATGTTTTCTTAATTTTCTTTTGTCACAAAAAGTTCCTAAAGCTAGACTTAAAAAACAAAAACAAATACAGTCAGGTCTGTTTTTAAGTTTCCTAGGTTTTTGACAGGAGTGTGGCCCTCCCAGAGTCTGACCAATCAGATGAGGATGCTCATAGCCAACCATTAGACTGAGCATGGTGACCCCAATGGAAGAGTTAAGGAAAGGACTGAAGGAGCTGAAGGGGATTGCAGCACCATGAGAAGAACAACAATATCAACTAACTGGACATCCCCCACCAAAGAACTTGTAGGGACTAAACCACCAACCAGAGTACACATGAAGGAACCCATGGCTCCAGCAGCATAGGTAGCAGAGGACTGCCTTATCTGGCATCAATGGGAGGGAAAGCCCTTGGTCATGTGGAGGCTCAATGCCTCAGCATAGGGGGATGCTAGGCAGTGATGACGGAGTGGGTGGGTAGGTGGGGAACGCCCTCATAGAGACAGGGAGAAGGGAGATGCAATAGGAAGTTTGTGGAGGGGAAACCAGAAGGGGAACAGCATTTGAAATGTAAATAAATAAAATAACCAGTAAAAATCTTCTCTTTATAAGAATATTAAAGTATTTCCTTTACCTTTTCCCCCAATATTTGTATAAATTCATTTTCTCTCTTTATCTCTTGAACATAAGAGATTTACCTTGGTTAATGCTCTACATTAAATGTCTTATCATGTAGTGTTCAGTGACTTGAGCTTGAAGGACTACTTGGTTTGAGTGTGCCTAATGTTTCCTAACTACCCAATCCTTCAAGTTTCTCAGAATTGTCTTCATAATAGTTTCTTAAATAGAATATGTAGTAAGTTAGCATGCTGTGCAGTCTAATAGCTAATTACCATATGCTAATAAACAAAGAGCAGAGTCAATACACATATTGGCTCTTGTTTTTTAAAACCTGTTAAGTAGGCCTGTGCCTAGAGCTGGAAGACAGTCTCCAGGAGCACCGCCAAAGCTGAGAGCAGAGGTAAAATCCAGTTTTCTGCTACTAAGTGACTTGCCTGGTGGATTCAGGATACAAAGAGGCAGAAGTCCTCTGTGTCAGGGCACTTCCTGTTCCTGGCTCTGCCCGGAAGTGAACTGACACCATCCCACAGTTCCCTGCACCCAAATTCCATGGGGAAGAGAGCAGACCACCCAGGAGTACAGACATCCAGAGGCCTCAGGGCAGATTGCCGCCTCTGCACACCTCGGCCTACATCACTGGTCCACAGGGAAACTGCACAGTGCCTCTGGACAGAGGGATATAGGAATAGACAGCCACTGGTACCCACAATTCTAGTCTGTGCCCAGGACGACGAACCAATCCGTACAAACCGTTCCATGCACCAATCCCATGGGAGAGAGAGCTGGAACCTCAGAAGTGTGGGTACTCCTGAGAAGTCAGAGGAGAATACCCTCTGTCCACAGTCCAGACCCAAGAGGGAATCACTTAGTGCCAACTGCGCCTGCTAGGTGCAAGGACCTACATGAGCAATCAGGGGCAGGACCCTTTGATTCCTGTCGGTGCGGTGCCTAGAGCAGGAAGACAGTCTCCAGGAGTGCCACCACAGCTGACAGCAGAGCACCTGTTCTCAGGAAAGGCTGAAAGAAAACAGGAAAACAGTTCTACAGTAGTGTTGACACAGAGACTTACAGCAGGGCCAAGTCACTCCCAGAAACAGCAAGACAAGCAAACACCAGAGATAACCAAATGGCTAGAGGCAAGTGCAGGAACCTAATCAACAGAAACAAAGACTACTTGGCATCATCAGAGCCCAGTTCTCCCACCAAAGAAAATACTGGATATCTAAACACACCAGAAAAGCAAGGTTTAGATTTGAAATCACATTTTTTGACAATGATGGAGGACTTTAAGGAAGAAATAAAGAACGCCCTTAGAGAAATGCAGGAAAGCACAAGTAAACAAGTAGAAGCCCTTAGAGAGGAAACACAAAAATCACTGAAAGAATTACAGGAAAACACAACCAAACAGGTGAAGGAACTGAAAATGGAAATAGAAACAATAAAGAAAGCACAAAGGGAGAAAACCCTGGATATAGAAAACTAAAGGTAGACACAAGGAGCCATAGACACAAGCATCACCAACAGAATACAAGAGACAGAGGAGAGAATCTCGGGAGCAGAAGATTCCATAGAAATCATCCATACAACTGTCAAAGATAATGTAAAATGCAAAAAGCTCCTAGCCCAAAACGTACAGGAAATCCAGGACACAATGAGAAGATCAAACCTAAGGATAATAAGTATAGAAGAAAGTGAAGACTCCCAACATAAGGGGCCAGTAAATATATTCAACAAAATTATAGAAGAAAACTTCCCTAACCTAAAGGAAGAGATGCCCGTAAACATACAAGAAGCCTACAGAACTCCAAATAGATTGGACCAAAAGAGAAATTCCTCCCATCACATAAGAGTTAAAATACCAAATGCACAAAACAAAGAAAGAATATTAAATGCAATAAGGGAAAAAGGTCAAGTGAGATATAAAGGCAGACCTGTAAGAATTACACCAGACTTCTCACCAGAGACTTTGAAAGTCAGAAGATCCTGGACAGATGGCATACAGACCCCAAGAGAACAGAAATGCCAGCCCAAGTTACTGTATCCAGCAAAACTTTCAATTAACATAGATGGAGAAACCAAGATATTCCATGACAAAACCAAATTTACACAATATCTTTCTACAAATCCAGCCCTACAAAGGATAATAGATGGAAAACTCCAACACAAGGAGAGAAACTACACCATACAGAAAGCAAGAATATAATTTCCTTGCAATGAAACCAAAAGAGAGACAAACAAACATAATTCCTCCTCTACAAACGAAAATAACAGGAAGCGAAAATCACTATTCATTAATATCTCTCAAAATCAATGGACTCAATTCCCCAATAAAAACACATATACCAAAAGACTGGATATGTAAAGAGGACCCAGCATTTTGCTGCATGCAGGAAACACACTCAGAGACAAATACAAACACTACCTCAGAGTAAATGACTGGAAAACAATTTTCTAAGCAAATGACCTGAAGAAACCAGCTGGAGTTGCCACTCTAATATCACATAAAATTAACTTTCAACCAAGAGTCATTAAAAAAGATAAGGAAGGATACTTCATATTCATCAAAGGAAAAATCCACCAAGATGAACTCTCAATCCTAAATATACATGCTCCAAATGCAAGGGCAACTACATTCATGAAAGAAACCTCACTAAAGCTCAAAGCACACATTGCACCTCACAGGATAATAGTAGGAGATTTCAACACCCCACTCTCATCACTGGACAGATCATGGAAACAGAAACAGAGAAACTAACAGAAGTTATGAACCAATTGGATTTAACAGATATTTATAGAATATTCCATCCTAAAACAAAATGATATACCTTCTTCTCAGCACCTCATGGAACCTTCTCTAAAATTGACCATAT
This sequence comes from Rattus norvegicus, assembly GCF_021556685.1. NCBI lineage: Eukaryota > Metazoa > Chordata > Mammalia > Rodentia > Muridae > Rattus > Rattus norvegicus. The sequence goes on from NC_141551.1 coordinate 84,572,807, forward strand.
AATCGGTCACAAAACAGGCCTCAACAGATACAGGAAGATAGAAATAATCCCATGCATCCTATCAGATCACCATGTGTTAAGACTGGTCTTCAATAACAACAATAATGACAGAAAGCCCACATATATATGGAAGTTGAACAATGCTCTACTCAATGACAACTTGGTCAAGGAAGAAATAAAGAAATAAATTAAAGACTTCTTAGAATTTAATGAAAATGAAGATACAACATTCCCCAACTTATGGGACACAATGAAAGCGGTACTAAGAGGAAAACTCATAGCTCCTAGTGCCTGCAAAAAGAAATAGGAGAGAGCATATATCAGCAGCTTGACAGCACACCTTAAAGCTCTAGAACAAAAAGAAATAAATAAACCCAAGAAGAGTAGAAAGCAGGAAATAATCAAACTCAGAGCTGAAATCAACCAAGTAGAAATGAAAAAGCAACAAAACAGGAGCTGGTTCTTTGAGAAAATCAACAAGATAGATAAACCCTTAGTCAGAACAACGAGAGGTCACAGAGAGTGTTTCCAAATTAACAAAATCAGAAATGAAAAGGGAAACATAACAACAGAATCTGAAAAAAATTTTTAAAAAATCATCATATCCTACTACAAAAGCTTATATTCAACAAAACTAGAAATTCTGGAGGAAATGAACAATTTTCTAGACAGGTACCAGGTACCAAAGTTAAATCAGGAACAAATAAATCATCTAAACAACCCCATAACTCTGAAAGAAATAGAAGCAGTTATTAAACGTCTCCAAACCAGAAAGAGCCCCAGATGGGTTCAGTGATTCCATCAGACCTTCACACCTTCACAGAAGACCTCATACCAATACTGTTCAAACTATTCCACAAAATTGAAACATATGGAGCACTACAAAATTCCTTCTATGAAGCCACTATTACTCTTATATCAAAACCGCACAAAGACCCAACAAAGAACGAACTTCAGACCAATTTCCCTTATGAACATTGACACAAAAATACTCAATAAAATTCTTGCAAACCGAATCCAAGAACACATCAAAGCGATCATCCATCATGATCAAGTAGGCTTCATCCCAGGGATGCAGAGATGGTTTAATGTACAGAAATACATCAATGTAACCCACTATATAAACAAACTCAAAGATAAGAACCACATAGTCATTTCATTAGATGCTGAGAAAGCATTTGACAAAATTCAACACCCCTTCGTGATAAAAGTCCTGTAAAGATCAGGAATTTAAGTCTCATATCTAAACATAGTAAAAGCAATATACAGCAAACAGTAGCTAAGGTCAAACTAAATGGAGAGAAACTTGAAGCAATCCCACAAAAATAGGGACTAGACAAGGCTGCCCACTCTCTCCATACTTATTCAATATAGTACTCAAAATCCTAGCCAGAGCAATCAGACAGTGAAAGGAGGTCAAAGGGATACAAATTGGAAGAGAAGAAATCAAAATATCACTATTTGCAGATGATATGATAGTGTACTTAAGCCACCCCAAAAGTTCTACCAGAGAACTACTTAACCTGATAAACAACTTCAGCAAAGTGTTGGGGTATAAAATTAACTAAAACAAATCAGTAGCCTTCCTCTACTCAAAGGATAAACAGGATGAGAAAGAAATTAAGGAAATGACACCCTTTACAATAGTCGCAAATAATATAAAATATCTTGGTGTGACTTTAACCAAGCAAGTGAAAGATCTGTATGACAGGAACTTCAAATGTCTGAAGAAAGAAATTGAGGAAGATCTCAGAAGATGGAACGATCTTCCATGCTCATGGATTGGTAGGATTAATATAGTAAACATGGCCATTTTGCCAAAAGCAATCTACAGATTCAATGCAATCCCCATCAAAATTCCTACTCAATTCTTTATAGAGATAGGAAGAGCAATTTGCAAATTCATTTGGAATAACAAAAAACCCAGGATAGCGAAAACTATACTCAACAATAAAAGAACTTCTGGGGGAATCACCATCCCTGACTTCAAGCAGTATCACAGAGCAATAGTCATAAAACCTGTATGGTATTGGTACAGAGACAGGCAAGTAAATTAGTGGAACAGAATTAAAGACCCAGAAATGAAATGAACCCACACACCTATAGTCACTTGATCGTTGACAAAGGAGTTAAATCCATTTAATGGAAGAAAGATAGCATTTTCAACAAATGGTGCTGGTTCAACTGGAGGTCAGCATGTAGAAGAATGCAAATTGATCCATTCTTATCACCATGTACAAAGCTTAAGTCCAAGTGGATCAAGGACCTCCACATCAAACCAGATACACTCAAACTAATAGAAGAAAAAGTGGGGAAGAGTCTCGAACACATGGGCACTGGGGAAAATTTCCTGAACAAAACATCAATGGCTTATGCTCTAAGATCAAGAATTGACAAATGGGACCTCATAAAACTGCAAAGATTTTGTAAAGCAAAAGACACTCTCATTAGGACAAAATGGCAACCAACAGATTGGAAAAAGATCTTTACCAATCCTACAACAGACAGAGGGCTTATATCCAAAATATACAAAGAACTCAAGAAGTTAGACTTCAGAGCGCCAAATCACCCTATTAAAAATGGGGTACAGAGATAAACAAAACATTCTCAGCTGAGGCTTATCGAATGGTAAAAATCACCTAAAAAATGTTCAACATCCTTAGTAATCAGGGAAAAGCAAATCAAAACAACCCTGAGATTCCACCTCACACCAGGTAACAGCAGATTCTTGCAAGGATGTGGAGAAAGAGGAACACTCCTCTGTTGTTGGTGGGATTGCAAACTGGTACAACCACTCTGGAAATCAGTCTGGAGGTTCCTCAGAAAATTGGACATTACTATACCTGAGGACCCAGCTATACCTCTCCTGGGAATATACTGAAAAGATGGTCCAACATACAACAAAGACATATGCTCCACTATTTATAATAGCCAGAAGCTGGAAAGGACCCAGATGCCCTTCAATAGAGGAATGGATTCAAAAAACGTGGTACATCTACACAATGGAGTACTACTCAGCTATCAAAAACAATGACTTCATGAAATTCATAGGCAAATGCAATGAACTAGAAAATATCATCCTGAGTGAGGTTACTCAATCACAGAAAAACACACTTGGTATGCACTCATTGATAAGTGAATATTAGCCAAAAAACTCAAATTACCCAAGATGCAATCTACAGACCACAGGAAGCTCACTCAAGAAGGATGACCAAAATGCAGATGCTCCCACTCCTTCTTAAAAGGGGGAAGATATTCATAGGAGGAGATATGGAAGCAAAGTTTAGAGCAGTGACTCAAGGAATGGCCATTCAGAGCCTCACACACATGTGGCCCATGTATATACAGTCACCAAAACTAGAGAAGATTGATGAAGCTAAAAAATGCATGCGGAAAGGGACTGGATATAGATCTCCTGAGAGACACATTCAAAGCCAGTCCAATACAGAGGTCAATGCTAGTTATTAGGAGTCAGTTTAATACTAAACTCATTTAGCTGAGTGGTAGTAATAAGTTTTCTTTAGGGCTGAAAATTTGTCTGTTTACAAGTTCTTGGTCCCAATAATGGTGTCAGATATGGGTTACGCTTTGTGGAGTTCACCATAAATTGAAGCAGAAAGTGGTTAGTTATTCCATAACAGTCACACTATTGCCCCAGTGGATGTATCTTGACAGACTGGTTTCAGATACAGCTCATAGTGTTTTAAATGTTTTTGAGTATTACTCTCCTCTACCTATCCTTTTCCTAGACTTAAGTTGTTTAAATATTTGAATACTGTATTTAAAATGCCAGAATCTAGTTTCACATTCTATTTTTGTTGCCTGAATTTGTTGTGGGTTTTAATTTGTTTAACCTTTACTTCCAAACTTAACAGAATTAGTTAAATTGTAACGCTTTAGTTTAAACTTGTAAAAGTCTCATCTTTTTTTTCTTGTCTTTAATGTGCAAAGATAGGGAAATATAACTTATTGATATTATTAATGGTGCTGTTATCTTTGAAGTTATGGTGTTGTCTCACAGGTAAATATCTGAGTATTCTTTATGCATATCTCTAAAAGTTTTATAAAATACTTAAATTCATAACATTTAGTTTTATGTAGTTCTTAGTTCATAATTAGACTGGCAATTTAAAAAGGATAAGATACTGAAAATCAACATAATGTAGTTTTATTACTACTAAAGATGCTCTAATTTATTAAAATAGAATTAGATTTTAATAGTCATTTCGTAACATTTTTCATAATAAAAATAGTTTTACAAATTTTCTGGTTGATGTAACATCCATTTATTCCTGTTGCTTGGAATTAATTTGTCTTGTATTCTGATTCCTATAATTACCTACCAGGATATTAATTTTCTACAACTGCAATCGCTTTGTGAAAGCCAGCTTAACTCTTTACTATTAGCAGACAGAGAATCCATTTGAATAATTATAGGCTTTACAAACGGTGTATGGCAGCCAATAAAATGACGGAGGTTAAAAAGGAATATTTTAAGTTGAAACAACATGAGTATAGAATACGATGAAAATCCATTGGTGTTGATGAACAAAAGGAAAAACAAACAACCTACAACAAAAAATTCAAGTGGTTTCAAAAGTTTATTCTATCATCATTTTCAAAGTTTATTTATAAAACAGTAAAAAATAAAGTATGTTATATATGTGCTCTTATTTGTGAGTATGTTAGCAGTTTTGGCAAGCAATGAATTTTCTATGATTATAAATATACCAAGTTCAGATAGAGACCTGAACACTATATTCAGTTGTTTAATGCATTCATTGAAATATCACATTAAGGCCAAGCAAATTAAGGACAAGAGAATTCATATTAGCTAATGATCCTCAAAATTATAATTAATAAGTAATGAGAATAAGTAATGGGAAATACTGTTTGCTGCAATCCTTATCTTAAATTAGGCAGATAAACATCTCTTTTTTTTTCTGAGATGGAGACATCCTATGCAATATCTGCTTAGATTTGATTTATGACGGCAGTACTATCTGCAGAACTGTCAAATGTCAAATTTTTACATGGATGGGCTTTCAAGAAGTCATTCTAAATGTGATATCAGGATACTGATTTTCAAATAATAGTTCCGGTTTTCAAACAATGCAGCACATTGTTATTCTGTCGCAGACTGAAAACAGTTTCCACATAGCCTAAAACCTTTAGGTACAATTCATAAGCTCTGCTGCAAAATTTGGTAACACAATAAGTCTAGATTATTCCCCTCACTGGTTCTAGAAGTTTGATATATGATTATTAAAATAATTGTTGGGGTAGAATCTTGGTTAGGACACATGTTTTAATAATTTATTAGTTTGATTTTTTTCTGAGATTTGGGAAATATTGTGATAATCACAAACAAAATCCTTAACTTTGCAAATATTTAACCTAAACATTGTATTTTAAAAATATGCTGCTTGTCAGTTTGAGTGTGTGCATGTGTGTGTGTGTCACAAGTACAATTGCATAGAGCAAGCACCAGGAAAAGTAACATGATTTTGAAAATATTTCTTAGAGTTAAAGTTGCACAATAGAGATGGTAATTATTTTTATGTAAACTACAGCATAATCTAAAATGTTTGCATAACAATCTGAATTGTTTGTATACTACTTAAATATAAATGTCCCCTCCTAAGAACTCTCTCTTTCTATTTTTATTTCCATTTCATAATTCCAGCAGATCTATCCATAAAGGTTTTTAAAAATTTCTTTTTTTATAAGTCATAATTATTTAATTTTTACAACTATTAGAACATAATTAGAACATGGACTGACCCATGGCTCCAGCTGCATATGTAGCAGAGGAAGGCCTTGTTGGGCACCAATGGAAGGAGAAGCCCTTGGTCCTGCCAATGTTGGACTCCCAGTGTAGGGGAATGTTGGGGGGGGCAGGAAGGGGAGGGTAGATGGGGAGGGGAACACCCTTATAGAAGAAGGAGAGGGGTATGGGGTAGGGGGCTTATGTCTGGGAAACCAGGAAAGGGAATAACATTTGAAATGTAAATAAAAAAAATACAAAAAAGCAGAATCACAGACTGGATTTAAAAACAAAAACAAAAATAAAACAAAAACAAAACAAAACAGAATAGAACAAAATTAATCAGCCATTCTGATACATAGTGATGCAGGTAATAACAGTCCTGAGAGGCAGACATGTGTATGATACAGTAAATTCATGGCCTATCTGTGCTACATGATAACCTGCCTCAAAAATAGAGCATAATTTAAAAACTTATATTTATATGTCAGAGTTGTTTTTCCCATCTTTATTAAATTTGGTATTTCTTATTTACATTTCAAATGTTATTCCCTTTTCTGGTTTCCATGCCAACATCCCCTTAACCCCTCTCCCTCCCCTTCTAAATGGGTGTTCCCCTCTAGAGTTAATGGGTTATCTCCACTGTTCTGAATTTTAGACAGAACATGTACACTGGTTCCTAGCTGGATTAGCAATAAAATTAAGATGTTAAAACACTATTTTTTAAAAAGAAAACTTTAACAGAAACTCTATGGGAAATACAACAAATTATGACACAACATCATTTGAGATGCCACTGATTTAATTTTGCATCCTGATGCTGTAACTACATTTTATCTCATGTGCCTCAAAAATTGTGATGGTTGAGATTACATACATAAACTAGTAGATAGAGCAAAGCTTTTATTTCATGAATGTATTTCATTGTTTTCTTGTATCTTTGATTTACTTTGGATAAAATTTTCTCTAAGGAACACAGAAAGGGAAAATGGGCAAGCTTATCAGCTGGTGCTCATGCAGCCATATCATTCTTTTATTACCTACTGGCAAAGAAGAGTTTTCTGAAATGAAGGAAATCTTCATGCTTCTTCAGTTTGGCACTTATCAATGGAATAGTAACGCATGGCCCAACACGAACTTGGCAATTACAAAGTGTATATCACAGATGTTACCATCACTCTTTTCCACAGTTTGCCCTTTCTTCCATACTCACTGATGTGGGGTATAATTCACACATTAACCCTGCAGTCCTGTCTCATGCCTGGGAGACATCTGTGTCCTGGTCTTGTCCTCATCTCTTGTCATGCTGCCAGTCATGTCCTGTGGTGTTTACCTTCTTAGCACCTCCTTGATCCATACATTTTCTTTGTGTTGTCTCTACCTTGATTTTACCACCTAGCTTATTGCTAATATTTATGAAACCCAATTGCTTTCCTTATCAAGTTGGCCACATAAACAATGTATTCTTTGCCAAAGTAACTTCTACTATTGTACTTCTATTGAGAGAATGAAAACTCCCTAACATAGTATTTAAGTTTCTTAGTACAGTCAGAAACATAATTTTGTAACTTTGGGGTTTACAAAATTTTAACCCATAAACTCTACTTCTCTAGCAAAATCTATGTTAAAATATTGTATTTGCTGTGGAAATAATGGTTTATATTAAATATGTCAGGTCTCTTTTCTATGAAAATCGTTATCTTTAGCCAATTCTGTCATGTATATTTATGAACGTGTATTTCATAAATGTATTTATGAACATGTATGTGTGTGTTGTGTATATATATGTATGGATATGTATATATGTGTATGTGCATATATGTGTGTGTATGTAGGTGTGTGCAGGGTTTATGTGTGTGTTCTGTGTATATGTATATATATGTGTGTATGTATACATGTTGTATATGAATATATATGCATGTATGTGTGTGTATATATGTGCATGTTTTATGTGTCTTGTATATGTGTGTATATACATTCTATATGCATGTGTTTGTTGTGTATGTATATGTATATGTGTATATGTGAGTGTGTATCAACTAAAGGTTCTTTAGAAATTTAAATGTGCATACTCTTGTACCCTGGTGTTTTTCCAGTGTCTGTCATACACTCATCTGAACTTTAGCTCTCACCAAGCTAAAGTCTGTATTTTTCTTCAGGAATTCATTTATAAGGGACTGAAGGCCTGCCTGGTTTACTTAGAGAGACTCGGTCTCAAATAACAAAAAAGGGCTGACAACGTGGACCATAAGGTAAAGGTGTTTGCTTCCAAGACTGATGTGCTGGCTAGTTTTATGTCCACTTTACACAAACTAGAGTTGTTGGAAAGAAGAGAGCTTCAACTGAGAAAAATGCCACCATAAAATCAGGCTGTACAGTGGCCTGTAGGGCATTTTCTTAATTAATTAGTGATTGATGTAAGAGATCACAGCCCAATGTGGAAATGCCATCTATTATTGTTGGGTCTGCATTCTATAAGAAATCAGGCCAAGAAAGTCAGTAAGCAGCACATCTCCATGGCTCTGTCAGCTCCTGCCTTCATGTTCCTGCTCTGTTTTCTGAATTATTTTCCTGACTTCCTTTAAGGATGAACTGTGATGTAGAAATTTAAGCAAAATAGATTGTTTCTCCCCAAGTTTGTGGTGTTTCACCACAGCACAACAATAGAACAGTAACAGTAGCTGAAAATCTGGACATGGACCTTTGAACATAGATGATGAAAGGAGAAAACCTTCTCACAAAGTGCATCCATTGACCTGAATATGAGCATTGTGTGCACATGTGCGCGAGCACACACACACACACACACACACACACACACACACACAATGTTTGTGTGGTTTCTCTATCTTTTGGCTAATATTGAGTATAAAATATAATATCTGAGAAGCCTAACTCTGTAGCCTGAATAAGAAGCCACAAACACCTTCCTGTGTTCCTTTAGCATCTGCTACAAACCTCATTGTATCTTTTATCTCTCATGTAGTTTCTCCTTTAAGGTGGTGAAGAGGAAGCTTATTTACCTTTATGTCTTCCCAGTCTTGTAAAATCCCAGGGACATAGCACTCAATAAATATTAATGATTAAAACCATGAAAAATGCATGTGACAGGTCAGTCCTGTGTACACGGAAGAATAGAACATGCAGGGATTAAAGCAGCCACACATTTTGCTTTGCATACTTTTGATCATAAAAAATTACATGTTGAATCAAAGTAATTAAATGATGTGACCTGGTCCTGACTAATGGGGAAATAACAATGAAATTTTTAAAATGAAAATTTAAATCATAACACAAAGATAAATGGGATTGTCTAACATGCATTATAGGTATAAATATTGTAACAGTGAAAACAGGAGTGAAGATACTTTTAAAGGGACACTTGTCCTCTTCTCTTGGCCATCAGACTATAGAAACAATGGTATTCAAGGATTATAAGTTCTCTAGTTTCTTAGGTTTCAGTTGCTATTATAAAACAACATGATAAAAAGCATCTTGAGAAGAAAAGAGTTTCTTTTACCTTACAATGTTCATGCCAAACTCTACTACAGAGAACTCAGGAGTAGAAGCCTAGAGGCAGAAACTGATGCAGATTCCATGGAAGCATGCCGCTCAATAGCTTGCTCCTTATGTCTTTCTCAGCTTACTTTCTTGTAGAATCTCGTACCAGCAGTCCAAGTGTGGCAATGCCAACAGTGATCTAGACCCTCCCATACCAATCATTAATCAAGAAAATGTGTCACGGGCTTGCCCACAGTCCAATCTTGTGGGTCCAATTATCAATTGAGGCTCCTTTACTCTACCCAATGACTCTAGCTTGTGTCAGATTGACATAAAACTAACTAGGACACCTAGGAATTTCGTTCTGGAAAAGGAAAAGACAGGGTGAAACCTGTTGTCATCCAGAGGAAGAACTAAACTTATTTGAGCCCTGTGCAGGGTAGTCTTGAGACTACACAGTGATGGGCAAAACACCTTGACCAAGTCTGTTCAGCTGTGTATACCTCCTGTTCTCTGTTTAAACCTAAACCTTAGTTAAGGCCCCAAACATGGACCAGAGTAGGTATCATTGGATCTCTTTAGTTCCTTTCCATAATGTGGTCAAGTTGAATACATTTCCTTTCTTTACTTTTCATCATCATTTGTCTCTTTTATTGACCTGTTAAGGACAGGTGCCTGAGTCTAGTCTGCTAGCGCTAACAGGGCACAGGCTTTGGCCCTTACAACTCTGATAACAATATAGGAAAGTGCATGTTTGGTTTGGGCTTCTTATAATGAATTCTCTAGCAATGCTAGCAATTTAAAGTATTTTAAAAATTGAAATGGAAATTTATTTGGTGAGAAAATGAGAAAACAAATCTATGCTGCTGCAGCTTGCTCTTAGACAGCTCTGCGGGCCTTTTGCATCTCTGCCTATTTTCTGAGTAGAGACACTGATTATTTTCATTTACCTTTTCAAAGGATTTTTAGAACTCAAAGATTTAGATTTGGTTCTTATAGTACAAGAAAAAATGTCTCCTGGGGACTTTTATGAAGATAGATATAAAATGTAGAGATGTCCCAAACCTCGGGTTACATATCTGTTACATATTTCATTTCCTATACAGGCCGCCGGACCCCTCTTTACGTCAGCCACTGGTAAGAAACAGAACTTTGAAAAACATCAAAGGTACTGATGTAGTGGTTAGTAACAATGCTGTGAGCAGAACATCATTGGATGTCTCTATCCTACATGTCTCAGAGATTCTACCTACAGCCTTGAAATTATGAGTTTACTTTCAATATCATATGTAGACTATGATAGAGATTTTCTTTTTTTTCATTTTTATTGGATATTTTCATTATCTGCATTTCAAATATTATCCCTTTTCCTGGTTTCTTCTTTGGAAACCCTCATCCCATCCTCCGACCCCCTACCTCCATGAGGGTGCTCCCCCACCTACCTAGCCACTCCCTCCCACCTCCCTGCCCAGGCATTGCCCTACACTGGGGCTTCAAGTCTTTCCAGGACCAAGGGCCTCTTCTCACATTGATGCCTGACAAGGTCATTCTCTGCTACATATACAGATCATACTATTTATGATTTTTATGCTAAAGGAAACACTTTCAAAATTTTGATAGATTTTACATTTGGCATTTAGTAAGGTTGTACTTAAGTCCTTCCTGTATCTGAAATAAGCACCTCAATGAGGTAATTTATACAGCAGTGTCATATGGATGGTTTCATACAGCAAAATGAATAACTCCAAGATACAAAATACAATAAATGAATATGGACAATGTTTTTTCCCTTTTTTGGCTCTAGAGAACAAAAAAGCAAGGTAAGTGGTATTCTTATCACTTAAATCTACAGGATTGAAATAGACTATTAATTTCAAGTCATTTCCAATACAGTCAGTTCAGGCACCTCTAAAGAGTTGTTCAAATTATCTCTTATAAAGCAAATTGATTTTGTTATTGTTGCTGCTATTGTTTTGTTGGTGAGAATATCTGTTCTTTAGATGATTGTTTTTTAAAGAATAGCATGCTGTCAACGAAAAGATGAAACAAGAAAAAAATCAGGGAGCTCATTTGATTTTTCACAGGAAACATTTGAGTAGTAACACAAAGCAGAGAAAATGAATGATTCCTATGGTTTTTAGAACTAAGCTTTTATCCTGTTAGAGCCATTGTTAAAAAGACTGAAGCACGTTTTCATTCTGAATTTGGTAAATTGTTCTCAGAAATTTGTAGCTCCCCTGAGTTCCTCTAAGATACGATTGCTCTATTACAATACAGCCATTTGAAAGGTGGAAAATAAAGTAATTGGAGGGTAAGTAGCCTACAAGCTGGGATAGTTACCATATAAAGGACAACTCACTTCTGAATAGATCTCCCATCAGAGCATTATTGTCAAGATCAATTTCTTTCTGTGCAATGTAACAGAAAGTTGAACTGAATGGACAGAGATACCAAATGCTTTGGATGTGCAGTGTTTTAGAATGTTCCATGAAAAGCAGAGAAATGTGGCCACCTAAAGACGTGGATGAAGAGGGTTGCAGCAGCCAGCAGAGACACATCTGCTTAACTCGATTTTCAATCTCCTGCTTTACCTCCGGATTGTAGACCGTCACTAAACACTGTGTGTGATTTTCACAGCATGACAAACCTTGGTTTTATTCTCACAAAAAGTGATGATATGTTTAAGTGGCTTACGTTTCTGTCATTCTGATAGTTAAACATATTTGACTGATTTCACTATTTTGTTTAGTAATAATGGGCTTCAATGATATTCACACAGTACATTTTATATTTAAGTTTATTGTTTAAAATAACCTATTTCTAGATATTCTGCCTTTTGCTTCGCAACCACATTACTATCTTGAAAAGATTCACATAAAGTCTGTATAGATATATAAATCAATTTATAAGTCCGTGTAGTAGCAGCTTGAAAGCTTGTAAGTTTGCTCATTTGGGTCACTTGGATTTGGGTTTTTCACGTACACATTAGTATAGTAAACTACTTGGTTTTTTTTTAATATTATTGGATTTTTTTAAATTTACATTTCAAATGTTATTCCCTTTCTTGGTTTCCTGGACATAAGGTCCCTATCCCATCCCCCTCCCCTTCTTCTATAAGGATGTTCCCCTCTGCATCCATACCCCCCCATTCGCACTCCACTCCTGACATTCCCTTACTGGGGTCCATCCTTGGCAGGCTCTAGTTTTGGTGGAGATCTATATCTATATCTATCTATCTATCTATCTATCTATCTATCTATCTATCTATCTATCTATCTATCTCTGGGGCAGGCTCTGAATGGCCGTTCCTTCAGTCTCTGCTCCAAAATTTGTCTCCATATCCCCTCCTATGACTATTTTTGTTTCCCATTTTAAGAAGCGTGGGCAGCCTTGTCTGGTTCCTGATTTTAGTGCAATTGCTTCAAGTTAGCTACAGGCTTGCTGTATTTGCAGGTTAACTATGTTTAGGTATGGGTCTTGAATTCCTGATCTTTCCAGGATTTTTATCGTGAAGGGGTGTTGAATTTTGTCAAATGCTTTCTCAGCATCTAATGAAATGATCATGTGGTTTTTTTTCTTTGGGTTTGTTTATATAGTGGATTATATTGATGGATTTCTATATATTGAACCATTCCTGCATTCATTGGATGCAGCCTACTTGATCATGATGGATGATCACTTTGATGTATTCTTGGATTCGGTTGGCGAGAATTTTATTGAGTATTTTTGTGACTTCATAGAAGGAATTTGATAGTGCTCTGTCTGTTTCTATTTTGTGGAATAGTTTGGACAGTATTGGTATGAGGTCTTCTATGAAGGTCTGATAGAATTCTACACTAAATCCATATGCTCCTGGACTCTTTTTGGTTGTGAGACTTTTTTTTTTCTTTTTTTTTCTTTTTTTAAATTTTTTTTATTATTATTTTTTATTAACTTGAGTATTTCTTATATACATTTCAAGTGTTATTCCCTTTCCCGGTTTCCGGGCAAACATCTCCCTCCCCCCTCCCCTTCCTTATGGGTGTCCCCCTCCCAACCCTCCCCCCATTGCCGCCCTCCCCCCATAGTCTAGTTCACTGGGGGTTCAGTCTTAGCAGGACCCAGGGCTTCCCCTTCCACTGGTGCTCTTACTAGGATATTCATTGCTACCTATGGGGTCAGAGTCCAGGGTCAGTCCATGTATAGTATTTAGGTAGTGGCTTAGTCCCTGGAAGCTCTGGTTGCTTGACATTGTTGTACTTTTGGGGTCTCGAGCCCCTTCAAGCTCTTCCAGTTCTTTCTCTGATTCCTTCAACGGGGGACCTATTCTCAGTTCAGTGGTTTGCTGCTGGCATTCGCCTCTGTATTTGCTGTATTCTGGCTGTGTCTCACAGGAGCGATCTACATCCGGCTCCTGTCGGTCTGCACTTCTTTGCTTCATCCATCTTGTCCAATTGGGTGGCTGTATATGTATGGGCCACCTGTGGGGCAGGCTCTGAATGGGTGTTCCTTCAGTCTCTGTTTTAATCTTTGCCTCTCCCTTCCCAGCCAAGGGTATTCTTTTTCCTCATTTAAAGAAGGAGTGAAGGCCCAGGAGCGGCAGGACCCCTGCCAGAGACACCGCCAGACCCTGAAGGTAACAGACCGGATAAACAGTTCTCTGCACCCAAATCCCGTGGGAGGGAGAGCTAAACCTTCAGAGAGGCAGACAAGCCTGGGAAACCAGAAGAGACTGCTCCCTGCACACACATCTCGGACGCCAGAGGAAAAAGCCAAAGACCATCTGGAACCCTGGTGCACTGAAGCTCCCGGAAGGGGCGGCACAGGTCTTCCTGGTTGCTGCCGCTGCAGAGAGCCCCTGGGCAGCACCCCACGAGCGAACCTGAGCCTCGGGACCACAGGTAAGACCAAATTTTCTGCTGCAAGAAAGCTGCCTGGTGAGCTTGGGACACACGGAAGCAGAATTTCTCTAGGACCGGGCACGTTCTGTGTTTACCGGAAGTCCCACACCCGTGGATGCCGGCCCAAGCACCTCTCTGCTCCCAGACCCGGTGAGAGAGAGACCCAACCCCCTGGTCAGGTGGGCACTCCTGAGGCTGCAGAGCGGAAGAGACCACCAACACTGCTCACCCCTGCCCACATCCCTGGCCCAAGAGGAAACTGTATAAGGCCTCTGGGCTCCCGTGGGGGAGGGCCCAGGAGCGGCAGGACCCCTGCCAGAGACACCGCCAGACCCTGAAGGTAACAGACCGGATAAACAGTTCTCTGCACCCAAATCCCGTGGGAGGGAGAGCTAAACCTTCAGAGAGGCAGACAAGCCTGGGAAACCAGAAGAGACTGCTCCCTGCACACACATCTCGAATGCCAGAGGAAAAAGCCAAAGACCATCTGGAACCCTGGTGCACTGAAGCTCCCGGAAGGGGCGGCACAGGTCTTCCTGGTTGCTGCCGCTGCAGAGAGCCCCTGGGCAGCACCCCACGAGCGAACCTGAGCCTCGGGACCACAGGTAAGACCAAATTTTCTGCTGCAAGAAAGCTGCCTGGTGAACTCAAGACACAGGCCCCCAGGAACAGCTGAAGACCTGTAGAGAGGAAAAACTACACACCCGAAAGCAGAACACTCTGTCCCCATAACTGACTGAAAGAGAGGAAAACAGGTCTACAGCACGCCTGACACACAGGCTTATAGGACAGTCTAGCCACTGTCAGAAATAGCAGAACAAAGTAACACTAGAGATAATCTGATGGCGAGAGGCAAGCGCAGGAACCCAAGCAACAGAAACCAAGACTACATGCCATCATCGGAGCCCAATTCTCCCACCAAAACAAACATGGAATATCCAAACACACCAGAAAAGCAAGATCTAGTTTCAAAATCATATTTGATCATGATGCTGGAGGACTTCAAGAAAGACATGAACACACTTAGGGAAGCACAGGAAAACATTAATAAACAAGTAAAAGCCTACAGAGAGGAATCGCAAAAATCCCTGAAAGAATTCCAGGAAAACACAATCAAACAGTTGAAGGAATTAAAAATGGAAATAGAAGCAATCAAGAAAGAACACATGGAAACAACCCTGGATATAGAAAACCAAAAGAAGAGACAAGGAGCTGTAGATACAAGCTTCACCAACAGAATACAAGAGATGGAAGAGAGAATCTCAGGAGCAGAAGATTCCATAGAAATCATTGACTCAACTGTCAAAGATAATGTAAAGCGGAAAAAGCTACTGGTCCAAAACATACAGGAAATCCAGGACTCAATGAGAAGATCAAACCTAAGGATAATAGGTATAGAAGAGAGTGAAGACTCCCAGCTCAAAGGACCAGTAAATGTCTTCAACAAAATCATAGAAGAAAACTTCCCTAACCTAAAAAAAGAGATACCCATAGACATACAAGAAGCCTACAGAACTCCAAATAGATTGGACCAGAAAAGAAACACCTCCCGTCACATAATTGTCAAAAAACCAAACGCACAAAATAAAGAAAGAATATTAAAAGCAGTAAGGGAAAAAGGTCAAGTAACATATAAAGGCAGACCTATCAGAATCACACCAGACTTCTCGCCAGAAACTATGAAGGCCAGAAGATCCTGGACTGATGTTATACAGACCCTAAGAGAACACAAATGCCAGCCCAGGTTACTGTATCCAGCAAAACTCTCAATTAACATTGATGGAGAAACCAAGATATTCCATGACAAAACCAAATTTACACAATATCTTTCTACAAATCCAGCACTACAAAGGATAATAAATGGTAAAGCCCAACATAAGGAGGCAAGCTATACCCTAGAAGAAGCAAGAAACTAATCGTCTTGGCAACAAAACAAAGAGAATGAAAGCACACAAACATAACCTCACATCCAAATATGAATATAACGGGAAGCAATAATCACTATTCCTTAATATCTCTCAATATCAATGGCCTCAACTCCCCAATAAAAAGACATAGATTAACAAACTGGATACGCAACGAGGACCCGGCATTCTGCTGCCTACAGGAAACACACCTCAGAGACAAAGACAGTCACTACCTCAGAGTGAAAGGCTGGAAAACAACTTTCCAAGCAAATGGTCAGAAGAAGCAAGCTGGAGTAGCCATTCTAATATCAAATAAAATCAATTTCCAACTAAAAGTCATAAAAAAAGATAAGGAAGGACACTTCATATTCATCAAAGGAAAAATCAACCAAGATGAACTCTCAATCCTAAATATCTATGCCCCAAATACAAGGGCACCTACATACGTAAAAGAAACCTTACTAAAGCTCAAAACACACATTGCACCTCACACAATAATAGTGGGAGATTTCAACACCCCACTCTCATCAATGGACAGATCATGGAAACAGAAATTAAACAGTGATGTCGACAGACTAAGAGAAGTCATGAGCCAAATGGACTTAACGGATATTTATAGAACATTCTATCCTAAAGCAAAAGGATATACCTTCTTCTCAGCTCCTCATGGTACTTTCTCCAAAATTGACCATATAATTGGTCAAAAAACGGGCCTCAACAGGTACAGAAAGATAGAAATAATCCCATGCGTGCTATCGGACCACCACGGCCTAAAACTGGTCTTCAATAACAATAAGGGAAGAATGCCCACATATACGTGGAAATTGAACAATGCTCTACTCAATGATAACCTGGTCAAGGAAGAAATAAAGAAAGAAATTAAAAACTTTTTAGAATTTAATGAAAATGAAGATACAACATACTCAAACTTATGGGACACAATGAAAGCTGTGCTAAGAGGAAAACTGATAGCGCTGAGTGCCTGCAGAAAGAAACAGGAAAGAGCATATGTCAGCAGCTTGACAGCACACCTAAAAGCTCTAGAACAAAAAGAAGCAAATACACCCAGGAGGAGTAGAAGGCAGGAAATAATCAAACTCAGAGCTGAAATCAACCAAGTAGAAACAAAAAGGACCATAGAAAGAATCAACAGAACCAAAAGTTGGTTCTTTGAGAAAATCAACAAGATAGATAAACCCTTAGCCAGACTAACGAGAGGACACAGAGAGTGTGTCCAAATTAACAAAATCAGAAATGAAAAGGGAGACATAACTACAGATTCGGAGGAAATTCAAAAAATCATCAGATCTTACTATAAAAACCTATATTCAACAAAATTTGAAAATCTTCAGGAAATGGACAATTTCCTAGACAGATACCAGGTATCGAAGTTAAATCAGGAACAGATAAACCAGTTAAACAACCCCATAACTCCTAAGGAAATAGAAGCAGTCATTAAAGGTCTCCCAACCAAAAAGAGCCCAGGTCCAGACGGGTTTAGTGCAGAACTCTATCAAACCTTCATAGAAGACCTCATACCAATATTATCCAAACTATTCCACAAAATTGAAACAGATGGAGCCCTACCGAATTCCTTCTACGAAGCCACAATTACTCTTATACCTAAACCACACAAAGACACAACAAAGAAAGAGAACTTCAGACCAATTTCCCTTATGAATATCGACGCAAAAATACTCAATAAAATTCTGGCAAACAGAATTCAAGAGCACATCAAAACAATCATCCACCATGATCAAGTAGGCTTCATCCCAGGCATGCAGGGATGGTTTAATATACGGAAAACCATCAACGTGATCCATTATATAAACAAACTGAAAGAACAGAACCACATGATCATTTCATTAGATGCTGAGAAAGCATTTGACAAAATTCAACACCCCTTCATGATAAAAGTCCTGGAAAGAATAGGAATTCAAGGCCCATACCTAAACATAGTAAAAGCCATATACAGCAAACCAGTTGCTAACATTAAACTAAATGGAGAGAAACTTGAAGCAATCCCACTAAAATCAGGGACTAGACAAGGCTGCCCACTCTCTCCCTACTTATTCAATATAGTTCTTGAAGTTCTAGCCAGAGCAATCAGACAACAAAAGGAGATCAAAGGGATACAGATCAGAAAAGAAGAGGTCAAAATATCACTATTTGCAGATGACATGATAGTATATTTAAGTGATCCCAAAAGTTCCACCAGAGAACTACTAGAGCTGATAAACAACTTCAGCAAAGTGGCTGGGTATAAAATTAACTCAAATAAATCAGTTGCCTTCCTCTATACAAAAGAGAAACAAGCCGAGAAAGAAATTAGGGAAACGACACCCTTCATAATAGACCCAAATAATATAAAGTACCTCGGTGTGACTTTAACCAAGCAAGTAAAAGATCTGTACAATAAGAACTTCAAGACACTGAGGAAAGAAATTGAAGAAGACCTCAGAAGATGGAAAGATCTCCCATGCTCATGGATTGGCAGGATTAATATAGTAAAAATGGCCATTTTACCAAAAGCAATCTACAGATTCAATGCAATCCCCATCAAAATACCAATCCAATTCTTCAAAGAGTTAGACAGAACAATTTGCAAATTCATCTGGAATAACAAAAAACCCAGGATAGCTAAAGCTATCCTCAACAATAAAAGGACTTCAGGGGGAATCACTATCCCTGATCTCAAGCAGTATTACAGAGCAATAGTGATAAAAACTGCATGGTATTGGTACAGAGACAGACAGATAGACCAATGGAATAAAATTGAAGACCCAGAAATGAACCCACACACCTATAGTCACTTGATTTTTGACAAAGGAGCCAAAACCATCCAATGGAAAAAAGATAGCATTTTCAGCAAATGGTGCTGGTTCACCTGGAGGTCAATATGTAGAAGAATGCAGATCGATCCATGCTTATCACCCTGTACAAAGCTTAAGTCCAAGTGGATCAAGGACCTCCACATCAAACCAGACACACTCAAACTAATAGAAGAAAAACTAGGGAAGCATCTGGAACACATGGGCACTGGAAAAAATTTCCTGAACAAAACACCAATGGCTTATGCTCTAAGATCAAGAATCGACAAATGGGATCTCATAAAACTGCAAAGCTTCTGTAAGGCAAAGGACACTGTGGTTAGGACAAAACGGCAACCAACAGATTGGGAAAAGATCTTTACCAATCCTACAACAGATAGAGGCCTTATATCCAAAATATACAAAGAACTCAAGAAGTTAGACCGCAGGGAAACAAATAACCCTATTAAAAAATGGGGTTCAGAGCTAAACAAAGAATTCACAGCTGAGGAATGCCGAATGGCTGAGAAACACCTAAAGAAATGTTCAACATCTTTAGTCATAAGGGAAATGCAAATCAAAACAACCCTGAGATTTCACCTCACACCAGTGCGATTGGCTAAGATCAAAAACTCAGGTGACAGCAGATGCTGGCGAGGATGTGGAGAAAGAGGAACACTCCTCCATTGTTGGTGGGATTGCAGACTGGTAAAACCATTCTGGAAATCAGTCTGGAGGTTCCTCAGAAAATTGGACATTGAACTGCCTGAGGATCCAGCTATACCTCTCTTGGGCATATACCCAAAAGATGCCTCAACATATAAAAGAGACACGTGCTCCACTATGTTCATCGCTGCCTTATTTATAATAGCCAGAAAATGGAAAGAACCCAGATGCCCTTCAACAGAGGAATGGATACAGAAAATGTGGTACATCTACACAATGGAATATTACTCAGCTATCAAAAACAACGAGTTTATGAAATTCGTAGGCAAATGGTTGGAACTGGAGAATATCATCCTGAGTGAGCTAACCCAATCACAGAAAGACATACATGGTATGCACTCATTGATAAGTGGCTATTAGCCCAAATGCTTGAATTACCCTAGATCCCTAGAACAAACGAAACTCAAGACGGATGATCAAAATGTGAATGCTTCACTCCTTCTTTAAATGAGGAAAAAGAATACCCTTGGCAGGGAAGGGAGAGGCAAAGATTAAAACAGAGACTGAAGGAACACCCATTCAGAGCCTGCCCCACATGTGGCCCATACATATACAGCCACCCAATTAGACAAGATGGATGAAGCAAAGAAGTGCAGACCGACAGGAGCCGGATGTAGATCGCTCCTGAGAGACACAGCCAGAATACAGCAAATATAGAGGCGAATGCCAGCAGCAAACCACTGAACTGAGAATAGGTCCCCTATTGAAGGAATCAGAGAAAGAACTGGAAGAGCTTGAAGGGGCTCGAGACCCCAAAAGTACAACAATGCCAAGCAACCAGAGCTTCCAGGGACTAAGCCACTACCTAAAGACTATACATGGACTGACCCTGGACTCTGACCCCATAGGTAGCAATGAATACCCTAGTAAGAGCACCAGTGGAAGGGGAAGCCCTGGGTCCTGCTAAGACTGAACCCCCAGTGAACTAGTCTATGGGGGGAGGGCGGCAATGGGGGGAGGGTTGGGAGGGGAACACCCATAAGGAAGGGGAGGGGGGAGGGGGATGTTTGCCCGGAAACCGGGAAAGGGAATAACACTCGAAATGTATATAAGAAATACTCAAGTTAATAATAAAAAAAAAAAAAAAAGAAGGAGTGAAGCATTCACATTTTGATCATCCGTCTTGAGTTTCGTTTGTTCTAGGGATCTAGGGTAATTCAAGCATTTGCCTAATAGCCACTTATCAATGAGTGCATACCATGTATGTCTTTCTGTGATTGGGTTAGCTCACTCAGGATGATATTTTCCAGTTCCAACCATTTGCCTACGAATTTCATAAACTCGTTGTTTTTGATAGCTGAGTAATATTCCATTGTGTAGATGTACCACATTTTCTGTATCCATTCCTCTGTTGAAGGGCATCTGGGTTCTTTCCATTTTCTGGCTATTATAAATAAGGCTGCGATGAACATAGTGGAGATGTGTCTCTTTTATATGTTGAGGCATCTTTTGGGTATATGCCCAAGGTTGTGAGACTTTTAATAACTGCTACTATTTTTTTAAAGAGTTATGGGATTGTTTACATGGTTTGCCTGATCCTGTTTTAACTTTGGTACCTGGTATTTGTCTTTAAAATTGTCAATTTCCTCCAGACTTTCCAGTTTTGTTGAATATAAGCTTTCATAGTAGGATCTGATGCTTTTCTGATGATTATAAGAGTGGTATTTGGAGATTTTGGCATAAGGAAGGGGAATGGGGAAATAAATGATATAGTTTTATTATAATCTCAAAATTTCCAGTGATAATAACACAACTGAGGGCCAAGGCACTTTCCACACAGCATTTACCCTTGTAAATATTTCAAGCCTATTAGTTACTGAAGTTCATTAGCACAGGTATAAGATCCATCCTTTCTCATCACAACATGTCTCTCACCGAAAATCTGTCTAAAGTCCCTGTAGTCAATTCATTACTTTGCTTATAGAAAACTTAGATTCATTGTGTATACTTCTTGTTATTTAGAAGACAGATAAATACATCACCCAAGAGGTATTAAAAAATGAATCCTATTGGCAGAGTGGAATTCAGGACCATATGCTATGCTACCAGGGCTCAGAGGATCAGGAAGTTTGGAAATGAGCCTGGTAAAGCCTCAGGCCTTTCTTGTCTGGAATTTGACACTGTACAAATTGAGAGCAATTGGGTTGGGGAAGGCTTCCTAATAGATTAATGAACCTGCTTTAATGTTTTAAAAGATATAACAATGTAGGGCTTGAATGAAGATGTTTCTCTGTACCTGTATATTTGGCTCCTTTCCTTTCTCTTAAGTCATAATGGTTTATTTAAAACATACATTTATTTTTATACAAATTAGTATTTTCATAAACCTTAGAAAATATTAAACATAGAATGCAAAAATATAGCTCTATCTTTTCATGTAAGTCTATCAACCAATGAAACAAAACAAAACAAAATTTTAGTCAAATAGTGATTACTGTTATGCTCTATTTTGTGTTCTATCTATCTGTCTATCTATCTATCTATCTATCTATCTATCTATCTATCTATCTATCTATCTATCTATCATCTATCTATGATCTATCTACCTATCTATCTATCATCTACCTCTATTATCTATCATATATCTATTTATCAGCTGTCATCTGTCTCTACTGTTATCTATCATCTATCGTCACCTGTCTTTTATCACCAGTCTATCATCTGTCATATTCTAGCATCTAATATCTACCTACTTTTTATGGTGTATTTAATCTTCAAAACTTCAATTTTAGAGTCATCAACTGAAAAATATTAAATATTTCATTTGGAGTTTAACTAAACAAACATTTATAAAGAAGAACATGTTTAGTATCAGGCTTTCTATCACCTGTCATTTTGCTCCCTTGTATTTAAATTGTTTATCCCTGCAGCCATGTTCTCTGTTAAGCATGACCTTGTATACAGAATGATTGTGTAGCACTAAGTGTATCAACACTTCAGGTGTGTCATGCTTTATACGTAGTTCCACTTAATTGCTTTACCACAATTTATAGAAGGTCTTTCTGTCATATATCATTGCTTATTATTTTGTTTTCTCTTTTAGTTTTAAATGACAAAAAGGATACAAGTCTGTTGAAACAAGTGATATGATACAGCACATGGGAGAGTGATGTAAAGTTCTTGTTCATTCTCATCCAGGCTCACTGAGACATCTATTTCCCCGTGTATTTTCACTTGTGTAGCTATACTTCTCAGGCTTGGGCTACCAGCCCACCTACCTCCTCTCTTCTACAAGAGCTGCCAAAACCTTTGTCACACTTTACCCTGGTATATTCCATACTATAACTACTGCATTTGAATCTTCGTTCTGGTGGCATGAAATAGGCATGAAATGAGCATTTCATTTCTCCTTTCATTATCACGGATGTTGGACTTGACTAAATTGACTTCGTAAAAATTTAGAAATATGAATCACCTTTCTTTGGAAAGTCAGAAAATCTGAGATTCCTTTTGACACTGATAATCTGTAATTGCGTTAATGTCACCCACAGAATGGATAAATAAGACTTAGTTGTCTATAATTCAGGAACACAGAATAATTATCCAGAGTTTTTAAAATATGGACTTCTGGGAAGGGAAAATGATTCAATGGGTATGGCATATGTCATATAGACATGAAGATCTCAGTTTGAGTCTCAGGACCTCATGTAAAAGCAGGGTTGGTCATACTTATCTGTCCATTATCCCAGTGCACCTATGGCTGCTGTAGAGAAAGAGTAGAGGGGGGGGGGGTGTAGAGAACAATCTCTAGAAACTGGAGGCCATAGTCTAGGGAGTCTTGTGGCAAACAATATAATGGCAAAGCAACTCTGGCTCAGGCAAAGTAAAGGACAAGAGCCAAAATCCAAGGCCGGTCTCTGACTTGCACCATGAAATGTTTACCAAAGTGCATGCATGCAGCCCCCATACATTCATACACAAATAAAAATAAATAAATACATCTTTCTATTTCCCCTTCTAGAATTTCTGATTCAGTAGGTTAGGGTGTTTGCAGGGCAAGAACTGGTGTTTCTCATAAGCTGTGCAGAGGTATGTTGATGAGAGTAATTTGAGGTCTATGTTTTAAGAGCTACTGGCCTAGATAATAATCTGAATTTCTATAAATTATAGTGATTTGTGACCAGGAGTAAGAGAATGATCCTTATCAACATACTGCCAATAAACAATGGAGCTTGACACTTCTCATAATTAACAATGAGATGGAGTACTCTTTATATGTCCCCTGGCATTTTCTGACCAGCTTTACATGAAACATTATAGGACTTATAGGAATTTATTATAAGAATTCAAAATTTAATACATGATAGACCTGGTCAGCTAGTGTTTACATTTTAGAAATTTATAAGGCTGTAACAACAATCCAATTTGTGAATATGTTTATCTCTAAACATAAAGAATTTATATAAAAATTATTCCAATGGTGTCTATTTTACCTAGTGTGCCTTGAAAAATACAGATCTTTAAGGTTGATGGTCACTTTCATGATTGGTAAATGAGATTTATACTACAGTCTGGTTGTCATAAATGTAAACTAAAATGTGTATATTTGACCAGAAATTCTTCTTTGTATCCAGGTAAGCACCTGTAAGATTTGTTTCTTAACTATTATTGTTTCAAAGATCATTCACATTGAATATTTGACCTTTTACATTATTAAATGTAATAGGCCAACATTGTTAAGTATTGTGTTGTATAACATACAAAAATAGAAAGAATATTTTATTTAGTTGCCTTCTAGCAAGAATTTAGGCACCCTAATAACACTACTTTCTAAACTGTACGGATTTCATTAATGATAGAAATTGTCCTGCTAACTGTAAACAGAGCAAATAATTATTTTTAGACGAGCCTGTGCTGAACTTGCTGATAAAATGATCCCAGATAGGAAAGACATTTAAAAGAGCAGAATAACATCTTTCAGCTTAAAACCTTGAAATGGACTGAAAAATTCTTGAATATTAGAGGCTATCAACTATCATGTAGCAAGTAGGGGGATATGGGAGGGGTTTGATGGATGATAGCTGGGAGTGCCTGGAGGGAGAAAGGAAAGAGTATTTTAATAAGTATAATACTGTTTACTATTAATTTAAATATTTAAGACAAAAATATAAAAAACTTACTCTCCAAGGTCAAGTAATGAACAGTTAATGTAAGTTGTCAGAACTATTTTTCCTTAATAATAAAGAAAATGTGTTTGCAAGGCCAGATGATTATAATTGCTTTTCTTATAGCTTATTTTGTAAAAAAAATCAGTTAATCCTTCAAATATATAACAACATTTTCACTAAACCGTGACAATTATTAGCTGATAGTTATTAAGTATTGTATATTTGCATATTGCAATGGTTTATTTTAATATCATCTTGCTACACATGAGAATAACTGGAGTAGGGAGCCTCACCTGTAGAATTATCTTTATTGTCTTAATTGATGAGGGAGATCTAACCCCTGAGTGTAGAGTATGATTAGTCTGGTAGGAGCCAAGATTGGAGGGGATGGTACAAGGGCAATTCTTCACTTCACTTTTTGCTAACCTGACCTTCCCTCTTTCTGATGGGTCTTCCCACTTCCCACAGAGATAATTCTCCCTGTTGTTGCTGCTTCCTTTGAGGGTATCAGAAGCAGGGTTTCTAGGCTTCCATCCCCGACTAAGGACCAATGGCTCTTCAAAAACCTCCCAAATTTTGGTTCTAGAATAGGAATGCTGTGGCATCCATCCGTGTGAACTGAGCAAATACCCATTCAGTGTGAGATAGGCTCTGTGGGACTATTCCAGATGATAAGGACACAGCCTCAAGGACTGAGAAACTACAGTGCTCTCAATCTTTCAGATGAGACACAACTTGTTAATACTTTAATGAAGGACTAATAATTCCTTGCCTCTATCTGTCTGCCTCTCTCTCTGATTCTATCTCTCTTTCTCTCTCTCTCTCTCTCTCTCTCTCTCTCTCTCTCTGCCTCTCTCTCTCTCTGTCTGTCTCTGTCTCTCTGTTGCTCTGTTTCTCTGACTCTCTGTCTCACTACACACACACACACACACACACACACACACATATGTATATATATGTATACTTATCCACATAGTAAATTGTTTTATATTCTATCATATTTTATGTGTGATAAAACTGCTGAGAAACAGTATGGCCTGCTATGCATTTTTCTTTTATGCATGAGAAGTCTTAATAGTGTCATATTTTTATGGAATATTAAATGAAGAACACACACCTACAGAAACAGGTTTAATTGCAATTAAGGCACCATCTACTTTGTATGTGGCTATGTTATTTTAAAAATACCTACATTTCTTTCACCTTTTCAATCAGCGTTTTATTTCTTGGGTCATGGCTTGTTGTTACTCATTTTTTGTGACATCTCTCAATAGCTGTCAAGAGTACCTTTAAACCTTGTGCTTTTTGTTCTACCCTCCACTAAAGAACAGGAGAAAATAAACTACCTTACACATATTCATGAACTTTTACCCCTTGAGATAAAAAATACTTTTTCAGTGATTATCTTAATGTCTCCATTGGTTGTTTAATAGTTTAATTATTTTAATAAAGACAGCAGTATGTATGTCTCCTTCATAATCTACAGAACAGGGGCTGTGCCCTTTTATGTCCTGTGCAGCTTCTGACTTATTCACGTCCTTGGTCATAATAGTTGTTCATTAGTAGGTGTCTAACCTCTCATCCTACGACTCCATTTTGGTAATGAAACTTTATTAATCACAGCTTGCTCACATATGTTACCCTACAACCCTTCACTTTCATAGTACAAAAGTATGCCTTATTTACAGAATAGAAGTTTATTTTTACTCCTTATGTCCATCCCGTGGCTACTTCCCTTGGTAGTTAACTCACCAGAATCAAAGCCAGAGAGAATTTAATTCATGCACACCCAAAAGCTGTTAGCAGTCTGGGTGTGATGAGCAAACACTTATTTATGTTAATAGGAAACATTTGATATAAGTTTTTATGGAGTGCTAGGACTGGAATCCAAGGTGCCATGAATGCTAGGCAAATACTCAAAAATAAAGCTCTGTCCACTTATTGCCTTGGGGTTTTCCAAGAAAGGGTCAGAAGTAGTAGAGTTAGAGGCTGAACCAGTTCTGCCCTAATTCTCATACTCTATGCTGTAATTGTGGTCACAGGTTGCAGATAGAAGTAGCAACCACAACAGAAATTCTCCTGCCAAGGGTTCATATGAGGAAAACACATGAACATTAGAACAAGTCACAATTCTATGTGTTCAGGCCACTAACTTTCCAGTGTGCAGACAGAACAGAGGAAAAGTTCAATCAATGAGTAAGGAATTCCTTGGTCTCTCTTTTAAGTCTCCTTGTTTTTAATTAAAATCAGGACTCAAAGGAATAAATGAGAATGTATAACTCTTATTATAGAATATGAAATTCCACAGACCCACAAGTTGTTTACAAAATTTAACTGTTAATAAAGGAACATTTTCTAAACTCCTAAAACATAGACTTTACTTCAATGATCCCAGAGCTGACTTGCTTAGAAACCTTAATTAAGCTGCCATGGGTATCTGGCATAAGGAAACACTAGTCTGCTCACTCGTTGCTTCTCTGAAAGCACTCTAAACTCTCAGAACCTTAGACCTTCATTCACAAAGCTGAAGCAACAGACAAGTTCTCAAAAACTCTGATTTTGTCATTTGGTTTGTTCTCTTTGAGCAGTTTGTCATAAGAAAAGCAACCCATGAAATTTTGTGGGGAGAAGAACAATCTTCTCTCTGAAATCCCTCTGTTTTTATTTGGCTGGATGATTTTTGATTGTTAGAGTTTTGGATAATAATTTTATTTTATTTTAATAGAAATTTTTCCTTAGAAATTTGGGACTAGGTCATATTATAACAAGTATTTGTTAGAAGTAATCTTTTCAAAGGGAAGAAAAGAGTATAATTACTGCCTCTGAGAACTGTGCTCTAGTGTAGAAGTTGGTAGGGCATAGTTAGATATATGTCTCTATCAAGTATAATGTGACTCTAAAAGGGAAAAAAAGATGTGGGTGCCAGGAAAGATCCTTTGGTGTGCTCAGACCATGGTAGTGGTACACAGTGATAGACGGGCCTGCAAGAATTATATTGATGAAGGTGGTCTAGAGAGGGTATAGCTTCAAAGATGGGGTCTGGCAATGGAATACTCTCCTTGCTTTATTTATAATACATCTTGTTATTAGCTAATGGAGAACATTTCTTCTATAAGCCCTGCTGTCTTTAACTTAAATTTTATTTTAAAAATTATAATCATTTTTATTTGCAAAAGGAATTCCAGTTGGAGATACATAATTTTGTTTGTGTGTAGGGGTGTGTGTGTGTGTGTGTGTAGGTATGTATGCGTGTGTGTGTGTGCATGTGTGTGTGTGTGTTCGTGTGTGTGTGTGTGTGTGTGTGTGTGTGTGCCTGTGGAAGCCAGAGAATAAACAGCTAGACACCTAAGGTATTGTTTCTCATGTGCTATCACCTTTAATTTTTTCATCTATCTATCTATCTTTCTATCTATCTATCTATCTATCTATCTATCTATCTATCTATCTATCTATCTATCAGCTGTATGTTCACATGGTGTATGTGTGTGTGTGTGTGTGTGTGTGTGTGTGTGTGTGTGTGTTTTCAGAGGAAAGCTTATAGAAATCAATTCTCTCCTTACACTTAGTGGGTTCCAGGGATTGCAAGTCATCAGCCTTGACTACAAGTGCTTTTACCTGATCTATCTTCCCAGTCCCTTATCCAACTTTTTCTTGAGTAAGTGCTTCTTATTGGCCTAGACTTACATTAATTGGTTAGGCTACTTGGCCAGTGTGCCCAAGCAATCTGTCTATAATTCCCTTACTAATGTTCTAGGATCCCAAGCATCTACCACCTTGTCTAGCTTTTTGAAAGTGGATTCTCAATTTGGAGCTCGGGTCCTGTGGTTGCAAAGCAAGCAATATATTTTCTGAGCAACCCTGTTACCACTGGACAGTGTGACTTATAGGAATTAAGGATTGATGATTGGCATTGGTTAGACAGGAAGCCAATGTGAGAAGACAGGAGGATGAGGGTTGGAAGAAAAATATGCTCCCCAAATGAAGTTTTCTAAGTCCCACAGAGCACATGGGACTTTAAATAGGGCCATCAGTGGATTTTAATCAGTGCTTTAGAGCAGGCAAAATTACTATTACCAAAATTAAACAGACTGGGTGTTGTTGTTGGTGGAGGGACAGATCACAGCAGGGTATAGAGAAGAAAGTTAATTAGAGAGATGCACTATTTGGGTGTTTTAACAGTTCACATCACCCATAAATGTTTGAAGAGCCTGAAATGATCACTTAGCTCTAGAAATTTTGGCTAAAAATTAATTAGATTCATTGCAATTTAGGTTTGCTAGCAACCAAGTCAAGCAAGTCCCCAAAGACAGGAAACAACACATATACCTGACTATGGGTGCTGATTATATTAGGGTAGATATATATTGCATGCAATGTTGTGTAGCCATTATGAATGTTGCTTTATGAGCATTAACAATGCAGGTGCACTCCCAGGACATATTGCTAAGACAAATGCTGATTAAAATGCAGCCTAAGAGATGTGTCCTAATGAGTAAAGTTCTAGATGTGCACACATGAGTACCTGAGTTCCAATCTTCAGTACCCACTAAAAACAACAACAACAACAACAACAACAACAACAACAACAACAACAACAGCAACAGCAGCAACAGCAACAGCAGCAATAACAGCAAAGGGATGCCAGTAACCTCCACACTGGGGAGGGGAAAGCAAGTGAGTACTTCAAACTCACTGGCTATGCACTAGCTAATCGTTGAATAGCAGTTGCATTGTAAGACTCTAAAAAATAATTAAGTGGAAAATGAAATCTGTCCCCACAAAAGATATCCACACGTATAAAGCATGCATGTACACACACACACACACACAAACACACAAACACACAAACACACACACACACACACCATACACACATATATACACACTAATAAAAAAATTTAAAAGTCAGCATTAAGACAGTTTAACATACCATAAATGAATAACTGAAAACAAATCCCAAAAAGATGTTATAACATGCTACCCCCAAGCCTAACACGTTGTCTTTTGAAATTAATTTGAAAATACAATATCTCATTCTATATTTTGTATTCTTTTCCCATATTTTCTTCAATAGCCATATATAATTTTCTATCATATATATACATTTAATACATTTAAAATGGAGTTTGCTTAGACAATGTCACTTATTCCTTCTTTATACTCAGGATAAAAGAAATTATTTAAAGGAATAATTTGATCAAAATAGGATTCTCTTTCAGTTGAAAGGGTAGATAACAGATTTATAAACATAATCTTTTTCAAATTTGCAATTTATGTTCCTCGACTCTTTGCAGACAGGGAAGACCATATGTCAAAATCATGGCATGAGAAAAGGAAATAGAAGACTATATAGAAATCTTGGAAAGATTTTATTCAGTAGTTAAGGAAAACAGGCCCTTTAATGAAAAATATTTCTGCTCTTTCTTTCTTTTTTCTTTTTCTTTCTTTTTTTGTTTTTTTCGGAGCTGAGGACTGAACCCAGGGCCTTGCGCTTGTTAGGCAAGCGCTCTACCACTGAGCTAAATCCCCAACCCCTCTGCTCTTTCTTTTAAGGATGATGTGATGTCTTGGGTTATAGCAGCCATGTTGTGAGCATTAGCTGACAAGCTTGAAGACAAGAAGAAAGTGGAGGAAATACAAAGAAAGACCTTGAGCCAAAACATCATCACTGAATAGCCCACTCAATAGGATCGGACAACTAAATTTTTTCTTAAGGAAAAAGCAAATAAATATCTTGGTGACATAATTTATTTTATGTCAGCTGTTCTTTATGTTAGTTGTAGAAAAAGAAAAAGGAAGGAAGGAAAGAAGGAGGGAGGAGAGAGGGAAAGGTGAAAGGAAGAAAAGAAGAATTTAGAAAAAAATTAAAGAAATCCTTATTATGAGGTCCACTAACAAAGTAGGCTTCTGGGATCTTAACAACTATTTCTTTCTGTACTGTTGTAATTACTTTGCTTCTAAGTTCTTTGTGCAAACAAGCTTGGGAAGTGAGAACAGCTTCCCACAACTTGCCTACCAGAACATACACAGGCATAAGTTATATTTTCTTATACGGTTTCTAAAGTGATGTTTCTCCTGAAAAAGAAAGAAATGTGAGAGTTAACTTATTTTTGCTGGTTTATGAAAAGCAGGAAGTGGCTTACAGTGCCTTCTGAATCATCTGAGGGAGCTATAGCCACTGTGGGCTGTGTTACTGTCAGAGTGTGGGCTCTCCTCAGTTGCTTGGCTGCAGCATGTTGCCTGCTGCTAGGGTACACTTGAATGCCTCTTTTGATTAAATCTAGGACCCCATCTTAATAGTTCAGGAGGAGACTCATTGTCTCAGTGCTCCCACACTCAGATTTGGATAACAAAGCTTGGAGTTCTTTTTTTTTGTTGTTGTTTTTTGTTTGTTTGTTTGTTTGTTTGTTTTTGTTGTTGTTTTTTTCCGGCTAAACATGATAACTTTAAGAATTGAATGTCATGATGTCATAATGCTGAATTTCTATTCTGGGTCATCTTAAGCCTTGAAAACAGGGGAGAACATCTATTTAGAAAAAAAAATTAAGTCACCTGTTAGATTTTGAATTTCAAAATGTCCCCTGAAGACTTGTTAAAGGCTTGGCTGCCACCTGGTGGGTTTTTGAAATGTCAATGGATCCTAGGGGCTCTGACTTCATAATGGATTATGCACTGATGGATTCATAATTTATTGCTATTACTGTGAGAAGCTGAAAGCCAGGAGGCAAGGCATAGGTGGAGAAAGCATTTTTTTTCCTATAACTTATGTCTCTCCCAGAACCTTCGATTTAAATAACAATAACATCTGTGAACATTTTTAAATGGGACAAATTATCAAAGGTATCAAATGTTGGTTCAGAAACCCAGGGTGGCTAGGAAAATGGATACATGCTACCAATCATTATAACAGTTTTATGGAAGTCACTTTTAAAATGTAAAAGAAATGGGATTCAACTATTATGGGAAAGATGGAAAAAATGTGGAGCTTTTGCAGAAGACTTTTTTTTCCCAAATGATCAGATCTGACAAAATACAGTAAGAGGTTTTTGTGTGATGGCAAGCCTATTAGACATGTATGCAAGTAAACCACAATAGATGAATAGTGTTTAATGATAGTACTTAATAGCCTTCCCTAGAACACATGCATAATTTCTTCATGTGATTTCTGGAAACTGGAAGCAAAATAAATGTAGGATGATTTAGCTTCTTTGTATGAGAAATTTGAAAACATGATAAGGAAAGGCAGAAATAAATTGTAATATAGAAAAAATAAAAATCCCATTTAGTGAAAAGCTATTTTGTTAGTTGAATATATAAAAGAAAATGTTAAAATACTTTGAAATTTAGGAAATCTATATATCAGTGCCATTAGAATTGTTTTAGCATTTTAGTGAAATAGAAAAAGGAAATTAAGTTGAATGATTCTGATTGAGTGTCTTTATATAGCATACTAAAAATTAAAAAAAATTAAGAGGCATAGAAATTTTTATCCAGAAACATGGCTGCTTTTGCAATGGATCAAGTCCAAAGACCTTCTAGGTCTGTGTGATCCTGCTGAAATGCACACATGCCACCTACCTCTAATCCCTTTGGGTGGAATACAGACACCTTTTGCACACCTTTAAATCAAAGAAAAAGGGGGGGGGACGGTTAGTTTATAGAAGGAAGCAGTCATGTTTGAAAGTGATTTCTAATTGAGGGATAGACAAAGTGACAAATCAGAGAAAGATTTGACAGAGTGAATCAGAGATGGGATATTTCCAACTCACCAGAGAAGTACACAGGAAAGATTTTACCAGAGCAGTTTTACAGAGACAGATTGCAGATGGAGACAGAATGGACCAGAGAATAAGAAGGAGCAAGAAGATTAAAATAAACTGTGAGAGTAAGTTTGAGGACAAGCAGAGCAATTCAGTGAGAGGCCAAGAGGAGCCAATTTGAAGCAGTCATCTTGAAGAGGGGTTTGGTCCAGAACAGCTGAATTGAACTTGCCACTCAGAGTTCAGAAAGAATTAGAAAGGGTGAGCTTAATGAGCAGCAAGTCTCAAGGATGTCAATTAATCTGATGAATAAAAGTTACTTTTACATAGAAACAGTAAAAGGAAAACTCCAAAACAGAACTCCATATAAATGGTAGATCATAGTGTTTCTTTTCTTGCTGATTGTAACCTATTGTCTTACATTTTATATGCTGGGAGATGAGTATTGTACTTCTTTTTTAAATAATTTTATATTAAAGTTGACAGCTTGGGCAATCAATCTGTGCAGCTAGGGTTAGAGGATTTCTCAGATAAATGGCATTTGAGTTTCTTTTTTAAAGAGCATTTTAGAAAAGACCAGAAGAGCCACACCTTGAGTATATTAGCCCACATTATCCCTAAATGGCTGAGGCAGCCAAGATATACCAGACACAGATTCAGTGTCTTTAAATATTGCATTCATAGCCTATGACATAAAATTGACAAAGCCATTTCATGTAATAGTTGATTGATTTGATAGGAATACTTTTGTCATCTAAGATGCATATTAGAGGAATGCTGAAAGTATTAAAGCAGAGCTGAAGAACACAGTTCCTTTTTTCTTTTTATTCGGAACTTCTTGAAGAGATACTTTATTACATTTAGTAGCGATGGACAGTCTCAGTGATTTTAAAATAAAGGTTTCTTTTCATAAGCCATTTTGTCTCAGGGTCAAGTAAGACTTCATGATTCCATTTGCTTAAGTATAGATTAGGTTTCCAGATTTGTGAATTCTTAATCTCATCACACGACTGTTAGCAAGCTGCTGCTGAGAAAATCTTTATTAAAATATAATAATTTCTAATAGAATGTGGAAAATAATGAAAAAAACAGTTAATATATCAGGAAATAGTTTTGTTTGATTTACAACTACAGTATCTTGTTTTCATGCCAGTAATGGATAAAGAGCAAAACTCTTGGTAACTTTCAGTGAATATAAGTTTATTATATACTAAAATTTTTGATAGTTATATTAAATTCTCCTTATAATACAGTGACTTACTAACAAATACTTGTGTTTTGCACACTAATAAACAGCATCAGCGCTGACATTAAGCTTCCTGCTCACAATTACACTGCCAGCACCAGGTAGAGAATTTCAACAATGTCTACATGGCCAAAACAAGTTCCCTTTACAGTAACAGTATAATTAAGTTAAACAAAATGGCATATCATTAAGCTACTTGTATTTATCACCTTAAAACTTATGTATGTCAGTAAGCTGATAATTCACTCCTAAATTCTATTATTTTTAAAATAGCAGCTATTATTTTAATTTCCTTAAGAGCTTCCAAATTACTTAAAGTTAAAAGAAAATTCTTTTCTCCACAAATCTGGTAAGACTGACTTAAGTTTTAGATAACTAAATTTGTACAGAGATGTGAAAAGATGTAGTTACTTTCTAGCTTTGTGTTAACAATTTTTAAAATGATTACACTGTTTTGTATGTAATACTATACTATAAGTTTAAACAGAATAACTATTTTATTGTATAATAAAATATAAATACAGATATGATGCAAATAAGATACAAAAAGATTCATGAAAGCCTAGCTTCATCTCATAGTTAATCACTGTCAGTTTGAATGAATTTGAAGTCACCTAGGAAATATGAATGTTGATGATGTGCCTAGGGAGTTTTGAGGAGGAAAATGCTTCCTATCTTATCTGCTGGAGTCTTGGACTATATAAAAAGAAGAGAAGAGAGAAAGGAGCTCTCTGATTCTTGGGTATGGGTATAGCTGTCCCATGTCATATATCCCTACCATACCATACCAACATACTGTTAGCCAAAATACTCCCTTCCTTTTTAAAGTTGTTTTTGTCAAGTATTTGGTCATAGCTAAGAGAAAAGCAACCATTATACTCAATAACTTGTTTTAAGCTTATTTATTTCTGTAGTCTTTGAGCCCTTGCAACTACCATTCATATCAAAGCACAAAACTTTGCTTTCCTACCTTGAATACCCTCAAAATGCTCATCCTTACACATTTCACTTTTTCATTTAAAATAAGTAGTCTTCTCACTTTTGCAGTAATCACTTAATTATCAATCTCTATATTTACTTTAGTCTGGCTGCAACCTACTCCCAGGACCTTCTTCTCCTACTCACCACACCACCTACCAACTTCATCTCTTGGTACAGTTCCAGAGCCCCTTACTTTTTTTCTGGTGGCCCTTCCTGTCTTTCCTTCTAGCCCATCTCTATCACTTGTGACTCTGCCAACTGATAAAACCTCTTTCTACCAGAAACTCAAAGCTACCATACGAGGCTGCTACTCTGGTAGTAGACCTTCATTCTCTTTCCTATCCTTCGTACTAATCTCCCCAGGCTTACCCTTAGCTCTGCTGCAGCCTGCCTGATTGAGCTCGCCGCACCCTCCTGAACCCATTTCCATCCCCTTAGAATTTGTTCTCTTGCTTCTGACCCAGGATCTCCACAGCTCTTTCTTATCACTTCTCTTAGCCTTTCCTCTTAGTCTATCTCCCATTCTTTGTGGGTACCTCATGTTCATAACTGTTTTCTACAAAGAAAGCCATGTCTACTATCTTGGGTTAGGACGCAAGGATTCGACAACTGCCATGCTTGACTAGGGACCCAAAGTGAGCATCAGCATTCAAAACACAGAATAACAACCCAACAATGAGACTGGGTATCCACACCAAAAAAAAAAAAAAAAGATTTCAAAAACTATAACTTCAGGTGCCTAGTTCACAACACAAAGCCCAAAACATGAGGAAACTAAAAAATACACCTCCTCTAGAAACTGCAACTGTATTTCACCAGACTCCAAAAGAAGCAATTTAACCAAAGTATGAGATGGGAATTTCAAAATAGCAATTATGGATATTTATGAAGTCCATAAAAAGGATATAAATAAATACCTTGATGAAGGTCATGAAAACACAGAGTTGAATGACATAATGAAGACGATTCAGAACATAAAAATAGGATTTAATAAAAAATAAAATTACTAAAAAAAAATCCAGACTGGGATACCTTCCCACACCCTATAGCCTGTGTGCCTTCCAGGAAGTCCGCAGTAATGAAAGACACAGTGGGAACACACACAGAGCTGAACTGATGAGGAACCTACCCACCCATCTGAGCTCCACCTTCCTTCAGTTCTGCTTCTCCACCTGGACCAGATCATCTGTCCCAATACCCTCCCACCCACTACAGCCTGTCTGCCTCCCTAGAAGTTTGCAGTTACCAGGGGCACAGGAGGTCCACAGTAACCAGGGACACAAAGGGACTGCCTCCCAGGAGGTCCACAGTAACAAGGGCCACAGGATGCGAAAGACCAACCTAAGCAGAGACAGCAGTTCCTGCTGCCAGGGAGGCCAGCTCCAGTCAGAGACAACCAGGTCAGTTAACACCAGAAAAGCAGATGGCCAGAGACAAACGCAAGATCATAAGTGATAGAACACAATGCAATTTAGTACCACCAGAAACCATTTCTCCCACCACAATAAGCCCTAGATAACCTAACACGCCAGAAAAACCAGTGAAAGAAAAGCAAGATAATGAGTCAAAATCCCATCTCATGAAGATAATAAAGGCCTTCAAGGAGGATATAGAGAACTCTCTTCAAGAAATTCAGCAAAACAACCAAATAGGTAGAAGCCCTTAAAGAGGAAACAAATAAATTCCTTAAAGAATACAGAAAATTACAATCAAGCAGGTGAAGGAATTGAACAAAATGGTTCAAGAACTAAAAATGGAAATAGAAACATTAAAGAAAATACAAAGGAAAACAACCCTGGAGATGGACAACTTAGGGAAAAGATCCAATACTACAGATACATGCATCATCAATAGAATACAAGAGATAGAAGAGAGACTCTCAGAAGTAGAAGATTCCATAGAAAATATTGACACATTCGTCAAAGAAAATACAAAGTATAAAAAGCTCCTAACTCAAAATATCCAGTAAATTCAGCATACAATGAAAAAATAAAACCTAAGAATACTAGGAATAGAAGAGTGTGTAGAATATCAGCTCAAAACTGTAAGGAAAAAAGGCCAAGTAACATATAAAGGGAGATTATCAGAATTATACTAGACTTCTCAATAGAGGCTCTAAAAGTCAAAAGATCCTAAAAAGATGTCATCCAGACATAGAATACACAAATGCCAGCCCAGGATACTATACCCAGCAAAACTTTCAATCACCACAAAAGGAGAAACCAAGCTATTCTATGACAAAACCAAATTTAAACAATAAAATTTTATGAATACTGCCCAAAGGAGGATACTAAAAGAGAATCTCCAACACACAGAGGGTAACTACACCCAAGAAAACACAAGAAATTAAACATTTCACTTCACACTCAAAAGAAGAGAATCATACATAAATAATACTACTTCCAGCAACAAAATAACAGGAACTGACAATCTTCTGTCTTTAATATCTCTCAACATCAGTGGACTGAGTTCCCCAACAAAAAATACACAGGCCAACAGACTGGGTACATAAATAAGATCTAGCATTTTTCTATATACAAGAAATATAACTCAGTGAAGACAGATACTACCTCAGAGGAAAATTTTAGAAAAAAGTTTTCCAGGCAAATGGTCACAAGGAAAAAGCTGGAGTGGCCATTCTGATTTACAATAAAATATACTTTCAATCAAAAGTCATCAAACAAGTGGGGGAGGGCACTTCATATTCATCAAAGGAAAAATACACCAAGAAGAAGTCTCAATTTTGAAGATCCATGCCCCAAATGGAAGGGCAACTACATTTGTAAAACAAACTTTGCTAAATCTCAAAACATACACTGACCCTCAAACAATAATAGTCAGGGACTTCAACACCTCATTGTCACTAACAGAAAAGTCATTGAAACAGAAACTAACAAGAGACACAGTGAAGCTAACAGAGGTTATGAACCAAATGGATTTAACAGATATCTACAGAACAACATTTCACCCCCAAACAAGAAAATATACCTTCTTCTCAGCAACTCATGGGACGTTCTCTAAAACTGAGCATATAATTGGGTAGAAAATGTACCACAACAGATACCAGATGATTGAAATAATCCCATTCATTCTATCAGATCACCACAGACAAAGGCTGGTCCTTAGTAACAGCAATAACAACAGAAAGCCCACATACTCATGGAAACTGAACAAATCTGCTCAAATGATAACTTGATCAGGGATGAAATAAAGAAAGAAATAAAAGACTGTAAAATTCAATCAAAATGAAGACACATCACTCCCAAACTTATGAGACACATTGAAATAAGTGTTCAGAGGAAAATTCAGAACATTAAATGCCTTCATGAAAAAATTGGAGAGATTACATACAAGTAACATAACAGCACACCTGAAAACTCTAGAACAGAAAGAAGCCATCATACCCAAGAGGAGTAGACAGCAGGAAATAGTCAAACTCAGGGCTGAGACCAACCAGTTAGAAACAAAGAGAATGATACAAAGAATCAACAAAACTGAGAGCTGGTTCTTTAAGAAAATCAACAAGATAGATAATTCCTTAGCCAAACCAACTAAAGGGCACAGAGATAGTATCCAAATTAACAAAATCAGAAATGAAAATGGAGACATAAACTGAAACTGAGGAAATTTTAAAAAATCATTAGAAACTACTAAAAAAGCCTATACTCTGGAAACTGGAAAATCTGGATAAAATAGATAATCTTTTAGATAGATACAATGTACCAAAGTTAAATCAAGATCAGGTAAATTACTTAAACAGTCTCATAACTCCTAAGGAAATAGAAGTAGTCATCAAAACTTCCCAACCAAAAATGTTCCCATGGCCAGATTGTTTTAGTGCAGAATTCTATCAGACCTTCAAAGAAGAGCTAATACCAATACTCTTCCAAATATTCCACAAAATAGATACAGAAGAACACTACCTAATTCATTCTATGAAGCCACAATTATTCTGGACGTTAAGCAACACAAAGACCCAAAAAAGAAGGTGAACTTCAGGCCAGTTTCACTTATGAGTAGTGATGCAAAAATACTCATTCTTCCAAACAGAATCCAAAAATACCACCAAAACAATTGTTCATCACAATCAAGTATGTTTCATCCAAGGAATGTAGGGATAGTTCAATAAACCAAAATCCATCAATGTTTGTTTATCGAAAAAGTCACACAATCATCTCATTAGATACTGAAAAGGCCTTTGACAAAATATAACACCCCTTTATGTTAAAACTCTTGGAGAGATCTGGAAATCATGGCACATAGCTAAACAGAAGAAAAGCAAGATATAGCAAACCAACAACCTACATCAAATTAAATGGAGAGAAAATAAAAGAAATCCCACTAAAATCAGGGACAAAACAAGGTTTTCCGTTCTCTCCCTATATTTTCAGTATAGTACTTGAAGTTCTAGCTAGAACAATTCAACAACAAAAGGAGATCAACAGGATACAAAGTGAAAACCAAGATGTCAAAGTATTACTACTTGGAGATATTATGATAGTATACATAAATGACCCCCAAAATTTCACCAGAGAACCCCTACAGCTGATAAACAACTTTGGTAAAGTGGCTGAATATAAATTTAACTCAAACAAATCAGTTTCCTTTATACAAACAAAAAACAGGTTGAGAAAAAATTTAAGGAAACAATACCCTTTACAATAGCCACAAATAGTGTAAAATATCTTGGTGTAACTCTTACCAAGTGAGTGAAAGATCTGTATAATGAGAACTTCAAATCATTCAAAATAAATAGAAGACCTCAGATAATGGAAAGATCTTCCATGCTCATGTTTTGGTAGGATTAAAATGGAAAAAAGTGGCCATCTTACCAGAAGCAATCTACAGCTTCAATACAATCCCTATCAAAATTCCAACACAATTCTTCACAGATATGAAGAGCAATTCTTAACTTCATATGGAAGAACAAAATACCCAGGAAAGTCAAAACAATTCTCAACAATAAAAGATCTTCTGGGGTAATCACCATTCTGACCTCAAGCTGTACTACAAATCAATAGTGATAAAACTGCATGGAATTGGTACAGAGACAGAAAGATCTATTAATGGAATAGAATTGAAAACCCAGAAGTAAACCCACACACCTATGGACACTTGATCTTTGATGAAGAAGCCAAAAATATGCAGTGGGAAAAATAAAGCCTCTTCAATAAATGGTGCTGGTCTAACTGGTGGTCTGTATGTAAAAAAATGAAAATAGATCCATATTTATCATCTTGTACAAAGCTCAAGTCCAAGCGTATCAAGGGCCTTTAAATTAAACCAGATACACTGAACCTAACAGAAGAGAAAGTGGGAAAGAGCAGTGAACTCATTGGCACGGGGGAAGTTACCTGAAAAGAACACCAATGACTCAGGTTGTAAGATCAACATTTGATAAATGGGTCCTCATGAAACTGAAAAGCCTCTGTAAGGCAAAAGGCACTGTCAATAGGACAAATTCGCAACCTACAGATAGGGGAAAAATTTTCACTAACCCTACATCCAATAAAGGGTTAATTTCCAAATATATAAAGAACGTAAGAAGTTAACCTCCAACTCCTATATAACCCAATTAACAAATAGGGTACAGAGCTAAACATAATTCCCAATTGAGGAATCTCAAATAGCTGAAAAGCACCTAAAGAAATATTCAACATCCTTAGTCATAATGGAAATGCAAATCAAAATGACCCTGAGATTCTTCCTTATACCTATCAGAATGGCTAATATCAAAAACTCTGGGGACAGAGGATGCTGGCAAGAATTTTGAGAAAGAAGTCTCCTTCGTAGGTAGTGGGATTGCAAGCTGGTAAAATGGTAAAACTACTTTGGAAATCAATCTGGCAGTTCCTCAGAGAATTGGAAATAGTTCTACCTGAAGACCCAGCCATACCACTCCTGGGCATATACCCAAAAATGCTCCACCATACCACAAGGACACTGCTCCACCATGTTCATAGCAGCCTTATTTGTAATATCCAGAAGCTGGAAACAACTCAGATGTCCCTCCACTAAAGAACAGATATAGAAAACGTGGTTCATTTACACAATAGAATACTATTCAACTATTAAAAATGAGAGAATCATGAATTTTTGGATTTAAACCCACCGGTAGAAGAAGTATAAGAAGCAGACCAGCCTAAGTGGGGATACTTCAATCCCACTTGGGGGAAGAAAATAATCATGGGAGGCAGAGGTTGAGAGGAGGGGAAGGGGAAAGGGGAAAGGGGAACAGGATCAAGTAGAGTGGGGGAACAAGAGTAAAGTCCAAAGGGCCAGGAGAATGAATGAAAATAAGCAGCCTCAGAGGCTGTGAGATGGGCATACCCTCTAGAAGGTACCAGGGAACTGGGTTGAGAGACTATCATGTCTCTATTAGGGTAGTCTTAGTCAAAATACCCAATATTAGGAGAGGGAACTTGAAGAGTTTACTTACAGTTGATACATAGGGCCTCAAGTAGAGAAACTGGGTTACTAACCCACAGTTCAAATTTCTGACCCAGAATTGTTTCTGTCTAAAAGAATTTCAGGGACAAAAATGGACTAGAAACTAAAGGATAGGCGATCCAGTGACTGGTCCAACTTGGCATCCATCTCATGTGGGAAGTGGAGGGACCAAGGCCTGACACTATTACTCCTGCTATGATGTGCTAACAGATGAGAGCACAGCATGACTGTCCTATGAGAAGACTATCAGTCACTGACTGAGACAAAGGGAGATACTTAACACCCAACCATTGTACAGAAGAAGCTGAATAACTTAAGACTCCAGGGAGTTCCCAGAGACCGAACTACCAATCAGGTGCATACAAGGGCAGGTTTTAGGCCCCTGGTACATATATAGCAGAAGTCTGCCTGGTCTAACCTCAGTGGAAGAAGATGTGCTTAATCCTCAAGAGAGTTGAAGCCCCAGGGAAGGGGGAAGTCTGGTAGAGGTGGAGCACCCTCTTGGAGGCAAGGGAGAGGAGAAATAGGAAGGGGAGCCGTGGGAGGGGGAAACCAGGAGGGAAAGCAATGAAAAACCTTACTGGTAAATCAAACCAATAGCTGTAAAGATATATAAAGAGTTAACTTCAGGTCTTGAAGACAAGGTAAAAGAAATGGGACATCTTAGTTAAAAAAATTAATATTAAAAACATCCCCACACAGAAAATCAAGAAAATCTGTGAGAATATTAAAATACCAAACTTTATTTGAAGAAGTTATGATTTAGTACTTAAAAGACACTAAGAATGTACCAGAAAACTACAACTGATAACCAGCTTCAGCAACATAACAGGGTACACAATTAACATAGAGAACCCAATATTTTTCAAACTTGCTATTTACAGACTATGAAAGAAATCAGGGAAATAATACCTTTCAAAATAAACTCGAACTTGCATTGTATGACCTCACTTATAGAGGATACTAGCCATAAAATATGGAATACCCATGCTACACTAGACAGACGTAAATAAGCTAACCAACAAAGAGGGCACAAGAAAAGATGTTTGGATTTTACTTAGAAGGAGGGAATATATAGTCATAAGAGGCAGATGGATGGAGGGAACTGGGTGGGAGAGGAGATGTGGAGAGGAATGGGGAGGGTTCTAGATTAGGTATAGGGAGGAACAGGAGAGATGGTCAGATGGTCTGGAAATATACAACTGAAGGGGGTGGGGAGGTGGCAAGGGCATCTCCCAGACCTGTGATAAGGGAGGCACCCAAGAATCAATGGGGGTGACTTTACCTGTGACTCATAGCACTGGCAATAAGGACCTGAGTAGGCCACCATCTTCAGGCAGGCAGGAACAACCCCACTTTCAACACAAACTTTATCTTGTTTACAAAATTGCAGGGACGAGGTATGAAGCAGAGACTGAGAAATGACCAAGCAAAAACTGGCCCAACTTGAGGCCCATCCCATAGTTAAGCACCAAATCTCTGACACTATTTATGATACTCTGTTATGCTTGCAGACAGGAGTCTAGCATGGCTGTCTTCTGAGAGGCCCTACCCAGCAGCTGACTCAGACAGAAGCAGACATCCACAGCCAAACTGGATGGCGTTTGGAGACTCTTATGGAAGAATACAGAGAAAGAGTATGGTCGAGGGAGAGAGGAAGACCAATAAAGTCAACTAACCTGAACCCTTGGGGTTCTCAGAGACTGAACTGCCAACCAAAGAACACACAGTGGCTGGACCTAGGCCTCCCTGCACGTATATAGCAAATGTGCAGCTTTGTCTTTATGTGCGTCCGGAACAACTGCAGTGGGGGCTACCTGAAGAGCTGTTGTCTATCTATGGGATACTTTCTTCTAGCTGAGCTTGTCTGGTCTCAGTGGCAGAGCATGTGCCTAACTTCGCAGAGATTTGATGTGCCAGGGTTTGGGGGAGGGGAGATACACAGGGGAACCCTACTTGCTCAGAGGGGTGAGGGGTAGGGGAAGAGATGTCAGAGTGTGTGACAGGAGGGAGGTCATGAGTGTGATTTAAAGTGAATTAAAAAATTAAGTATAGTTTTCACATGTGGCACAACAGTGGTCATATTACTGATATTTTACAGCACTAATGATATTTCAATTCTGTCAA
The DNA here is from genome assembly GCF_021556685.1 of Rattus norvegicus. Lineage (NCBI taxonomy): Eukaryota > Metazoa > Chordata > Mammalia > Rodentia > Muridae > Rattus > Rattus norvegicus. The sequence continues at coordinate 84,616,070 of NC_141551.1, forward strand.
AGAATGCTAGTTAGATGCTAAGATATTTCGGGAAAGACATGGAATAAACCTTTCTGAGTGGATAACTTTTTTACTTAAATTCAACTTTCCTTGGTATTATGACTGTTACATTTGTTTCTGTCATAACATAATTTGAGTCAATGTAAGCTCATATGTTTGATTTTGGATGTTTTGAATATTTTGGACAATATTATCTCATGTAAATTGTATAAAGCTTATATTTAATAAGCTTTAATATATTTAATAAATAATCTTTAACTTTAAAATAATAGCCTCAAAATATCTTGAGGTAACTCTAACCAAGCAAGCGAAAGACTTGTATAATAAAATCTTTAAGACATAGAATAAAGAAACAGATAGCACCAGAACAGATGAGTAGGCTATCCATGTCCACGTGTCAGTAGTAGTAATGTTTACAGGTTCAATACAATCTCTGTCAAAATTTCAACCCAGTTCTTCATAGGAATTGAGAAAGAAATCCTATGGAAACACACACACATGTTCATATACATACATACATACATACATACATACATACATACATACATACATACACACTATATTAAATTAAATGAATTAAATTTAAAAACCAAGAGAGTCAAACCACTCCTGGCAATACTGAATAATGAAATTGTTGGAGGCATCATAACACTAGCTTTCAGGTTTGCTTACAGGGCTATAATAATAATAATAATAATAATAATAATAATAATAATAATAGTGATAAGCCAAAACAACATGACAATATGTTACTGGCACAAAAGCAGATGCAGACACACTGATCAATGGAATGGAATTGAAGATCTAGACCTCCTAACTATGTATAATAAGTAAATATATATACATGGATCTGATTTTTGACAAAGAATCCACAATGAAGGTAAGAAAACCTTTTCACCAATGGTGCTATTCTAACTGGATGGCCACACATAGATGAATGGAAATAGACTTGTATCTATTTCCCTGAAGAAAACTCATCTCCAAATGGATCAAGGACTTCAGCATAAGAACATGTACCATGAATCTGATCAGAGGGAAATTGTGGGATAGGTTTGAACTCACTGGCACAGGAAAGAACTTTCTAAATAGGATACAGAAAAATGATTAAGCTAAAAAGCGTCTACAGAGCAAAGGACACCATCATTCAGGCAAAGTAGCGGCATACCGAATGGTCTCTTACCCACTATACATCTTATAGATAGTTAAATTATAGAACAAAGAACTAAAACTAAAAAAACCAACACAAAGAAAACAAATAACTCAATTAAATAATGATGTCTAAGGCCAGAGAGTTGTCAAAAGATGAAACAGAAATGACCAAGAGATAGTTAAAAAATGTTCAACATCCTTAGTCATCCGGGAAACACCAAACAAAATTGCTTTAAAATTCCATCTCACTGCAATTAGAATGGCCAATATCGATAAACCCAGTAACAGCACACTGACAAGGACACAGTGAAAGGAAACCCAATTTATTCTGGTGCGACTGCAGGTATGATGTCTGTGGAAACTAGCATGGAGGCTCCTTTAAAAAGCTGAAAATCACATACCACATAATCTAGCTTATCCACATTTGGGCCTATATACAAACAGCTTACATCTGGCTACAGAGATAATCTATTTTATTGTTGGTCTATTAATAACAGCCAGAAATTGGAAACTGCTTAGATATCCATTAACTGATGAATGAACGGTGGAATGTAGTACATTTACACCATGCTAAATACGAAGGGGTGAAGCTCAAGATAAATTGATGGAACCAGAAATGATCCTCAGTGAGGTAACTCAGGCTTCAAAAGACAAACATCGCATGTTTTATCATGTATGCAGAAGTTAGCTTTTAAGCTTTAGATACGTGTTTCAATCAGAACAACCACAGAGGTTAGGTAGCTACTAAGGTAGCAGGCCTTCCAAGGAAGGAGAAATAGAACATAGTGCTATTAAGTTGAATTTTGCTTCATTATTTTCAATGTTTGTGACCTTCTTTGGTTTGAAACTTTTTCTCTTTTTCTCCCCTTTCCTTCAATCAACATTGTGTCTTATTTCTAATTTTAAAATTTCTACTTTAAAAAATTATCCTTTTATTTCTGCTTCTTCAGTTTTGACACCCAAATTTAAAGATTTTCTTATCCTAAATTTAAATTGTTTTTCAAGTATAGCACCATTTTCCATATCATATTTGAAAGTAGAAGTTTAAAGTGTTACTATTAGTAGATACCTTCACTGTCTTTATGGTTGAGGATTCTCTGTTGCTTATTTAAGTTTGCTGAAGTTACACAGGAAGAGCGAACCAGATACCCCAGTGTATGGATGGCCATCTTAAGTGGACTGTCCTACAGAAGATCACAGTATTCATCCTCTTGGTTTCTAAGGTTTTCTGACTTCAGTATATTTTCTTTGCTCTGTATCTTTACTTCTCACATGCTTTCTGATCATTTTCAGTATTAAACCTCATATTCATGCTTTGTTCATTCAATCTCAATTACATGATCTCATGATACACATGAAATGTGAGACTATTATTAAAAGTTAAAAGGAAATAAATATTCCTTGGCTTTCAAGGTTTGTCCCTGCCTAGGTGCAGCTCAGTGATTAGGCAATGATTGTGTTCTCTATTTTAAACCACCAATAAAGCATCTGTTTTCTGTCATTGGTGGAGATTTGTGTGGTGAGAGAACCCATTTAGAATTGATTGGATACGAAGTCTTGCTGGTTCGTTGTACTCTGACATATGTTTTGATGAAAACATGAATAAAAAGAAGGGAATATGAAAACCAGTGATAGGTACCAGGAAAAAATAAACACCAACTTATTAGAGTAAATAATTTTGTAATATTATTTGTAAAGACATCAGAAAAGTAGGATAAGAAAAAAAGACTAAATATACTATCCGTTTGGAATAGAACAAAATAAAACCCTGGTGTGGAAACCAGCAATAAAGACCTGGAAGAACTAAAAGACAACCTGTGCTGATATTTGCCCCAATAACTTCTTGCCTTAATATATGCTTTATATTCCTTAAATTTTATTATATTAAAAATTAGTTATTCTGGTCAAGTGTTTTGTGGTACCTTTAATACTAGTACTTGGGAGGCAGACACAGGTATATCTTCGTGAGTTCAAGGGCAGCCTGATTTGAAGAGTGAGATCCAGAACAGCCAGGCTTGTTAGAGAAAACTTGTTTTGATAACAAACAAAACTAAACTAAAACAAACAAAAAAAGAAAAAAGAAAAAACTAACTAACCAACCAAAAAAAAAGGTATTTCCCCCTAGAACATACAAAATAACCCTCTTATAATTTTATGTTCAGCCTGAATGTATAGGGTTATTTTTGTAAAGGTTAGTGCCATTTCATACTTTAACATCTTGAGTCAACTTGCTAATATTTGTCAGCTTACTGAATAAAAAAATACTTTCTCACAGCCCAGTGGGATATAGCTTTTGAATAGTAATGGTATTTCAGTCCCATGAAATAAGAAGGTAGATTAGTTGCAAGAGATTCAGACCTGTAATCCCAGCACTCAAGAAGTTGAGGCAGGAGGACTGTTAACACTCCTAGGCTACAGTTGGAGACTCTGGCTCAAAAGAAAAAGCAAAACAATGAACAATTTTAAAAAGAAAATTAAAACAACCAATGTATGTGCTTCCCTATTTGTTCATGTCAAGTTTTCTGTGCTCGTTTTTGCATTTTCTTTGTGTAAAGGTATTTAATTCCAATGGTGCTGGGCATTCTGGGCAGATGTAAGTTACAATTTCTTAATTCATTCATTATAAACACATAATTTTGTCCACAGAGAATTAAGACTCTAACATTACATCAATTTCTATGAAACTGGTCCATCAACAGCTTCAGTTTCCATATAAAGGAGTCACTATAGCAGGTGACTCAGGTTATCGGATAGAAGAATCTTCCTAAAAAACAGAAAATTAAAACTGAAACAAAACAGATGTCTGTACAGGCTGGTGCCGTTTTTATCTCTGTCTTAAGACATCCTGCCAGGAAGTAGTTATGAAGCATCAAATAGTTTTAGTCACAGAGACCAATAAGTACCATCACCCACACCTTCATCTAGATGTACAATGTGAGCTTTGGACTGCCATTTCCTGTACTAGACATGTACCCTAAGTCCAGCACCTGCACACCCATGGAAAATGGTTATGGGATACACTTTCAAACGAGAGAGAGAGAGAGAGAGAGAGAGAGAGAGAGAGAGAGAGAGAGAGAGAGAGATTTGTTTTACTTCAGGAGCAAGATTGGTTCTTTGAAATCAATATGTGTATGCTTTGCACATGAAATGTAACTTTTAAATGTATGCAAATATGTATGTTTGTGTTTAGGGGGATGCACACCTGTACACATGTGTGAAAAGCACTAGATGATTTTGACTTTCATTCCTCACGTGCTGTCCACTTTGGTTTTCAAGGTCGTCTGTCCCTGGCTTTCATCTCAACAAGAGGGGTAGTTTGCTGACGTGAAAACTCCAGGTTCACCCTGTCTCCATGTCCAGAGATCTAGAATCATAAATCTTTGCCACAATAGCCAGTGCTGCTCTCTCTCCCTCTCTCCTTCTCTCCCTCTCTCTGTCTGACAGAGAGGCTCTGTCTCTCTGTCTCTTTGTCTCTCTGTCTCTCTGTCTGTCTCTGTCTCTGTCTCTGTCTTTGTCTCTCCCTCTGTCTCTCCCTCTCTCCCTCTCTCCCTCTCTCCATCTCTCTCCCGTCTCTGTCTCTGTCTGTCTCTGTCTTTCTGTCTCTGTCTCTCTGCCTCTGTCTCGGTCTCTGTCTCTGTCTCTGTCTCCCTCTCGGTGTTCTAGAGATATCTTGAACTCAAATATCATGCTTGCAAGGCAAGAATTTTGCTGATGGATATATATGCTTAGCCCTTACCCCCCAAATATTCTAGTGTTAAGGACAAAAGTGTGGCTATCTAGCATTTCTCACCCAGCAGGTTTTCCAAGGGAGTGAAATATCCAATTACTTCCTTAAAAGTCTGACATGCATGTAAAAGCCAAAACAGATCACTGCTATTTTTGCTAGACTCAAGTAATAGACCTTCATATATTAGGAAATTAGCCAGAATTGGAAAAGGAATGGTGTACTCTGTCTATCTTATTACAGAGAAATCCTTAGCCACACTTTTTCATTATGTGGAATTACAGAGCTGGTGATTGGAGGCACCACTTGGGAATATGAACCTCTAAACATTCCCACAAAGGGTGCCAGGCTTGCTATTGTGTTTCCAGGAACTTTCTCAGGAATTCTCACCCTCATCTCGCTAAAATCACCTTGAAGTGACAAGAGAGAGTTGGATCCACCTTCGTCTAATCCAGTAATTGGAACTCTGGCCACGGCAGCTCTTCCTGCACTGTCCACTGCCCGGATAATTGCTGTGACATTTCATTTCTCTCTCTACTGAAAGGAACACTCAGGCAGAAAGCTCATTCTTCTAGAAAGAGCTCCAGGCCCTCAGTTACTGTCTGATTGCAGTTCACAGTTCAATGCCTTGCTCTTTACTTCACGGTCAAGGGCTGCTATCCAGTTTGATTACTTTGAGGTGAAATAAGTCTAGGCAGATACAGCACTTTTTCTTCTTTTCTACTTGTTAGGATGTGGTTAAATGCAGATAAAGCTTCTCATTAAAGGCCTTTTCCTTTGAGTGTGGCAACACATTCTGCCTGCTAAATGGATAAGACTCCCAAATGGGCCACCATTAAATGAACCCATCTGAATAATGAAGAAACTCTGTTACAAGAAAACTTGGTATTTTGTGCAGCACAGAGCCAGTGCTGTTTAAATTTGTAGATGAAAAACACAATGGTAGAAAATGTTCTTGTAGATTCAGAATAAATATTAATTTTCTATATAGTTTCTTTTCCTTGGACCAATGAAAACAAAATACACTCTAAACTGGTATAGAAAAACCAGATATTATCAGAGAAATGTAACAATTATAGATAAGGATACTTGATAGAATTATTTTTAAAAATTAATTTTATGGTTATTCTTTCTCTCACAGAGAGCGGCAAAGATGGAGTCAAAGGCAGATACAGAGACAGAGGCAGAGAGCAAGGCAGAGGCAGAGAGGGAGATAGAGACAGAGATGCGGACAGAGAGGCAGAAGTAGAGGTAGACAGAGATAGTCAGAGGCAGAGGCAGAGACAGAGTTAGATTCAAAGATAGAGACAAAGACAGAGTCAGAGACACTGACACAGAGAGAGGCAGTCATTTATTGTATGTATTTGGAGGTCAAAGGACAAGGTCTGGGGGTCAATTCTATTCTACCAAGTCTTCTGTGAATTTAATTCAGGTCCTCAAGCTTGCGCAGCTTTTCACGGCTTTTGTACAGCCTGTACTTCCTGAGTTCTCTCCCTGGCCCTTGGTAGGACTCTTTACAATTGAATAGTACTGAATACATGATGAACACATGATGGATATTTTATATGAAGGTATGACCTGAATGTCTTGAGAAGTAGGGAAGGTCCTGGTGACAATGAAGGAGACACCTTAGCAGTCTGGGTTTAGTTAAAACTTCATTACCGTTTGCCATGAAATATCTAAGAAAGTGTATTTGTTTGAATTTAATGTCAACGATACCATAGCTTCTCCAAAACAGAAAAGAACTTCTTAACTGCAGTCAATGCAGCTTTTACTTTCCAGTCACATTGCTCCTTAATCCCCTAATTCTCAATGTGGGTGTAAATCTTTTCTAGGGATGCTGAAAGTGTCATTTCTTCCTGGATTCCTTGTTTTTGCTCTCTAACATATGGGGAAGATGATAAGAAAGTGGTGTCAATTCTAGGAAACCTTGAATTTAGTCTTCAGCTGTGAAAGAACTCAGAAATTTTCTTTTGTTCTTTCACTGACCAGTTACATCATTTGTATATTTGTATTTATGTGTATTATGAGTATTTGTGTGTGTGTGTGTGTGTGTGTGTGTGTGTGTGTGTGTGTGTGTGTGTGTGTGTGAAATTAGAGTTCCTGTATCAACTGCCTAATAGTTAAAATGTCCATCTGAAAGTAAGTCTGCATCTTAATGCAAAAATGATCTCTTGTCTTTGGGTATTCATACAATTTTAATTACACTGGAGTTATGTGCAAGGAATGTAATCCCATTTCATGTTTTATCCACTTTTCTTCATCACTGTTATCAAATACCCAACAAAAAGCAAAATCAAAAGAGAAAAGGATTATTTGAGAATTAAGTCAAGAGAAGGATTTGAGGATATTGCTCTGTGATTCTTTGCTTCCTTAGACTTTGTCTGAACAGAAAGCAGGAGGTTGAGTCAGGCTGTAAATCTTAAGGGACTTGGGATCCACTACCTCTACCTATACCCTACTTTCCAAAATTTACATAGTTTCCCAAGACAGCACCTCTGGCTGTCAAATCCCCCATCAGAGTGTTTGAATAATGCTCAAAGTTTAGAGTTCATATGGGATGCTTCACTTCCAAATAATAAAAGTTCAAAACTCTTATGCAGTAATGAATCTGCTTGCTTTTCTGCCCCATCATTATGCACAATGAATACACACTAATACAAATTTTATGCAGAAAAAGACCTTATAACAATTTCAACTTAAATGAATACCACTGCTACTATTTTGCATTTGAAGGAATGTTAATCTTAAGTGGCAAGTTTGTTAAGATGTTGAAGTGATGTCATGTACTCTGTTGTTAGTGTTTTTCTATCCCTCATGCATAGGAAAACATTACCATTCTTCCATGATACCCTCCTGTTAAAAGGGTAGGACAGCTAAAGCAGTTTTTATATTGTTAATTTATAAATTGGGACATATTAAGGAAATAAATGAGACAGTCATTTCTCATCAAGTTGTCTGGCTTCATTACCTACTACAGACCAGGGTGTGTTTAAGAGGCATTATGATGACAATTTACACATTCTGAGTACACTAATGCATACTGCCTTGTGCCAAACTCTTTTGCCAGTGTTCCAAATAATCAGTTATGCCCCTTAGATAGCTTTACTTGCTGTTGGTTAAGTGCCAAGTTTAAATGGATCATATGCTAAACATCAGCTTGATATTGTGATCTTCATCTAACCCTTAATTTTTATTTGTTTCATATCATGGGTAATTTCTATTCTAACTCTCTAATAATTTACACAGTGAAAATGGAACTGAGCCTCTCATTGCTTCACATTACAGGGGTACTGTTTATAGTTTGCGGTGATAGCCACAGTCCCTGGAAATTCAATCACTTGAGTGACAGAGAGGAAGGTATGAGCATTTCTATTACTGATGATTTTCCTATGCGCAGTGGGTCTTGTGCAAGTTTCAATGACCTGATGAGTGTTCACCCTGCTTCATGAGGAAGGAATGCAAATGATTTAATCTAGAGGAGTCTCAGTTTATAAGCCAGTTAATTCTTAGAAGCAGGGCAGATAAAAGTGCTAACAAATGTAGATACCACATGTTTTCAGTCAATATACTCTCTCACAAAAGACATACTCTCCTTCTTGGGCCCCATGATTTTGTAACATTGGAGAACTTGAAAATATCCCAGGCATACCTGGAGACTCAGTAGCTTCATCAGAAATAGTCAGTCTGATGGTGCCAAAGATCTCAATAGAAGTGAGTCAGGACTGGGCTGAATTAGCATAAAGTACTTGTGGGCACAGCATGGAGAACTCAGATTATTTATTATTTTTGTTTGCATTTTAAGGTATGTTTTTTAAAGTTATTTGCTTTTTGGGAGTTCTTTCATGAAGTATATAAGTTTATTGAATTGAATCATTTTTCTCATCTTTCCCTATATTATAGCTCACAAGAACAAATATTTCTTAGATGCCATTCATGGACTTTTTGAGTATGTTTGGAACTACAAATTGTATCTCCAAACTGGTAATTTGAGACTTGCCATTACCAGATAGTTACACTCCCTAGGCAACATTGTATTCAAGGCATGAGCAAATACATTGATGTATCACTCAAATCCCTCGTCACAATGTATGAATAATATATTGTTTTGCAGGTATACCATTCCACATTTTGAAACAGACTTCTTTGTAGAAAAGATATATGTCCACTGAAAAAGAGACAGCATCTTCAACAAATGGGCACTACTTCTGAGTGCAATCCACAGAGGAAGAAATCATGATTGCCAGGTGACAACATTGAAATAGAGGGCTAAAGGGAGAGTAATACAAGAGGCTCTGAAGTGGTGTCTTCCTCAAATACAGCAGGATATTTCTCTGTAGGCATCATAGCTGTAAAACATAGCTGGGCACAGTCTAATTGCTTGGCATAGAAATATAAGAAAGTACAGGTTGAGGGCAATGTATTCTAAAATCTCAAATACAGAATACCTCCTTTACAAGTTACTGTTTTGTGCCTCCATTATTTTCTGAGACTTTAAAAGTCAATAGCTTTTTTATTGTCTAAGTGTTGCTATGACTCATATTTAAACCTGTTTAAGACATTTAAAATTTATGTTTGGGTATTTTTACTAATTTTGTATGAATACTTAAATATTAAATGAATATAACAGGAAAGTAAATGATAAGCAGAAAAATATGTTAACTCTTTTGCTTTGGTGTCTAAACAATTCATCAAATTCACAGCTAAGTATTATGTAGGCCTCAGCTTAGTTTCTTAGTGGGTCCAATGTTCATTAATATGTCCACTAGTGTGTGCATGTGCATGTGCTGACACAGGATTTTACTACATAGTCTAGTCTGAAATGAAACTTAATTTTCCTGACTCAGTTCCCTTAGGCTGGCAATATGGGCACATGCTACCACACTAATGCTTCTGATGTGGTTTTGAGTGGCTTATAAGTTATAAACATGGCTTTAAAAAACCCAACTCCCTATATTCTAAAATTAAATCTCCTTGTACCTTTTCTATTTCAGAAATAAGCTTCAGGATAATTGATGGTTTTCTTTATTAGTGAACAGAAATAGAAGTAGTTTATGAGTTGAAGATTTTGGTTATTTAAATTTCTGATGTGATTATGCTTCCAATAGGAGGAGAAAGGGAGGTACCTACAAACAGGATGAGTTATATTCCAGTTTCCTTTTATTTATCCCCTAGGAGTTACCCTGATTTTAGAAAAGCCTCAAGTTTGGGGACATACATCTTCATATTGACCACTATATTTTTATTAGAATTACAAACTACCATCCAGACTCTTCAAAATGACTCACAGCAACAAAAAGACAATAACAACTATTGGGAAAGATATGAAGCCAATGAAGTTCCATGCTCTTTCTGATGGCATAAAAATTGATATGAAGATTGGGGGAAGCTACCTATACCACTTAAGGCTGAGAGTATAAATACTTGATCACCAAGATGGTCTAGTCCTGAGATACACAATGAACATTCCCAAAAAGAAATGATTGTAACAGGCAAGTATTCTATATACCTCAAATGTCAATTCTTAGTAAATGATGGATAATTAATGTGATATATTCACAGGTACAGTACAATATTATGTAGGAGTTAGAACTAGCCAGTTTCTGCCATATTGAAGCACATAGTAAATATCTTTATTGATCAAAATATCAAGTAATATAATTTGTGTTCTCATGTTGGTATTTACTCATATTTAAAAACCAAGAAGAGGTAAATAAAAGTTGGGATCAAAGCTACTGTCACAGAGAGGAGCAGTAATTGGAGGAGGACTGGAGTAACATGCCTTAGGTTGAATTTCAGTTTGGGTGTTGTTAATGAAAATTCATAGACCTTCAGTGCAGATTTCCTCTCTTTACTTGTTTATAAGATTTTATTTTATGCATTGTATTTTTTTATAAAAATTGAATGACCACTGCATAGCATTTGTCTCCTTATTTGATTTGTGGATGAGTATGTCCAACGTTCAGGTTATATTTTATTTTATTATAATACTAGACTAAGAAACAATATTCTAAACTGAGAAATAACTTGGATTTATTTCATGCAATGTTCTTCTGTGTATTTTTTAAAACATAGAAATGGTCTGCATTTAGTTGAATGCTTGATCCACAATTAGTGACTGTTTGGGAGGTTGTGGAAACTTTAGGAGGTGCAGCCTTGCTGGAGGAAGTGTATTGCTAGGAATATGTTTTGACACTTTGTAGCCTAACCCCACCCATACTTGCTTTCTCTGATTCATGCCTGTGTATGAAAATATGATCTTTCAGCTTCCTCCTCCTGCCACCTGCTGCCATTTTTTTAACCAGGTGTTAAAAGGAACCATAAGCCAAAATAATCTCTTTTTCAAGTTTTTTTTGTCATGGTATTTTATAACAACAGAAAAATAACAAATACATCACCTGCAAAATAATAGAACAGTTCTTACTAGTTACTCTTCCACATCTCCATAAGATGTGAGAAAAATATGTATTTCCTAAAAGTTTGGAAATCATTGTCCAACATATCTGGAAACTGTACTCTGTATTCAGACAATGGTTTGATCTTTTTACTTCCATTACTCTGGAGTTTTGCCTTGGTTAATTCTCAAAATATCAGTGTATGTGTCTTGTTTGGCAATGTGCAGCCAGTATCACCTGCATGACATTTGGTACAACTTTGGCCATTAGTTTAAACATGGTGCCCAATAGGCCTTATCATATCCAACAATAATGAAACTCCAGTTAGAAGAAGTTTGACAAGGTCCTAATCTTCTTTTTCCTTATACATCTGTTCTTAAACTTCATTTTCATGTAGAAAGCGGTCTGTTTCTCTATGTTTACATTATTTCTGATTTATATTATCCCTTTCCTTCTCCCCAAACTGAAAACGTTGTTCCCTTATTTTTACTCTGTTTATACTTTTACCCAGCCACCATGGTTGGCTAAAATTCCGCTCCAAATTTATTTGATTTGGCTTGATTTGGTCAATATATCATTTTTGGTAGAATATGAAAATAGACAAAGGCAGCATATTTTGTTATACACACTATGCATGTTTTTAGTGCTTTTCTTTTGAAAGTTTTGTAGTGATTCAGGGAGTGAAATATTGCAGATTTCCTCACTCCTTCCTAGCTACAATAATTATTACTTCCTTTGATGTTTGAATAGACACTATTGCCAAGATAATCTCTTTCCAGAGTGGCTATTATCCAATTTGGCAATGTTCTCAGTATATATTTAAGCACTTTAGTCTCTATAATTCTATAATTCATAAAGTATTCCAGGTTTGCCTAACTTTTCTCATTAAAAAACTGGAATCATTCTCGTTGCAAAAATGCTTTTTGTGGGAAATAGTTCCATAGGCATAAACAAGTGGCCCATGCCTGCGTTAGATCACTTCAATTGACCTCATAATGACCATTTAATGTGACTTCACAAGCCCTACTAGAAAGCTTTTATCTCCCTTCTTTCTCTTCCTTTAATATAACAAAACACATTATTGACTGCCTTCCTTTTCTTGTATAACTTGTTCTCTTTATTGCTAATTTTTGGCATAGTAAAGGAAATACAAGGAAGTGTAAAAATATTTTCTTAATGTTTAATTTATTCCAATTACATAAAAACAGTCAAGTTGCTGGAAAAGTTCATATATATATATTTCATATGTGTATATATACATATATTTATATTTGAGATAATAGAACAATGAAATAGTTTCTTATAAAGCAATAGAATATAGTATGATTGGTTTAAATATTATATAATTAATAAATCAGGAATAGAATGATGAATGATGAAATTGTCATATATACCAACTATTCCTGTGTGTTCGTTCCTATTACATATACATACTCATGAAGCTTTGGTGCACTTTATTAAGATTTAATTCTTCATGTTAAAAAATACTTCAATGAATTCAAACCACCTTATTTTTTATTATCAATGCTTAAAATTTCAATTGGCAACATATGTTATCCTTGAATTAAAATTATGGATTCTTGAGTGGTTTTATAACCATGACAGGTAGAAGACCATTAAAAATATTAAAGAAGATTTAGTATTTTTTACTCTAATATATAAGGTTGAATATTAGAGCTAATGAAGTGTTAGTGTCCCATTATATTTTACTCAAGATATCTTACAGTATGTTTAGATTGAGTATGTACAATTATGAGGGCTTCAGTCAGGGCCTAATACAAAAAGACACCAAGTATTTTAATGATGTGCTCTCTGCAGTCGTATTTAATAACTGTGTTATAATCCCCTGACTAAGGGATGTAACATGACAACACAGATCATGCAGCAGGAAACAAACCAATTATGGACTGGAAGAATTATTTTATTGTGTAAATGTTTGCTCCACAAGTGTGAAGATCTGAGTTAGGATTTACAAAAACTCTAGACAAGTAGGTCACAGTAGGATGTGACTTAATTGTAATGCTTTCCTGGGGAAAAGAAGTCCTGATATTTGCTGGCCATCATTCCAGCTCAATGATTTAACTCTAGGTTCAGTAAGAGACCTTGTCTCAAAAAAATAAGGAGGTGATCTGTAGGGGAGATGACCTGACCTGATCTTGATCTTTGGAATCTATAAATATGAAGATACATGAGCAAACACACACACACACACACACACACACACACACACACACACACACACACAAGCATTAAGTGAAGTAATTGAAAAATAAAGTAATGAATAAAATTTTGTCAACAAATTGGAAAAAACATAATTAATGGCAAGAAAGAACAATCCAAATGTTGTGATCAAATTTTAAATTTGGCAACTGAGCAGAAACAAGCTTTGTAAGTTACTATATCAGTTGTGAGTAAATATATTTAAAGAAGAATCTCTTGCAGGGAATAATTTAGGAAGAATATTTGTCTATCTTTGATTGAATGTGTTGAGTAATTTCATTATTTTACTTGGCTATCCCTCTCTGTGCTACATTACAGTGGCTTCTACTGCAGAATAAGAATCATTGAAGTGTTTGTTAGAATTGAACAGAGACCACCATAATCAAGTCATCTGAAGAAATAATCATAAATTACCTGGAAAACAGAATCAATTGAATTTTAATGCACAATACGCATAAGCATGTTTATTGTTTATAATGCATAATTATAGGCCTATAGTTTAGAAGTAAATTCTAGGCTTGATGAATGAGTTGTTCAACAAGACATCACCGGAATAACCTTTTCCTTTTGTGACTCCACACAGGTAATCTTCTGTTCCATAATATGTCAACAAAGTTTTACTGATGTTGGGCTGTTGTTATACACAACAAGTTCTAGGAAATGATAGTGCTTGGTGAATTACATATATCATATGGCCTTGATAATGGAAAGCAAACCAGCAACCCTATCATTTTCTATTCTTTCAAAAGGACACTGAATGTACTTTAATTATAGTGAGTAGAATGAAATTATGCTTTTCATTTTAAGTATTTGCCTTCATGTTTATAGAATCAGGTTTTGAATTATTTTCACTGTCACCATGGTTGATAAAACAGTCTGGCTGTGGGTTTCATAATTATACAAAAGAAATAATAAAGTCACTTTTACCTGCATTATGTAAGGTTAAAAAATATGACCACAAAATGAAAAATCTAACGAATATGCTAATACTTCTAAGATACTATTTAAAAACCTTTTAAAAAACCCCAAATGTCCTATTTTGTGGAAATAAATCTTTTTTCTACAGAAAAACTGTTGCTATATTTGTTGTATCCAGAAAAATCTCATAGATTCAAAGAAACAAGTTAATAAAAACTTCACCGGAAAAAATGCAGCCAACCGCAGCACGATGATTGATAGTCATATCAATCAATCAATCAATCAATCAATCAATCATCAATTAATCAATCATATTTTAGGAATAATCATAGTGATGTATGCATACAAATGCACCATGATATTTAATAGTAAGCTAAAGGAGTATGCTTTTAATATTAAAATGCCATGGCAATATGTTTTGCATAGTTAAAAAGATTGCAAAATAGATGGTATTTTATCTAAGAAATCACAATACAATGCTACCGGCATCTATAGTTCATGCCTAAGGATCATAAGATTATCACTTTTGATTTAAAATTTGCCACATGTAAACATATTTTGTCATTTTGTATAAAAATTAACTTATGTTCTGTCATATTAATAACAGTAGTAAAATGATAGAAATAGATTAATAATCCTTTTGAACATCTGTGTGTGTGTGTGTGTGTGTGTGTGTATGTGTGTGTGTGTATTTTTGAGATGGATGTCACACAATTCAGGAAACTTTGATGTAACTGTGTAGCCAAGATTAGTCCTAATCTTGCTTTTCTTCTCACAGGCTCAGGCTCAGATATATACTACCATGTCTCATTTGAATATTTATTTGAAATAAAAATGTTTAAATAATGAAATTTGCATTCTCTCTGAAGCAATGAGTAATATTAACTGAAGAGTATAATGCTTTGGAAACCTTCAGGCTTCATATTTTTCAATTACATCTAAAATAATTCAAGTACAGAAATTAAAAAAAATCATAGTATTAGTTTGGAACTTTTGTAAATAACTAAATTCTTAGAATATTTAAAAGAAAAACACTCAAAAATATGCTGCAAGATACAGTTTAGGTCAGCTTCAGAATTCATTGCCTCAAAACAAAAATTGCATTTGGCTTTGAAGGACAAGGCTGATTGCCAAATGTTTTTGAGCCATACATGTCATAGACTATCTACTTATGCCTCAATACAATCAATAAAAATGCTGAAGGAAGAGATGGTATTGATTTCACCATCAGATATTAAAGGTGAGTGCGTCCGTGGGTGCGTAGGTGTGTGCATGTGTGTGTGATAGTCACAAAAACATTTTGGAGCCCCTGGAGCCTGAGTTCCTGGTGGTTGTAAAATGCCCAGCATGGGTGTTGAAAACTAAATCCTGGTTCTCTGCATTAGCAACAAGTGCTCTTAATTACTAAGTCATCTCTCCAGCCTTGGCAACAGATTTTGACCCAGTCATGTAAAAATATTAGTTCAACATATTATTAATATAAATTTTCTAATGAGATATGTTGTTTATGGTTTTTTTCTCTTTTTTTAAATCTTCAAATCTTCAAATTACAAATATTTTTTAATTCCAACAAGTCAGTGTTTAAGTGCCCAATAGCCATATTGGTTATTTATTGAGTATCACACCCATGCGGCCAACTTCCCTATGCTTTAAACACACTTGGGAACAGAGATAACATTTTCTACCTTCTACCTGGTAGGTTTAGGATGTGGCTTACTTTATTGTCTAGGTTAAAAGATGTTCCTAACCCAATGTAGATCTCTCTTGAGAGACACAGCCAGAACACAGCAAATACATAGGCGAATGCCAGCAGCAAACCGCTGAACTGATAACGGGACCCCCGTTGAAGGAATCAGAGAAAGGTCTGGAAGAGCTTGAAGGGGCTCGAGACCTCATATGAACAACAATGCCAACCAACCAGAGCTTCCGGGGACTAAGCCATTACCTAAAGACTATACATGGACTGACCCTGGACTCCAACCTTATAGATAGCAATGAATATACTAGTAAGAGCACCAGTGGAAGGGGAAGCCCTGGGTCCTGCTAAGACTGAACCCCCAGTGAACATGATTGTTGGGGGGAGGGTGGGAATGAGAAGGATGGGGAGGAGAAGCCCATATAGAAGGGGAAGGGGAGGAGTTAGTGGGATGTTGGCCCGGAAACCGGGAAGGGGAATAAATAAGAAATACTCAAGTTAATAAAGATAAAAAAAAAAAAACAACGAAAAAAAAAACAAAAACAAAAAAAGAAAACAAGAAAAAAAACAAAAAAAACCGGCTGAGTCAATAAATGGGCAATTGTTCTAAACAGTTGCTTTTTAAATGAAAATTACAGATAGCTAATAAGTACATGAAAACATTCACTATCCTTACCTGTTTAAAAAAAAAAAGATGTTCCTAGATCAGTTCTTTTGGTCAAGAAATATGCCACGTCAGGATTGCTGATGCTGAAAAAGAGGGTCTATTTATTGACACATTCCAAAGTTCATAGGCAACAGGATGTATAGAAACTACTGAAATGGGCAACAGACATCGCACAGGGGGTCCCTCGGGTACAGATGCTGGAGAGTATTTTAAATCACTTGTGCCCTATTTTGATGTGTTGACAAAACAAATTATCTTTGCAAGTGGCTTAATGAAATGCAACTTGATATTTAATCTCCCCACAGCTAACTTTCTAGGAGTTTGTTCAGTAAGATACATGACACTTAAGAAAATCAGATAACGAGTTTTTCACTTAGCTTCGGATTTTTTAACTTCCTCATTACTTATAGCAGAAGAGAAACTAACTACCTTCTTTAAAACTGCACTCTTTCTAAATTTTCTCTAACTTCTTGGCATTCCCTTTTCACAGGAATTTCTAAAACTATAGGTCACAACAGAACTATCATTACTTTCTGATTTCTTTTTATATTCCCCTGGCTTATTCACAATTATCAAGAATGAACTGATTTTGGTGGAGCCAAAACAACAACAAGAATAAGAACCTTCTATTTCCCTTAATGAATCCCCTCTCTGTTTTGTTAGTAAGTATATTTTGAGTTGGGGTGATAACTTAGCAAGTAAAAACACTTTCTATCCCTTCAGACAACCTGAATTCCATCTCTGAACCAACATGATGAATGGAGAGAACTGACCTCCTTAGAGTATGCTGTGGCATGTAATACTCACATATACATACAGCACACACACACACACACACACACACACACACACACACACACACACACACATATTAAAATAAAATTTAAAGCATTAAAAAGGAATATCTATGTATTGCGAGCCTTCATTTAAAAGTACATAACTAGGTAGTGTAGGCATCTCAATGCACAGGTATTTTTTCTTTCATTAGCTTTTTTTTCTTTTTTTTTTGATAGAAAGAATCTTATAATTTTTGAAAATTCTCTTCAAGATTTGTAAGATGACTTAAAGAGAACACCTCACATGCTGCCTCAGAATACAGTCTTAATGACTTGAGTCTGATATTACTTGAGTTTAAGTTCATATAAAGGTAGGAGACTGCAAGCATCCGCATCTGTATTGGTAAGGCTCTGACCGAGCCTCTCAGAAGGCATCCATATCCAACCATCGGATTGAGCAGGGGGACCCCAGTAAAGAAGTTAGAAGAAGGACTGAAGGAGCTGAAGGGTGTGCAACCCCATAGGAAGAACAACAATATCAACCAACCAGACCTCGCCCCTCCCCCAGAGCTCCCAGGAACTAAACCACCAACCAGAGAATACACGTGGAGAGATCCATGGCTCCAGCTGCATATGTAGCAGAGGATGGCCTTATCTGGCATCAAAGGTTGGGGGGTGGTACAGTTGTAAAGTTTTGTTTCACAAGTACATGAGGTCTGGAATTTGTTATAGGGCAGACACTTGAAAGGTAGGTGTAGTACTGTGTGTTTGCAATCCAAACACCAGGGAGAAGGAGACAGGTGGATCCCTGGATCTAACTGACTGACAGCCAACCACAATCACCAATTCAAGATTCAGTGAAAGATCCTGTCTCTAAAACTGAGGTGAATGATTAAGAAACATATCTGCCTCGATCCATGCTTATCACCCTGTACAAAGAATCCAAGGTAGTTGACTCTGTAGGTCTTCCTGTGGACTTTCTTTCATCTCTGGAGTTCTTGATCCTTTCTCCAACTCTTCCATAAGACTCCCCAAGCTCTAACTCCAAGTGGATCAAGGACCTCCACATCAAACCAGACACACTCAAACTAATAGAAGAAAAACTAGGGAAGCATCTGGAACACATGGGCACTGGAAAAAATTTCCTGAACAAAACACCAATGGCTTGTGCTCTAAGATCAAGAATCGACAAATGGGATCTCATAAAACTGCAAAGCTTCTGTAAGGCAAAGGACACTGTGGTTAGGAAAAAACGGCAACCAACAGATTGAGAAAAGATCTTTACCAATCCTACAACAGATAGAGGCCTTATATCCAAAATATACAAAGAACTCAAGAAGTTAGACCGCAGGGAGACAAATAACCCTATTAAAAAATGGGGTTCAGAGCTAAACAAAGAATTCACAGCTGAGGAATGCCGAATGGCTGAGAAACACCTAAAGAAATGTTCAACATCTTTAGTCATAAGGGAAATGCAAATCAAAACAACCCTGAGATTTCACCTCATACCAGTGAGAATGGCTAAGATCAAAAACTCAGGTGACAGCAGATGCTGGAGAGGATGTGGAGAAAGAGGAACACTCCTCCATTGTTGGTGGGGTTGCAGATGGTACAACCATTCTGGAAATCAGTCTGGAGGTTCCTCAGAAAATTGGACATTGAACTGCCTGAGGATCCAGCTATACCGCTCTTGGGCATATACCCAAAAGATGCCCCAACATATAAAAAAGACACGTGCTCCACTATGTTCATCGCAGCCTTATTTATAACAGCCAGAAGCTGGAAAGAACCCAGATGCCCTTCATCAGAGGAATGGATACAGAAAATGTGGTACATCTACACAATGGAATATTACTCAGCTATTAAAAACAACGACTTTATGAAATTCGTAGGCAAATGGTTGGAACTGGAAAATATCATCCTGAGTGAGCTAACCCAATCACAGAAAGACATACATGGTATGCACTCATTGATAAGTGGCTATTAGCCCAAATGCTTGAATTACCCTAGATACCTAGAACAAATGAAACTCAAGACGGATGATCAAAATGTGAATGCTTCACTCCTTCTTTAAAAGGGGAACAAGAATACCCTTGGCAGGGAAGAGAGAGGCAAAGATTAAAACAGAGAATGAAGGAACACCCATTCAGAGCCTGCCCCACATGTGGCCCATACATATACAGCCACCCAATTAGACAAGATGGATGAAGCAAAGAAGTACAGACCGACAGGAGCCGGATGTAGATCGCTCCTGAGAGACACAGCCAGAATACAGCAAATACAGAGGCGAATGCCAGCAGCAAACCACTGAACTGAGAATAGGACCCCCGTTGAAGGAATCAGAGAAAGAACTGGAAGATCTTGAAGGGGCTCGAGACCCCATATGTACAACAATGCTAAGCAACCAGAGCTTCCAGGGACTAAGCCACTACCTAAAGACTATACATGGACTGACCCTGGACTCTGACCTCATAGGTAGCAATGAATATCCTAGTAAGAGCACCAGTGGAAGGAGAAGCCCTGGGTCCTGCTAAGACTGAACCCCCAGTGAACTAGACTGTTGGGGGGAGGGCGGCAATGGGGGGAGGGTTGGGAGGGGAACACCCATAAGGAAGGGGAGGGGGGAGGGGGATGTTTGCCCGGATACCGGGAGAGGGAATAACACTCGAAATGTATATAAGAAATACTCAAGTTAATAATAATAATAAAAAAAGAACAATGACTTTATAAATTCGTAGGCAAATGGTTGGAACTGGAAAATATCATCCTGAGTGAGGTAACCCAATCACAGAAAAACACACATGGCATGCACTCATTGATAAGTGGCTATTAGCCCAAATGCTTGAACTACCCTAGATGCCTAGAACAAATGAAACTCATGACGGATGATCAAAATGTGAATGCTTCACTCCTTCTTTAAAAGGGGAACAAGAATACCCTTGGCAGGGAAGAGAGAGGCAAAGATCAAAACAGAGACTGAAGGAACACCCATTCAGAGCCTGCCCCACATGTGGCCCATACATATACAGCCACCCAATTAGACAAGATGGATGAAGCATAAAGGACAAGAGGCTGACATAAAGATATACAAGACATTTCACTTATAACCAATCACAAGTAGAGGGATGATGGTATCAGTGGAGTCAATGAAGTAAAGATAAGGTAATGGGAATGGACATTTCTCCTTGAGACAATCAAGGCCTGAATATCAGAGTCATTGAAAACACTGCAGAGATTGGTAAGAATAGAATAGTCAACATCAGTCTCACTTGAGAAGAATGTGTAGAAATGCTTTTACAATCAGCAAAGATCTAATGGTTAACTCCCATGTATTCTCAGTTGTACACTGTCACTTGTTAACCTAGAATCCTTTAGGGTATTTAATTTAATGTGTTATTCACACTGCTAATTGACAATGTTTTAAATTTAACTTTTATTTTTAAAATATTTTTATATTTGAGTACTGTATTTGGATCATTTCTACCCCCTTATAAATTGTTCCAAGCCTCTCCAAATTAATGAAATACTAAAAATCACACACACTGTATATGTATGTGTGTATGTGTATATGTGTATATTCATAAGGAAATATATAGATATTGAATAAATATTATAAATATAATATATAGTGAAATTTTCTCAAAAAATAATACAGTAGTCCAGACAAATATAATGAAGCAAGATAACAGGGTCCACCATTGTATTAATTTTTTCTTGGCAAAGTTTCAGAAATATTATGCAATAATATTTTAAGTTAAACAATGAGCAAAGAGTAAATTGGAACTGGCGTATGATAAGCTAAGGAAATGACTCAATAAGTAAAAGAGATATGAAGTATTGAATGGGAAATTATAGCATATAATTCAGTGTATCAAGAATTTTGTGGGAACAAAAGGAAGAGCAAAAGTAGTATTTGAAAGTATGTTCTGGAAGTTTTTCAAAATAGTAAAAAAAAAGACTTCTCAAGTACAGCAATAATAATAAATTTTGATTGAAATAGCTACTATTTTTTGACAGACTTAGTGAATTAAGAATGTTTAAAGATAGTGTACACTTGTAATCCTGGCATAGGGAGGCCAACAGACATTTTGAGTTCATGAAAAAATATCCACAGGGAAAAATATGTATTTTCTGAAAAATAAAACAGGAAATACAGAGAGCATCATAAAATCATCCATTTGAGATTACATAACCTACTAAGGAACTTATCCCTGGTGAAAAATTATTTTCTTTTCACAGCAGACATTAATTCCCTGTAGCTTATCATTTAGGGACAGGACATTGTGAATTTTCCTCCAAACATTAGTGGGTCAACCGGTTCCACTATACAGGTTGTATAGGTAAACGTATTGTTGAAACTTCATCTGAAATTTCCTTGTCATATCTAAGAGATAGCAGCTGACATATTAGTCCTCTGTCTCTTATAATTTTCCTGCTACATTTTTGAACCTTTCTTGAACTACAGGCATAAAAGTTATGTTGTAGTTGTCCTTGTGGGATGGTGGAACATCTCTTGGGTACATATGCGCAGGAGTGGTATAGCTGGGTCTTGAGGTAGAACTATTCTCAATTTTCTGAGAAACCACCAAATTGATTACCAAAGTGGCTGCACAAAGTTTGCACTCCCACCAGCAATGGAGGTGTGCTCCCCTTGTTCAACGTTGCAACCAGCAGTTGCTATAACTTGAGTTTTTGATCTTAGCCATTCTGACTGGTACAAGATGGAATTTCAGAGTTGTTTTAATTTGGATTTTCCTGATGACTAAGGACTTTGAACATTTCTTTAAGTGCTTCTCAGTTATTTGAGAGTCCTCTATTAAAATTCTGTTTGGCTCTATCTTTTTTTTTTTTATTAACTTGAGTATTTCTTATATACATTTCAAGTGTTATTCCCTTTCCCGGTTTCCGGGCAAACATCCCCCTCCCCCTCCCCTTCCTCATGGGTGTTCCCCTCCCAACCCTCCCCCCATTGCCGCCCTCCCCCCAACAGTCTAGTTCACTGGGGGTTCAGTCTTAGCAGGACCCAGGGCTTCCCCTTCCACTGGTGCTCTTACTAGGATATTCATTGCTACCTATGAGGTCAGAGTCCAGGGTCAGTCCATGTATAGTCTTTAGGTACTGGCTTAGTCCCTGGAAGCTCTATCTTAATCAGGGTTTCTATTCCTGTATAGAACATCATGACCAAGAAGCAAGTTGGGGAGGAAAGGGTTTATCCAGTTTACACTTCCACACTGTGGATCGCCAAATGAGGTAAGGACAGGAACTTACACAGGGAGGAACTCGGAGGCAGGAGTGGATGTAGAAGCCATGGAGGAATGTTGCTTACTGGCTTGCTTCCCCTGGTTTGCTCAGCTTGCTTTTTATAGAACCTAAGACTACCAGTCCAGGGATGGCACCACCCACAATGCGCTAGGCCCTTTCCCCTTGATCATTAATTGAGAAAATGACTTCTAGCATTTCTTTAAGTGAGGCTCCTTTCTCTGTGATAATTCCAGCTTGTGTCAAGTTGACCCACAAAACTAGCTAGTACAGCTCTGTATTCCCCCTTATTAAAATCGGGCTCACTAGAAACCCATCCCATAGGCAAGTACCAATCTCCGACCTTATGCTTGCAGACAGGAGTCTAGCATGGCCCTCTGAGGGGGTCTACCCGGAAGCTGTGTCAGATAAATGCAGAGACTCACAACCAAACAGTGCATCAGGTTTGGGAACTCATATGGAAGAGTTGGGGTAAAGATTGTGGACCCCGAGGAGGATAGGAACTCCACAGGAAACTAACAGAGTCAATTAACCTGGAACATTAGGGGTTCTCAGAGACTGAACCACCAACCAAAGAGCATTCACGGGTTGGACCTAAGCCCCCTACACATATGTAGCAGATGTGCAGCTCAGTCTTTATCTGTGTCCAGAACAACTGGAGAAGGGATATCTCAAAAGCAGTTGTTTTTACGTGGGATATTTTATATGAGGTGGGCTACCTTGTCTGGTCTTGGTGGGAGGTAATGAAACTTGCCTCCCAGAAATTTGATGTGCCAGGGTTGGAGGACACCACCCTCCCAGAATAGAAGGGGAAAGAGGGGTTCTGTGATCGGGGTTACTGCGGGAAGGGTGGCCAGGAGGGAGGGCATTGATCGGGATGTAAAGTGAAAATAGAAATAAAAAAAATAAAAATAAAAAAGAGAAGACTTGAAAATATGTTATGAAGGAAAACTACATTTTTTCTACAATAAATAAAATGATTTCCTATTGATTAAAAAAAGTCATGCAGAAGATGTATCAGTTGGAACTCTGTACAGTAGGGCCACTCATCTCCATTTTGATTAGTGTAGATCAAGAGGACATAGACCCTAGAACAGACCCAACCACAGCTACTTTTTTGAAACCAACACAATTTTCAACTATAATCTAAATACTTGTGCTTATACACACAGATAAGTGTATCTCTTACCCCTCATCAAAGTGATTTCTTTTATTGCAACAGATGGAGACTTAATGACAATGTTTTAAAGCTGCAATGTGTAGTTTTCATTTTTACCCACTATAGAACTTCCTTTTTGCTATAAAAACATAATGAAGACATAAAGTTTTACTATTCTTAACCATGACCTCTCTTCTCTACCTTGCATGTACTTCCCTGGGCCCAGGCCCAGAATGGTTGCAACATCTTTAAGGCCGTATTTAGCATACGTATTATTTTCACCAATCCAAGTAGTGCCAAGTCAGTTATCTAGTTTACAGTGATTGTGTGTGTTTTTCTCAAACTTTTGACTTCATTTTTGAATTTTGTTGGTGTGCTGGCTTGTTTGCACAGTTTCATGATGTGTTCTGCATTGGCATTGGTTTTTCTGGGATGCTTCTTATTGGACGTATTTGGTGCCCTCTCCATGTTCTTTTGTACAGCTTCTTCCAGTGTGAACATTGCTTGGCTAACTGCTGCATGCCTCGGTACGTCTTGCTCTCTCATCTGTTTCTTCAGGATCTGAGCTGAAAACTAGGTTTCTTTTTGTTTGCTTTGTTTGTTTAAGTATTTTTATAGAGACAGCATTTATTCTTTATTTTAGGAATGCATACTCCCTCAACTTCTATGTCAAACACATCAAGGCAAATTTATTAATCTTTTTTTTTAGGAATTCATTTCTTAGTTATTTAGTCAATGTTGTTATTTCCAGAAACTTGTTCAGGTTATTTTCACCTACAATTTTCTGAACTACAGACTGCTCATAAAACACTTTTATGTGTATGATTCATTGTTCTTTTCAACTGTGATGGACAAGTAAGCTTAATCTATGCCCTTTCCATTGCCTACATTGTCATGGATGTAATAACTCCTTTGACCCATCCTTATAAAGCATATTATTTCCACAATTTTCTACATGTATAAAGATAAAATTTTGGTTTATTTATATTTTCTTTGTTACTTTTTTCTCTGTCTACAAGCAGGAACCATGCTAAATACAGACTGCAAATATTTATTTTTTAGAGAACTGGCCAGCCTTCATTATAACTGATACTTCTGAAGTCTGGGAAAGGAGAAGACATGAAGATGTTTGAATTGGACACATGATCAATCTTTTCAAATTGGTTGGTCCTTTGTGGTAGGTGCTGGACTAGTCTTTGGTGACATGTGGAACAAGTATGGAAGGTGGGTTATCCATGAGGCCCTTAATGACTATAGGTGGAAGATTTGGTCAGTTCTGTTATTCAATTCTCTCTGGTCAATTGTTGCAAAGCAGGATGAGTGTTCTTTTATCATTGAAGACAATTTTAGCTAGGATCATGCAATTCCAAAAAATAATAGATCACTGTCTGCTGTATCATGTGTCTTAATTACCCCCATAGTCCCATGAGTCAAGGCTTGGGGAAGTGGCAGAAATTTTAGAGTTGGGGCATAATGAAAACTCTTTAGTGCATTTGATTCATTATTTTGAGTGGGACAGTTGGAATTTGAACTCCTTATAAGTTTTCCTGTTATGTATTATGGTCACAAGGTGAATAATGATATTCTGCCATACATTTCAGTAATGCAGTGCTACCTAGCCATAGGTCCATAGCAATGGGTTAACTGAATGATTGATTACACCTCCAAAACTCTGAGTCAAATGAACCCCTTCTTTTAATCATTTTAAATATTAACTACATATAGTTATCAGGTACTTTATACAATGGTGAACAATTGATTGAGTCAAAGTTTAGTTACATCAGAGGAATTCTATGTACAAACTGCCAAAACACAGTTCTACCATACTGTGATATACACTGTTCTTGCTACCGGGAGCTCAGAGACTCCTTGATCCATCTTCCGTCATCTCCCATGAGACTTACTAAAATGCTTTTGATAATGGTCTTAAGAAATATTTCAAGGAACCTATATTCAATGGTCAAGATAGAGGTCTTTGTTTTAGGCTTTATGTCTACCACTAAAACAGAGCACAAGTGTTACTAGAAGAAATTCCTTGCTCTTGTGGTACTAGGGATTGAGCTTAGGGCAGCAAGCATTCTTTTACTGCCTTGTATTCCTATACTCATTTTGTTACCATTTATAAAAAATAAAATATCACTAAGTTGCTCAGTATAGCTTCCATTGAACCAGGGTAGCCTTGAGCTTGCCATCCTTCTGTTCAAATCCATCTGCCTCAGTATCTCAGCAAGTTTTATGAGAATCTGTGACTAGGCCAGACTTAGCAGTATTAATGATCTGATTTTCATAAGAAGTAAGTTCTTACCTTATTTGATTTAATTGCTTCATTTGGGCATGTTTTCAAGTTATGGCATGGGTTTTGAAGGATTTTTCTTGTTATAATTTGCCAAGGGTATGCGTCTAGAGTCTTTATCTGAGGAATGATGGGATTAAATTGGTCCTTAGACTTCAAACCAAGAGAAGAGGATGAATTGTAATCTGTATGATATACTGGATTACAATAGCCAAGAGACATGAAGAATGAGAGGCTGCTATTGAGATACATCATGACAGTGGCACTTGACATGAGAAATATTGGTGATCAATACCAGAAGGACTAGACAGAGATAACTACAAGCAATTCTAAGACACACAATACATCATATTCATCTTTATTACTTAGAGCCTGTCATAAAATTGGCATTTATGTGGCATTTAATGATTTTTAAGTAGATGAGTTAATTTGGGGTTAAGAGAATCTGAGAGTGTTGCCAGTTTTGAAATATGGACACACAAGAATTTGGTGATATCAAGAATGTTGCTAAGTAAATAACACAGATTAAAAACTTTACTATGCTAACTACTTTATGGATGACTTATCATAAGTAATTAGGCTTAATAAGATCATCCTAGCTCAAGTTCATGTAACTCACTCAAAATTATGCTTCTGCAAATATGAAATCTTAAGAAGAATAATTGATTAAAATAAAACACTTGTTAATTTACTTACCTTCTGTGATTATCTACAGAAAACAAATTAGCACAAAATGCTGGAATAACAATGGTTCAAAGACATTAATTTTATTTTCATCTTTTTTTTCTAAAGATCTAAGACGATATAAATAGGAGTGAAGTGAACTGATGTGTACCTTATGTAGATTTTACAGGAGTGCTTTCCTCAGAATGGTAGGTTTGATCATTTTTTTTTTCTGGATAATTCTCTCCTCAAATATTGACATCAGGCAAATATATGAGATTAGTGTTCCATCTTGTATAATTTCATAGAATTTCAACAAAGCCCATGAGCTGTATGATGCCCTACTCTACTCCCACCTAGACAGATGCTCTGGACATCGTATCACCTGCACTGTGGTCATGGTCATGTGATATGGAGTCTCCCTCCTTCCATCATAATGCCATAGTTTCCTTTGTGGGAGATGTTAACATATTATGGACCAGTTTGATTTTTTTGTTGACAAACACCATTATGAACTACTTTCTTTTCTGGCCTTCTTATTGTATAATCTTCAGTTCTATTCTATAGAAGGGACAGATTGCATGGTCACATATCTTGGGCTGGTGTGTTTGGCACAGATTCCTCATGAATGCTAAATTTCAGAGGTAAGAGGCCATCTATGAGCATTGTAGTGCATGGAATAATTTTAAAATAATGTGTATGAGTGCTTGTCCTGAATGAATCTGGAAGAGCAACTAGTGCTTTCAACCACTGAATCATCTTTTCAGTCCTACACACACCTTAAAACAGTGAGTATTGTTTTGTACAAAACATTTGTTTGTGTTTGTTGAGATCATTTGGTAGCATTCAGCTTCAAGTCCTTGATATAAAGTAGTTATCTGACACATTATTATTAGACTAGCCTAACCTTCTTGAACTAAACATAATAAAGCTGTGATGTGGGAGATTGACAATATACGTTTTCTTTTTCTACTACTCTCATTTAAATGGAGATCAATGCTCAGGTAATTAATTTTGCTTCTTTAGTCTCCGATAAAGATGCACATTTGTGGTTATAAAACTCCTCCAACTGGTACCTTAACTACATTCCATAGGCTTTGTGTCATGGTCTTTTCATCTTGTAGTTCAATTTTTTTTCGTGAGTTCACCATTACATTTTTGATTAAAGATCATAGAACTAGAAGAGAGAACTAGAATCAGGGGTGGGGTGGGACATCTCTTCAATGAGCTAGATACCTAGAACAACAGAAACTCCCAGGACTCTATGACTATGATCCTAGCTAAGACTCCTAGCAACAGATATGGAACCTAAAATGATCACCTCCTATAACTAAGCAAGACTTCCAATGGAGGGACGGGGACACCAATGTAGCCACAAGACCTCAGATCCACAATTTGTCCTGCCTACAGAGTATGCAGAGATAAAGTTGGAGCAGAAATTGAGGGAATGTCCAACCCTAATTTGAGATCCATGACATGAGAGAGAGCCCATACCTGACACTATTAATGATATTCTCCTAAAATTGCAGATAGGAGCCTAACATAATTATCATCTGAGAGGCTTCACTCAGCAGCTGATGGAAAAAGAACAAACATTAGGCAGAGCTAGGGAAATCATGTGTAAGAGGGTGAGGAAAGATTCAAGGAGCCAGAGGGTTAAGGACACTACAAGAAAACTTACAGAATCAACTAACTTGGGCCCATAGAGGGTCACAGAGACTGAATCACCAACCAAAAGCATGCATGGAATGAACAGACATAGGCCCCCTACACATATATAACAGATGTACAGCTTGGTCTTCATGTGAGTCTCCTAACAGCAGAAGCTGTGGCTATTTCTGACTCTATTGCCTACCTTTGGAGTCCAATCCCCTAACTGGGCTGCCTTGTCTAGTACCTTGATGCACCTAATCCGTCTGCAACTTGATAGGCCAAGGAGGGTTGAAATCTATGGGAGTCCTCCCATTCTGTGAGGAAATGTGGGAGTGGAGAAGAGAGGGGTGGGGGAGAGAAAGGGAAAGCTGTGATCAGGATATAAAGTAAATAATTAAATCAATTAATGAAAAAATACATTTATAAGTTTCAAAAGTTTACACTTTTGATTTTCGATTACCATATTCCCATTTTACCACTTTATGAAAAGAAAACACAAATACATGACTAACCAGTTATCTTATAGATGCTAAGTTATATCTGTGGCTTCATGTATGTTAAGTTTATCAACTGTTTCACACATGTTTAAAATTAAGTAGTCTCTAAGTTTGTTTTTATTGAGCTTTATAATGCTAATCAGTTATCTATTTCTCTGCACATCTTTTAGAGTGATGTAATAATAATAGTTTGGCTATAGAAGAATAGTCTTAAGGGTAAAAGACATAAGAATTATGAGAGGGGTTTATAAGGGTAATAAGAAAAACCAATAGAAAAGATTCTGAAAGATTGGGTCACTGTATTAGTCAGGGTTATCTTGAGGAACAGAAGTGGTGGAATTAATGTGTGTGTGTGTGTGTGTGTGTGTGTGTGTGTGTGTGTGTGTGTACGTGCGTGCGTGCGTGTGTATGTACATATATATTCATGTGTATATGTGTGTATATATATGTATATAAAGGATATTTATTAGAGTGGCTTACAGGCTGTAGTCCAGCTAGAACAAAAATGACTTTTTACCAACAGAAAGTCAAATAATACAGCGATACAGCAATTGTTCCTTAAGGCCTCAAGGTTCTAGAAATTAAATTTAATCATAATCATTTCTGCCTGCAGATGTGGGAATATATTTGGTTAAATTTTATATATTGATTCTTTACTATTTTGTCAGATTTTTCCAAGTTCTATTAAAGACTAGAATAACCACTTTTCAATAGACAATACAAAAATATATATGTAAAGGTACTGCACCTCAAGAGTATTTGCACCTTGGCTAGAGAAACCACTTGAAAAGGCAACGGAGAATACATTGAGACCCTTCTTGTCAGCATTAGTACTTAAAACAAGGTAGAAAATATGCAGCTGGATAAAAAGTGTATAGAAATAAGGAGTGGAGATTGGAGAGTGATTATGAAATCTCCAAAGTAGGACACTTCTAAAGAAGTTGAGAGACGCATTTGAACTTGCTGTCAAGCTTAGTTAAAAGCCTGAAAGGTAATAATGAAAAGTAATTGTAACCCTCAAGGGTCATACCAACTAGTCTACATATACAATGTGCTTTAAACTGTTTCCCCAAAATGAGGCTATGCCCAAACCAAACAAAACTTATCTTTAAACACTAAGGACTTTCCACAAATTGCTTAGATGGCTTCCATCTGGGTAGTCTCATTTAAAGCCCATTTGAGAATAGCTGTTGCCTGTTCTTCAGAGAAATAATTCTTGTAAACCTTGATTATGGTTCAGAAAGAATGTACCCATGCAGAAGGATGGCGACTATAAATGTTTACTTTGTCCTGTCTTTAGTTCTGACAACCCTGGGGTTAGTCACAGAACCACAAACAAGCTAGACAATCAAGATGGCTTGTTTGACAATCCAAATCTTTGTCCTGAAGGAGTTCTTTTGAAATTCTGTCCGTCTGTTTTCTTACTTGTAAAATGGAGACACTAATTGTACCGTTGTCAGAGAACTGATAGGAAGATTAAATATCATGACACAGTGCAAAGTGATCAATGAGTGAGAATAAAGTATAAACATATGACAAAGAAAACTTCAGTCTTTCTTTTTAATTTAATTTAATTTAAACGTATTCCCTTTACATCCTGCTCACTGTCTGTCTCCCTGTGGTCACCCTCTCTCACTCTCCCACAATCCTTCCTCCATTCCCCCTCCCCTTTTCCCCTAAGCAGGTGGAAACCTTTCATTATCCCCTCCCACTCCCACTCCCCACTTCACTTCAAGTCTTTGTGAGGCCAGGCACTTCCTCTGTCACTGAAGCCTGACAAGGCAGCCCAGCTAGAACAAATTCTTTATACAGGCAACAGCTTCTGGGATAAGCTTGCATATCTGTTACATATGAGCAGGGAGGCCGAGGTCCAACCCATGTATATTATTTTGTTTGGTGATTCTGACTCTGAGAGCCCCAAGGGTCCAAGTTAGTTGACTATGTTGGTCTTTCTATGGAGTTCCTTTCCCTTTGGCCTGCAATCCTTCCTCCTATTCTTCCATAAGAGCCTTCAAGCTCTACCCAGTGTTTGGTTGTGGATGTCTGTATCTGTTTGAGTCAGCTGCTGGGTGGATCTTCTCAGAGGACAACATGTTCCTTTCTGTATAACTAACCTTGCCATGTTAACCTTCCCCTGAACTAGTAATATAACCTGTTATTATGTAATTGTAATTTTGTAAATGTAATAATGTATTATGCAAAAAACCAAAGACAATATATGTAATTTCCATAAAACTCAATTGACATTGACTATATGTGTTACTTATATTTATTATAGTTAATTCAGTGTGGGAAGTTTGGTTGGGAAGAAATAAAATTAGGAGCAAATTTTGATTTTACATTTTTTATTTGAAATAAAAATCATAAAACGATTTATTGCAATCATCGTTGGATTGTGCTAATAAAATCGAACACCTGGAAATCCTTAATCTTTTATATCTGCTGAAAAGTGACTTAGTGTCTGTCATGTCTTCAGCATATGCCTTGTGCTATTCCAGCAGAATTCTGCCGTCTCATCCTTAGGTTCAGATCTGGTCTAGTCAGTACTGTGAGACTCCTAAAAATAAGGTCAGCAGTGTCAGATTCAGCCAAGTGAGTACTTGCCAGAGGAAGTATGGCCCCTCGCCACCTAGAATAAAGTGGTCATCAACACTCAAAGATTTTTTTGTTGGATGCTGGTGAGGCAACGTTGTCAGTATGCAGAGAGCCTCTGTTCAGTGATAGAGTAAAGTCCTAAGTTTTGGAGCTCATTGGCTCCAGGAGCTTCTAGATTCCTTAGGCAACCGGACTATATGCTGTAAGGCTAGTAAGGAGTGCCTTCTTTGTTAAGGATGCTGTTCTGCACTCGATGGTGAGAAGAAAAATGATTTCAAGAAGAATCAAGACTGTATTTTTCGGCAGTAATATCCTGGAGTAGATGAGGCTTAGAAACAGTATTTGTAAATTTTAAAGTCAAGAATATTTTTCACAATATGAGATTTTTATGAAGTCTTCAGGGGGAAGAAAAATTCTTTATGCATAAAGGAAATTATAATTCTACCTGGAAGTGAATATTAGAAATACTGTTGTTATTCTGGTCTAAACCAGTGCCCTGAGCAGACCTTGGGCGCTGGCTCTGCATCCACTCCCACAACACCAAGAGGGAGCACGACTCCCAGGTGCTCTAACACACTCAGGATCAGAGGTGAGGAGGCCACAACAACTGCCCCAACACCCAGAGTAACTGGGATACCCGGGATCCAGGAACTGCAGAAACCCCTTCGCAGCCAGTGGCACCGGTTCCTTCCAGTTTGAACCAGTGCCCTGAGCAGACCTTGGGTGCTGGCTCTGCACCCAATACAACGACACTCTGAGGAAACCCTATTCTCGGGGGTTCTAACAGATCCAGAATCAGAAGTGCTCTGAAATGTCCGGGATCACAGGATCACAGGATCACAGAGGAAGCTGGACTCCCAGGAGATCAGACACAATCAGGAGCACTGGACCTCTGACAAACTCAAGATCTCAATTGAGGCCATGTTATCTTTCCCAAGAGTCAGCATAACTGGGACCCCGATAGGAACCAGAGAAACCTAAACCCCACCAGACAGAGGCAGCCGGGTTTCTTCCAGCTTGTATACCTGTGCCCAGAGCAAACCCAGGGCTCTGGCTCCCCGCCCAATCCTGCAACACCCTGAGAAACCTTGACTCCCAGGAGCTCTGACAAAACAGGATCTTAGGAGTATGGTTACACCAGGATTTCAGGATACCAGAGGCAGCTAGACTCCCAGGAGCTCTGACACACACAAGATTTTAGGATCCTAGGAACCCAGAATAATAGGATCACAGAGACAGCTGGATTCTGAGGAATTCTGACACAACACAGGAGGAACAAGCTCCAGTCAGAGATAGAAAGGGCAGGCAGCACTAGAGATGACCAGATGGCAAGAGGAAAGTGCAAGAACATAAGCAACAGAAACCAAGACTACTTGGCATCATTAGAACCCAGTTCTCCCACTAAAGCAAGCTCTGGATACTCCATTAACTGGAAAAGCAAGATTTGGATTTAAAATCATACCTCATGATGATGGTAGAGGACTTTAAGAAGGATGTTAAAAAATCCCTTAAAAAAACACAGGACAACAGGTAAACAGGTAGAAGCACTTCAAGAGGAAACACAAAAATCCCTTAAAGAGGAAAACACAACTGAACAAGCGAAGAAATTGAACAAAACCATCAACGATCTTAAAATGGAAATAGAAACAATAAGAAAGCACAAAGGGAGACAACCTTGAGATAGAAAACCTAGGAAAGAGATCAGGAGTCATAGATGCAAGCATCACAAAGAGAATAAAAGAGATAGAAGAGAGAATTTCAGGGGCAGAAGATACCATAGAAAACATTGACACAAACATCAAACAAAATGCAAAATGCAAGAAGGTCCTAACTCAAAACATCCAGAAAATCCAGGACACAGTGAGAAGATCAAACCTAAGGATAATAGGTATAGAAGAGAGTGAAGACTCCCAACTTAAAGGGCCAGTAAATATCTTCAAAAAAATTATAGACAAAAACTTCCCTAACCTAAAGAAAGAAATGGCCATAAACATACAAGAAACCTACAGAACTCCAAACAGACTGGACTAGGAAATAAAATCCTTACACCATATAATAATCAAAACACCAAATGCACAAAACAAAGAAAGAATATTAAAAGCACTAAGGAAAAAAGTTAATTAACATATAAAGGCAGACCTATCAGAATTATACCAGACTTCTCACCAGAGACTATGAAAACCAGAAGATTCTGGACAGATGTCATACAGACGCTAAGAGAACACAAATGCCAGCCCAGGCTACTGTATTCAGCAAAATTCTCAATTAACCTAGAAGGAGAAACAAAGATATTCCATGACAAAACTAAATTTACACAATTATCTTCACACAAATTCAGCCCTACAAGGGATAATAGATGAAGAACTCCAACACAAGGAGGGAAACTACACCCCAGAAAAGCAAGAAAGTAATCTTCTTTCAACAAGCCCAAAAGAATATAGCCACACAAACATAATTCCACCTGGAACAACAAAAATAAGAGGAAGCAACAATAACTTTTCCTTATTATCTCATAACATTAATGGGCTCAATTACCCAATGAAATGTAAAGAAAATATCCAAGAAAAAATAAAAAAATAAAAGAAATACTCTTATCAGGTAGCAAAACTGCTGCCAGAGAAAGAGAGTTAAATTCTTTGTATGAATTTAACTTACTATTACCCACTGACGTTCACTCACATTTATTGAACATCTTGCCTTAAATAATCCTGTTTATTCAAGGTGATAGGTTCTAGTATGCTTGTTTTAGTGACAAATAAAATGAAGCTTAGAAAAGTTAAGGATATTACCCAAAGTCAAACACTTAAAAGTGGCAAAGTTACCATTAATATCAGGTTTATTTGACTTCAAAATTCAAGAATGGATGCTGCCCTTTTACAAAATTGATCTCCCACCATAGCATAAAAAGGAAACCATCTACAATGTCACTAGATGATAACCCAAGGCATGTAGCAGTGCTTAAGAAAATACTTTGATATGAGTTATGCATTAGTACCTCAGAGAGCAGGAGAGGGGCAGTGCTTAATCATTATTTCAGGGGATAAGAAACATTTCACAGTAGGAATATTTTGTGCATTTTTGTGATGTCCACTTTGGGGTACAACGTATTCATTTGTCTCAAAATAGTGACATGCATAGAGATACCTTTTGTTTTTTACTTACTTCTATTAAGGTAAGGATATTCAAGAAGTTTCCATAAGTATGGTTTAATAGACAAAAAGTGTTGCTTCCAGAAGATAAATCTATTTTGAAGAGCTGTTTCTCAATTGCCAGGAGCATGCTGGTGCCCATGGGGAACACTGATGTATTTAGCTACTTCTAACTGTCCTGCCTTCCAAAAACATTCAGTCTCAACATAGGAGTGAAACAATGTAGACTGTTCTTTACTTTTGCCGCAAATTTATGTATTAGTTTTTAAGCTCAAGAAGCTTTTACTTCATAATCTGGAAAAGGTGTCATGGTGAAATTTTAAATAGAAAAATACCAATGGGAAAATTATACAGAATTGAAAAAGCTGAATGAGCATTAAAGAAGGACAGCGGGTCACAGATAACTGAAGAATAAATAAAGCCTTTGATTCACCTCAAAGTCTATGCTGGAATTCTCTCTAGCATTTTCTGAAGGTTATCTCTAATTCTAATTGTGTGTTTCTGTCCTGTCCTTCTGAGAAATTAGAGCTACAGATGCCCTTTCCATGAGCATCAAATGTCTTTGGTGCAATTAGGTAAGCTTTCGGTGCTGACACCGGTGGTCTGTAGCTTAATTAGAGGCACACAGAGGGCAGAAGAGGGCATGCAATTCAGAGCTGGCATTTGGATATTAATCGGTGTTAATGAAAACAGAACTTCTATAGCTCCCACTTTTACAAAGGATGGAGCCTCAATCATATTTGTTCTAATTGCTTAGAAACAGTGCAAACTGTACCTATCCCATATAATTTTGTATAAAATAAAAGCTTACATATATAAACAACGTATGAATGCCCCCTTGTTAGCATTTTATCTGAGACCATTTCAGCTCCTTTTCCACTACAGTTTATGGAGAAAAGCTAATCTCAGTGGAAAAGCAGCAGATGAAGACTGATGAAATTGAGCTAACAGGTTAAAGGGACAGATTTACTGCATTTCAGAACAGTTTGTGTGCTTACTAAATTAATGACTAGCAATAGGAAATGTCTGTGCTCAATAACAATGTCCCTACCCAACCTTCCCTGCCAACTCCTCTTTCTCCTCTTTACCTTTACTTGAATAACAAGTACTGCAGCTAAAAGCAGCTTTTGTTTGTATGAGTGGTTACCAAGTAACCAGTAGCAGGCTGATCCCTTTCCTCCAATCTTTCCTGATTTTCTTTCCTCTCTCCCTTCTTCCTTATCTATATATACACCTCATTACCTTAAGATTAAATTTACAGTTAATTATGAGAGTAATTTTTAGACATAATTTCAGAGTCAAAAGTTCAAAATCAAGTTTTCCTTCCTTCAACTGTTTAGGATGCTATGTAGGGTGGAGGTGGTAAATAGCTATATATTACTCAGGACAACAGGGACTTGTTAGAAGCTAACGATTTCTTCTCTCATTCATTTGATCCAGACTCCATAAGATCTCATTCTGTCAGAGCACCCTCTGGGGGTAGCACGGAGAGACCAGATTATTCTACTGCACTTATTCTCCAATCACAAAGTCAAATTCTGCTTCTCATTATTGACAGATTTGTCTTTAAAGGGGTGTCTGGCAACAGATAAAGAAATGAACAGAGCAAAACTTAGCTAAGTGCCAAGTGTAGGTGCCGACAGGCAATCGAAGTTTTATGTAAGTTTAATATAGATTAGTTTGTTTTCAGGTCATGAATTTTTTTCAGCTGTAGTACATGTGCTGCTTATTAATGAATACAATCTATCAAACTTGGGGCACATAAACTTTTCTCCTTTTTCTTCTGAATGAAATTTCAGTGAATTTAGTTCACATTGTTCCATAGCGTCTTAGCTCAGATATAAAAATAGGATGAGAATATTTTGAAACAAATTTGCATTCCTAGATCTTTCCAGTGGTTTACTTGAGATGATATCTAGTCTTCATTGCTAGCTTTACTGGGTTTAGAATTTTCATGGTAACACAATCTCTGACTGTGCCCATGACAATGTTTCTAGAAAGGGGTAACTTTAAGAGAGAAGACCCGTCTTGGATGTGTATAAACTTTTCATGTGCTGGGTTTCTGTGCTGAGAAAAAGTGGAAAGCCAGTTCAGAGGAATCTTCCTCTTGCTCTGCATTCCAAGTGAAGTCCCATGTGGCTAGCTGCCTTGTCACATGGTGAATGCATTTCCTTGAACTGTAAATCAGAAGAACCCCTCCTCCCTTCTTACCCTTCTTCTTGTTCACATTCAATGAGATACAATTTACACTGAATAGATCCTATTATTTAGGGTGCAGTAAATTACCTTAGTTAATGAATAATCAGATTATACAAAGCATTAACAAACCATCTAACCAGAAAATAGTGTGATATGGAGATTGTATGCATGTAAGCTTAATGATATACTTGACACATAACATTCACATTGCTAGAGTTTTGTTTTAAGTCTGCAAAGTGCATAATAATAGTCTAGTATTTTCTCATCTTTGTGGAAAAGGAATGATGCCATGTCAGGGTCACAACTAAGGGATGCAAGGAAACCAGATTCGTCTGTGAAATTTTAGTAAAAATTATAGGCTCACAAAAGGATACTGAAGTACATTGCTTCTATTTAATTTCTTCTCCCTTGTTTGAGTAATTTTATTTAACACTGATGCCACTAGAACTTTCCCAATGGGGAAAACTGCCAAGGATTCCTGTTTCCTGCTTATGTATACTGCTTCTACACAATAAGTCATTTCCTTCGAGTGTCCCTATTCATATCTATAACTGTTACCTGCTATCTAACTTCCTTTTGTGTGCCATGTTTGTATCTAACTACCTATTTTATCACTGCCTGAATATCTAAGGTAATTATAACCAATTAAATGTATGATATAATCATAAAATAGGGTTTTACTAAGTGCTAAGTGTGTATTAGTCTATGAAAAGTGCAGTACAGCAGTCAACCCACAGCTAATGAATTGGAAACTATATTGAAAAGTATATTTATTTATGTATATAGTATAAAATAATCAGATAATCAGAAAATAGAATATCAAGGTCATATACATAGATTGACTGACCCTGGACTCTGACCTCATAGGTAGCATTGAATATCCTAGTAAGATCATCAGTGTAAGGGGAAGCCCTGGGTCCTGCTAAGACTGAACATGATTGTTGGGGGGAGGATGGGGAGGGGAACACCCATAAAGAAGGGGAGGGGGAGGGATTAGGGGGATGTTGGCCCGGAAACCGGGAAAGGGAATAACACTCGAAATGTAAATAAGAAATACTCAAGTTAAAAAATAAATAAATAAATAAAAATATGCATTATAATATAAAGATTTTTAAATCCTAACTTTTCTAGAAATTAGTATTAGAGGGATAAAACATGTAAATTGTTGAACACTTAATATCTTGATTTTAGAATGCAAATAAATAGTGTCTTTCAAAGAAGTTTGTGTTTAAAGAGATTTCAATTTACCTTTGTAAATTTAATTATATGAAATTATTTCTTAATTGCTTCTTAGTTGCTTTCCAGTCTAAATATTAACTCCTACAGTGGAAAAAAGCTTTAGTTATATGGTCATGAAAACAACTATTATTCTTATAACCAAATCCATAAACAAAGGGAAGTGTTTATATACTGTCGTCCAACAATATATAATTATTATTAATCGCTTACATTATTTTACTTAGAAACTTAATATCAATTGTTTAATGCAAATATTCCAATTTCCTCTAGAGAATAGCATCTGCATAGACATGTTTATAACCTTAAAAGCATGTTTTCTTCACTAAATAATACTCCATTGTGTAATGTAACACATTTTCTGCATCCATTTCTCCTTTGAGGGACATCTGGGCTCTTTCCAGCTTCTGGCTATTATAAATAAGGCTGCTATGAACATAGTGGAGCATGTATCTTTGTTGTATATTGGAGCATCTTTTGGGTATATGCCCAGGAGTGGTATAGCTGAGTCCTCAAGTAGTGGAAGGTCTAATTTTCTGAGGAACCTCCAGACTGATTTCCAGAGTGGTTGTACCAGTATGCAATCCCACCAACAATGGATGAGTGTTCCTCTTTCTCCACATCCTTGCCAGCATCTGCTGTCACCTGAGTTTTTGATCTTAGTCATTCTGACTGGTGTGAGGTGAAATCTCAGGGTTGTTTTGATTTGCATTTCCTGATGACTAAGGGCTTTGAACATTTCTTTGGTTACTTCACAGCCAATCAATATTCCTCAGTGGAGAATACTTTGTTTAACTCTGTACCCCATTTTTAATAGGGTTATTTGGCGGCTAACTTCTTGAGTTCTTTACATATTGGATATTAGGATGTAGGGTTGGTAAAGATCTTTTCCTAATCTGTTGGTTGTTGTTTTGTCCTATGGACAGTGTCCTTTGTCTTACAGAAGCTTGCAATTTTATGAGGTCCTATTTTTCCATTCTTGATCTTAAAGCATATGCCATTTGTGTTCTGTACAGGAAATTTTCCCCTGTGCCTATGTGTTTGAGGCTCTTGCCCACGTTCTCTTCTATTAGTTTGAGTATACTCTGGTTTTATGTGGAGGTCCTTGATCCACTTGGACTTGAGCTTTCTACAAGTACAAGATGATAAGTACAAATCGATTTGCATTCTTCTACATGGTGACCTTCAGTTGAATGAGCACCATTTGTTGGAAATGCTGTCTTTTATGCCCACTGGATTGTTTTAGCTCCTTTGTCAAAGATTGAGTGACCATAGGTGAGTGGGTTTACTTCCGAGTCTTCAATTCTGTTCTATTGTTCTATTTGGCTGTCTCTGTACCAAAACCACAATGGAGTACTACTCAGCCATTAAAAACAATGACTTCATGAAATTCTTAGGCAAATGGATGCAACTAGAAAATATCATCCTGAGTGAGGTAACCCAATCATAAAAAAACACACATGGTATGCACTCATTGATAAGTGGATAGTAGCTTGGATTATGCAAGATACAATCTACAGACCACACGAAGCATAAAGAAGTTGGAAGACCAAAGAGTGGATGCTTCAGTCCTTCTTAGAAGGGAGAACAAAACATTCACAGGAGGAAATACAAAGACAAAGTGTGGAGCAGAGAGACTGAGGGAAAGGTCACCAAGAGATGGCCCCATCTGGGGATCCATCCCATATACTGTCATCCGACCCAGACAATATTTCGGGTGTCAAGAAGTGCATGCTGACAGGAAGCTGATATAGCTGTTTCCTGAAAGGCTCTGTCAGAGCCTGAGAAATACAGAAGCAGATGCCCTCAACCAACCATTGGACTGAAAACAGGGCCCCCCAGTGAAGGAGTTAGAAAAAGGACTGAAGGAGCTGAAGGGGTTTTCAACTCCATAGGAAGAACAACAATATCAATGAACCAGACCCCCAGAGCTCCCAGAGACTAAACCACGAACACATGGAGGGACCCATGGCTCCAACCACAGATGTATCAGAGGCTGGCCTTATCGGGCATCAATGAGAAGAGGGGCCCTTGGCCCTGTTGAAGGCTCAAGTGCCCCTGCGTAGGGTAATGCAGGGTAGGGAGATGGGAGTGAGTGAATGAGTGAGTGGGTGAGTGGGTGAGTGGATGAGTGGGTGAGTGGGTGAGTGGGTGTGTGGGTGGGTGGGTGGGGGAACACTATCACAGAAGGAGGCAGAGGGGGATGTGATAGTGGGGAAATCAGGAAAGGGAATAACATTTGAAATGTAAATAAAGAAAATATTCAATTTAAAAAGAAAAAAGAAAAAAAAAGGGGGGGGGAGCATGTTTTGTTGTCTTTTTTTCCCCTCTCACAAAGACTGTATTGCCAAACAGGGAGCCTTCATGGGCTTGATGTAGGCTCTGTACACATATGTTATAGCTGTTTAGCTTGGTTTTCTTGTGGAATTCCTAACAGTGGGAGCAGGAACTCTGTGTCTCTGTTGTCTGCCTTTGTAAGCTTCTCCCCACACTGGGTTGTATTCTTAATAAAAAAAAAAAGCAGGTGCCTAGTCTTCCTACAACTAGACATGCTCTGTCTGGTTGATATCCATGAAGGCCCAGCCTTTTCTAAAGAGAAACAAAGGAGCGAAGAAGATAAATTGGAGGAGGTATGGATGGGGTTGTGGGAGAGAGGAGGTATGTGGTAGACTAGGAGGAGAGGAGGGAGGGAAAACTGAAGTCAGTATGTGAAATAAATAAATAAATAAATAAATAAATAAATAAATAATAACAAATATGGAACCAATCTGTAGTATCTTAAAAATACAAACAAAAATAAACAAAAAAAAGTTTTCTGTCCTTAATATGATAAATGCAGACAAAGAAAATCATGAACTATTTTATAGGGCAGTGGTTGGTACTTGATGAATGTAGATATAGGTGAAACTCAGTTACTCATTTTCATCTCTGGACTTTTCCTTTTAAATAACACATTCTTATGCTGTATCCCTGGCTTATCTAGAACTCACTTTGAAATCAAGCTAGCCTCAAAGTTGCATAGATCCTTCCTTCCTTCTGCTGCTGATTGTATCTGTGTTCTATCACATCTGGTCCTTTTCTGTACATTTTGTTTGTTTTTGTTTTGTTTTGGCCAGAGCAGGCAGAGTCTGGAACATTCTAGGCAAGATTTTGTGTACTAAGCTGTATTCATGTTCCCTTTCTCTGATTTTTAACATCCCTGTTTTGTTTGCTTCACATAACTATCAATCTTTATACTCTTGAATGTATTTTCTCATCTAAGTAAGTGACACTAAAAGACATTATATTAAGTACAAGTGTCAAGTTACCCGTACATTTCAATAGCTATTTAAAGTATAAAATGCAATTGTATTTTATGTATGAAAAAAATGAAAGTGAAACAAAGCCACCATACTAACTGCTGATGAATTTTTTTACAGTATTCTGATGTTTAATAAGGTATTATTCTGTATATTTATCAACTTGGTCACATATTCAAGAATATCATTTTTAAGGTTTCATAGCAAACTTGGAATAAATTCAAGATACCAGTGATATTTACGAATCAGGCCAAAATGATTATATGTTTTATCTCACTGTAAAATTGAAAAACCACAAATAAGTAGTTATGCATTCACTAGGTATGTTCTGGGTTCCTGCTACATTCAAGCTGAAGGTGCTCAATAAATGCTTGTCGGATGAGTGTATTTTCATCTGTGTGTGTGTTTCAGTATTATTCTTCTGTGTCTTACTTTCTCTGGGGTGTTCATTTTATTTGAAGGATAAGAGTATTTGTTTAAA
This sequence comes from Rattus norvegicus, assembly GCF_021556685.1. NCBI lineage: Eukaryota > Metazoa > Chordata > Mammalia > Rodentia > Muridae > Rattus > Rattus norvegicus. The sequence continues at coordinate 84,658,098 of NC_141551.1, forward strand.
ACAAAAGAGAAAGGATGAAAGGCTGATGACAGGAATTCTGTGGCTATTATCTCTTATCTGATAACCATTCTAGCTCTCTCATCCCATGTTGGTTAGGTGGTCATTGGGAAAACCACAACGTTTATACATTTATACTCCATCCCTTTTTACATTGTCCCTCCTCAATGAGCCCCTGATAAGACTTGGGCTACACTTGAAAACTTCTGTGGGTAAGTTTGTTAAGCATTTTAGTACCAAGCCTGAAATCAGACCCTGAGCAGATGCTTAATCCTAGGAAGAATGAAGGATGTTGAAAAAAAGTCCTTTGTGAAACATTATAGCATGTATGTATGTATCAAACAATAGCTTTTAAAAAGTAATGGTGAATGTCAGAGTTCTTATTGTGCCCTGAGAAAGTTGATAAGTGGAAATATAAGAAATCAATGCAAATGCACAAGAATTTGCAGGACTCTCCCACAGAAGGAAATAAATGACAGACAGTGAGGCATTGTCACTATGAAGCTACTTGCCTTGCAAGCTGTAGATTTCTCCAACGCTGTTCTGACGTGTAATGTGATGCCAGTATGCACTGCGAGGAAGAGAGATGGATTTCGATAACGTCATTGGTTCAGTCAAGCTTGTCTGAAGCTAAAAGAGAAGGAAAAGGTTTCTTAAGCCTTCTTAGAGATATCAAACTCAAATCAACCCTTTAAAATGGCAAGGATTGCATGTGAATGACAGGAAACAGAATATGTTAGAGATACCCAGATAATTCCCTCTTCAAGGATAGCTGTGTCAAAAGTGAAAATGCCACTGATATGTTTGCCATGCTCCACAGGATGGGCTCCAAAGATGTTCACATATGGACAGCACAAGTAGACTGTATGCAAGAGAGAGAAACAGAGAGGGACTAGGGAGGCAGGAGGTGGGGCACGTTGGAAAGGGCATGCAGGGAGTAAATGGAGAGCTTTAGAGGAGGAAAATAGAGTAGATATAATCATATTTCATTCTGCAAATGTATGAAATTATTTAAGAAAAGGAGACCTCTATAAAAGTGTGAAAGGAGGCAGGGAGAAAGGAAATAGCTAAATGTGTAAAAGACCTTCCTGCATAAGAAGGGATAAATGCTTGAGCAGAATCTTCGGGTCTTTTAGTCTGCTATTGTTCTCCAGGTTTATTAAGCAGCCCTGTCTCAAGGGGATAAATGTGATAAAGCAGGGTACCTGATAGTCCTTTGGCCTCCACACACAGGTGTTCACCTTGGAACACATGTGTATACACCACACACACACATGCACACACACACCATGTGCTACTATAAACATATTAATATTATAACACACATGCAAAACAAAAGGAAAGTATATGAGAAGAATACTTGTTGAGAAATGAAATCTGACTCATTAAGTCAGGGGGGCATTAAGAATCCCAATGGCTTCTTGCCAGTAGAGAAGGAACACTGGCAAATGCCCAGGGGAAAATCAGTCACAGGCCACCTTTGAACTGGTTTGTATTTCAATGATTGAGAATTATTTACATTGCCCACAGTATTTTCCAATGTATAGAATAGCAAACTAATTCAAGGCATGAAGAAGCAGGCTGTCAGAGTGACATGTCCTAGAAAAGGTGACACAGAGAGCCATTTTCAGACTCCTCCTAACACCTCCTCCCACTTTTGTGCAGAGCTGCTTTCCTTTACCGCACCATCCTCTTGCACATACTGAATGAATATTCTCCCTGAGAATCTCCATGATAGGAGAGCTAAAGTTTGAATGTATTGTTTTTTATCTTAGCTGACTACACCACTCCCTGGGGCATATGAGTAACAACAACAACAACAACAACAACAACAACAAAACCAAAAGTGGTATACTTGGTCTTTGAGCATGTTACTTTAACATAACCTGAGCAACATATAAACAGACCGCTTAGCTAACGCCATCACAAAGGCTAAAATGCCATTAGTTAACTTCTGAGGTCTATACCAGAGATATCTCTGCTTTGCTGTAACTTTTCCATCTGACATTACCTACCGTTACATATTTGGAAAATGTCTTAATTTATGCTGTTCTTGGTTCTGTTCCTATAAAAGCTTCATGAAGTGTTATCACACTGCAGCTTGGAATTTGGAGTGATTTGAATTTGCAGTTTTGTACAAGGCCAAAATTTAATGACATTCAGTTTATTGACCAGCTTTGCAGCTGATTCTTATGTATCTCAAATGATAATTTCAAGTTCTCTTTCCTATTTACACATGCGTTCAACCTCCACCTTCTCTATATGCTGGTATCCATAGGAATGTGAAGGACAACGGATTGTGCTTTGTGTGCTGGGGTTAAATAGAGCTTTTTGCACCAACAGCATCCTTGATATGAATGGACATGTTCCGTTCTGCTGCATCCCTGACAGCTAGGAAACAGCTATGTTTAGGGTGAGGTTCATGTTTAAATACCATAAAGTGTGCCATGTAGATAAATTTCATCTTCTACTCCTATAGGAGTAGAATCGGGTTTCATTCATGATGTTATTAGGAGAGGAAGCGAACTTCTCATATAAAACATGGAATTGATTAAGCACATACATCTTTATTTAGTTGATGTCAGCAATGCTCATTAATAACATCAAATAAACTGAATTCATATTCACCATAGTCTTGCTCATTGTCTAATCTTTGTTTTTTCTTAATCTAGTATAATTTATTATTTTCATAAAATAGTTACTGAAATTTGATGAAAGTGATTTTCTTCCTATAATTTTAATTTTGGTAAATATATTTTATACCAAAATGGTCAGTCTTGAGCACCATGGAAACACAATAAGCGTATGGTAAAATTTGAAAATAAATTCCAGGAAATCAGCAAAAAATCCTTTCCCTAAACATCTGAGGCATCACACCTCCCGTTGCGCTAATGCTCCGCCGTCTCCATGGCGTCTATGCCTTCCGTGTTCAATTTCTTCATTCTTTGCTTTTACATTACTTTCTCCTGACTAATAGAAAGAGATATCTGTGCCTGAAAGTTGGTTATGGATTGTTCTGAACCTGTTCACAGATCTTTTTTCTGTACTTTATAATTGCTTTCCTGTACGTCACTACTCACCATCCAAACTATAAAGTACGGCTGTAGAGTGCATGGTTATTCTGTTACTATGCCGACACATGGTAGATATTTAACGTCTGGCCCCAGTTGGTTCGAATTGTCCTTCAGTGTCTCTTACATTCTAGGTGTTGGCATGGCAGCTTTGCAGTTAGGACCTTATTTTGTCGTCAGCACTCACCTAGGTACAAATATTGCTGTCACTGTCCCCAGGACAATAACACTAGCTTTCATATTTGGAGTCCTGTGAGCTATTAAGTAGGCAGTATGCTGAGCACAGTATATAACCCTTCATGTTTGCTTTCCCACTGGCCTAGTGTAGTGAGTTTTGTTATTTTCCCCTGACTGAGTAAAATAAGCATCGTGGAAAAAGATGAATATTATCTTTTCGTTAAAAATGGGAAAATAAGAGAACACGCATTTGTGGTTGTTTGATTTTCATTGTAAAACATTGGAAAGGTAAAATTTAAAAATCTAGCAAGATAGCATAGCCTGCTGAGGGTGGGGGTGTGGACAGAAGAAATATGGAGGTAGTGACTTCACAAGAATACTTCTGTATATTGTTACTAAAGAACCTCATGAGACTATAACCCCTCGTGAAAGTGAACTCATTTTAAGTGCTACTGAATGACTAACATGGCTAGTGTCAAGGAGGCTGGGAGGCAGAATTTCAGTCTAGTTTTCTTGCAGTGCAAACATTGTCTGGGTTTTGGATTTTGGTTTGGGGGTTTTTGCTTGTTTGTTTGGTTTTCATTGTTGGTTTGTTGTTGTTGTTGTGTTGTTTTCTGTGTCAGATCCAAAGAAAATGCCAAGTTCTGGAATTAGACAAAAGCCAGCATTCCTCAGGGACTTGAAAAACTGGTTCCCCTTTGTCAAAGTGATGCTGACCACCAGGCTTCCTCAGTATCAAGAGTACCTATCACACATCACAGAGAAATGACTTGTTCTTCTCACCTCCTCCCCTTCCCTAAACTCCTCCAGCTTCCCTCCCCTTAGGTACTCCCTCTCCATAGAGCCCTGCCTTCTTGGCCACTTTCACTCCTTTGCTTGCTCCCTCTTGCCTCTCTGTCTCCCTCCTCTTCCTTTCTCTGCTCTCTCTTGTGTAGCCTACTATCTCTCTCTGCTCTGGATGCGTCCAGAGGCCTCTGGCTGTGCTCCCTCTCATTTGTACAATAAAAACCTACTCCTTAACTATGTTATGAACTGGTCGTATCATCAGTTTATACATCTTTTTTTTCCCCCCCGCAGCTGAGGACCGAACCCAGGGCCTTGAGCTTGCTAGGCAAGCGCTCTACCACTGAGCTAAATCCCCAACCCCCAGTTTATACATCTTGATACCAGAAACTCTTTCCCAAAGGAGGAGGATTTTCCGGTGACTGTTTTTGTTTTGTTTTTTAAAACAGCATCCCCTCCCTATGATGCATTGCAACTTTTACTAGAGGATAAGGACAGTTGTCTTGTGTACTTATGAATAAGGACTTGGAAGGTCTCAACTCCTGCTGCAGCTCTGCCTAGCTGCATGTATCAGATTGAATGATTTTGCAAACAAAAGCTGAAATTAAATCACACTGACGTGTGCTTGTGGTCACACTGACTTGGACTCAGTGTTTTATGGTTTCAGGCTGATATGGATTGCACTCATGGTCCTCACATAGGTTTTCCATGGTTGCTCCATTTAAAGGGAACAGAAGTCAGTTTGCATAGAGAAACTGTTGTATGTTTTTTATCAAAAGAGGCAACCATCTTAGAACAGAACTACCCACACTTCTCATTGTGAAGTCCAAGGGAAATTCTAATTTCCCAAACTCCTAAAGGCTGTCCATACACATGTCCAGAAATGGCAGTCTAGTCCCAGCTCAGGCTTGAATACAGAAGGATTTCTGGTGGTTAGATAAAAGCCAGCATTCCCTGGGAACTTAAGAAATTAGTTTATCCCCTGCCAGGAATCATTTCCCTTTTCTCTGGCATATAGGACACATGGTACTCCATTAATATACACCATGGTTATATATTAGAGTCCATGCTGCTCTCCGGGCTCCTACAGATGTTATTCATAAGTACATATTACACACACACACACACACACACACACACACACACACTCACACACACACACACACTCACACACACACACACACACATTCACACCCACACAAACCCTCCTTAATGATAGAGTGACTCTTTCAGTGGTTTCTTTACTGTACTCCTCAAATACATTCATTAGGACCACTTAAGGTCCTGCCTTACAGTCTGAATCCCAAGTCATATGTGGACAGCACCTCTATCCAGGAACCATGTTAAGGGTCAAGTCACAGCTCCAGACTGTAACCTCAAGAAATACCACCATGCTTCTCTGTACCCTAAAACAGGAATGGCATCACTGTGGGCATCCAGAAATGCTGAAATGACGTTGAAAGCCCTGTAGGCTGGTTGTGGAAGACTTTGGGCCTCTTTCCTTTGTCTCAGTCTGATCAAGGACTCATTTCTCATCATCAGGAGCCTACCTTCTTTAATCAGATATTTTGGGGTTGCTACCACTGTCCTAAAGTTCAAAAGGTACATCAGGATTCATCAGCAAGGAGAGAAGAGCTTGACTAGGTTTATAGTTATGGCTGTATTGTTATAGTTGTTTAAACCCCCTTCTGCCAAATTTCTTCCTTCCCTGATCTTTTAGGTAAATACCTACCTCTTTCTCCTCCTCATCATGGTATTTAGCAATGAGGTTAAAAGGCACGGTATGCAATATGCTGGACATGACACCAAACAGAACAGAGGACCAGGGTAGAGTACACATTTGGAAAGAGTCCTATGAATCCTGTTCCCAGGCCAAAGAGCAAGTATCCCATGAAATAAAGGCCTTTTAATCCAATGTAGGAAACCATAGTTTTCTGAAAGTAAGAATTTTTTGAGGAGGCTAACTAAGGTTAAAAAAGGCCATAGGGTACAACCCTAGTTCAAGAGGATGATACCCATATAAAAGAAGGAAGACACTACAGGGAATAATATTCATTAAAAAAGAGGCCATAGGATGACACAACTATGGAATGGACATCTACAAGGCAAGCATTGAGACATCAGAAAAAGTAAACCATTTCAGTATTGACTTTGAACTTTTAGACTACAGAACTATGAAAAAGTAAATTTCTGCTGGTTAAGCTATCCACTCTACAATATTTCTTATAACCATACCAGACTAATATAGAAGACTTTAACCAAACAAGGAGGTTGTGTGTTCTCAAATATGATCTTTCCAATAATTTTAAATTTTCTTATTGTCTTTAAGCATGCATTGGAAATTAGCCAATGGATAATCATAGTGACCAAGACAATGCATTTATGGTTCAAGTACTTTTATTAGAAACTACTGCTGATTCTAATTTTAAACTTTTGGTAAAACTTCTTTTGATGATAGAATTCAGCAATAGGATAGAAAGGCATAATCCTCAATCCTGAAGGTAAAAATAGGTCTTAAAATGCTATGGTTGTGTCTTAACTAAAAGAAACTTGACCGGGAAGACATTATGGTAGTTAGAATAAGTGTATAAAAACCATGTAGGGAAAATAATATTTATATTAGAAAGAAAGAAATATGTACATTTGCATATGCATGTAAAAGAAAAATCATGAGACCGTTTGTCTTAGCTCAGGTTTCTAATGCTCTGATAAAATACCATGAGCAAACACCAAAAGCAACCAAGGGAAAAAGGGGTTTACTTCATTTTAAAATGTTTCATCACTGAACTAAATTAGGGCAGGAACTCAAGGCAGGAACCAGAAGGCAAGAACTAAAGAAGAACCCATGGTGGGACACTGCTTACTGACTTGCTGTCTATGGCTTTCTCAGTCTGTTTTCATATAAAACTCAGGACCAATTGCTGAGAGGTGTTGTCACTCCTGGTGGCCTAGCCTGTCTCACATCAATCATTTATTAAGAAATTGTCATAAAACTTGGCAGTAGACAATTTGATGAAGACAGAGGTTTTTGTTTGTTTTTGTTTCTTGTTCTGCTTTGTTTTGTCAGATAATGCAAGCATCTTCAAGGTGAAAGAACAACAAATAAACAAACAAAACATGATACCATTTCTATTATAGGGTTTTAGTACATGAAACAGTATTGATTCATGTTTTCCAGTACTTTTGTTGGGAGAATCTGCTGTATTGCTGTTTATTGTGTTTTATCTAGTGAGAAATTGTTTAAGAATACTTAACTATTAACACTCCAGCAAACAGCATTCACCTGATTCTCATTTTGCATAGGTAGGGTCAGGATAAAAAGGATGCTTAAGCGCAGATGCAGAAATAAATTCGACAAAGGAACAGTTAGTTCAACCCTTGAAACACTTTCCAGTGCTTTCTGCCACCTTCTTTTTTTGTTGTAGCCATTTGAAATAACATTTAGTTCACCGGGAGCCTGAGCAATGAACCAGAAAATGCTTACTTAGTGTCTGAAAAGAGTGCAGGTCGCAGTTCAACCAAGTGTGAAGAGTAGTAGAGATGTCTGTGTTCTACCTGAGAGCACAGCCCACAAGATAAAGCCAAAAAGCGTGACTTAAGTCCAACATGATCTATACACAAATGAAGTTTATGCCTGCCTGAGCAAGTTACCTTAGATCTTATCTAGGCAAACAATTTAAAGAGTTATTTATTCGTATATTTTTGAGATCCATGTATAGGCAATACAAAAACTGATCCTAGTACTATATGCAAAACTGAGCAAGCAAAGCAATGATGCTGGAGCTGAGGACACATTTCTGTTCCAAGTCAAGGTGTCAAGGTGATCTATAGAAGTACAAAAGCCAAGAAAAAATGAAATATTTAATCAATGTGGATGTGTGTGTGTGTGTGTGTGTGTGTGTGTGTGTGTGTCAGAGATGAACAGACCTAAGCAAGCTGTGTATATTCATGGATGTGCATGCATGCTTATGTAAGTTGTTTTGTATACACAAGAATAACTCAAACTAGAAAAGAATAGACAATATCTTAATTTCTTTTCCTATTGATATGATGAAGTATTCTGACAAAAGCAACTTTTAAAAGGAGAAAAGATTGGCTTATAGTTCAGAGGTACAAACATCATGGTGAGAAATTGAGTTATAAACAGGAGCTTGAAGCAGCTGGCCACCTCACAACCGGTCCGGAGGAAAGAGAAATGAATGCTCCTACTTATCCTGCAGTGTATTTATAAAGCCCAGGATCCCAGGCAGGGAACAGTGCCTCCCACATTAAAGAATATCTGGGTGTGTGTCTCTCCTCAATTAATGCAATCAAGAAAATATCCCACAGACTTATCTCTCAGGTGATTCTACATCTGTCTAGTTAACAATTAACACTACCTATCACACCTGTCTGATGAGTTAAATGCCTTAAGGAACATGTGTCAGCATGTGTGTTGGTATGTCTAAACATACATAACAGGACAGAATTAAGAACAATGCTGTAAAAAAGACAAAAAACTAACAATTGCAAAGATACCAATAATCCAAACATAAACTAGTATAACATGTGAAATGTATGTTAATTGTAAAAAGAAAAATATTGGGCTGTGTAGTATAGAAACATGTACCTCCAGTTGAGAATACCACATTTTATTTGTTCTTAGCAAGTTCATAAAACTTTAAAATTGTATGTGAACAGAGACTCCAGGGACAATAAGCCAGCCATGCTTGGCACTGTTTGCAGTCATTAAAACAACTCTGAAGTTTGATGGTTTATGGGCAATTGGTTTCTCATGGACTTGGCTTAATTTTCAGTAGGGGACACCTCACATTTAATCTTCCATTTTATTCAAGATAAATGGGAAGGGATTAGAAGACATTTTGCTGAGTTTGTGCTAAGGTAACAAATAAAATGTGATTTACACAGTCACTTAATAAAAGTTGTTCAATGTCTTTCATTTGATCTTCATAGAATATTATTTAATTTACCTTGAAACAGTGATTGCTACTACTGTGTGTTTTAATTATATGCTAACAAATTATACTTAGGTAACTTTAAAAATACAAAGCAAGCCCTAGAATTAGACTAACGACATCAAAACAAATAATTTTTACAATAATCTTTTATTTTTATAACCAATGGTACCTTTAAGAATGTATGCACATTCAAGGCAGGCTTGGTGCCTGCTGCAGGCTTAAAATCCTAGTATTCAAGGGGCTGAGGTGGGAGGGTCCTAAATTCAATACCAGCCCAGGAAAATTAATGAGACTGTCTCAAAATAAAAAGAAGGAATTGTCACCACCACCAAGGACAATGACATCAAAAAACCCTTGAGATAAGGGTTGGCATGGTGAATTTAGTTCTTTCTCCAACAGAAGACATTAAAGAATATCTGCACATCCTTAGAGTATTTCACATTTGAGGATTAGAGAAAAAATGAATTTACAGATCTACTCTTTGTACATAGGGATGCTGATGAACACATGCTAAACAGTAAAGTTCATGGTTGTTTTACATAGCAAATTTCCTCCTTTAAAACTTTAAGTATACAGTGTTTTATTTAAGTAATGTTCATGTATGCTAAAAGCTTGGATCTATGCATTTTTGTCACTTATGCACAAAACCAATTTCTCTTTGTTAGCCTCTTTATGAATTAGTAATCCCTGAGTTCTCAAGGAAGCCATGCTTTCATTCTAACTCTCTGAAGTAGAGGTTATTGCCAAGTTCCACATAGCCCCTTCTAGGATGAGGCTATTTACAGAGGTAGATAGATTTGTTCATGTACTTGTGAATACCCATGGAGACCAGAAGGAAGTACCAGAGTCCCTGGAGCTGAAGTTGAAAACATTTGTGGTTGCTGGAAACTAAACTCTGGTCTTCTGCAAGAGCAGTAAGTGCTCTTAACTGCTGAGCCATTTCTCTAGATACTGCATTTAGTTTTATTGGATATCATTTACCTCCTGTATATGCATATGATTCCTGGAGTTTTTAAAGCTTCTGTGACTGTATCCAGAGATATCAGTTAAAGATGTTCTGTATATTAACACAGTAAGATGCTTCCAAGTTCTTCATATATTTTTCTGCAGAAAACCTTATCTTTTCTCTGATAATAGAACCTTCTGCATAATGTGTCTAAGAAGCATGTTTTAATGGAATCTTGCAGTGAAAGTCAAAATGCTAAGAATATAAACCATCTGGGAGGCCGTTTAGTTTCTTCAAAAGTTATAAATGAGTATATGCTTACCAGTTATAAAATCATCATTATATTTTATATGCTCTAAATTTTTATCCATTTTTTAAGACAAGAACACCATCATACCAAGCACTGCAAAGGACTGGCTCTTCTAGTCAAATGTTACCTGCATTTGAGTGAGAGCTGCTAAAGCGCTGAAGAAGAAGAGGAGGAGGAGATGACTAGAAGGAGAAGGAGGAAGAGGAGGCGGGAGGGAGGGAGGGAAGAGGGAGAGAGGGGGGGGAGTGAGAGAGGGAGAGAGGGAGAGAGGGGAGAGGGAGAAAGGGAGAGAGTGAGAGAGGGAAAGAGAGAGAGAGAGAGAGAGAGAGAGAGAGAGAGAGAGAGAGAGAGAGAACCAAATCTGTCACCTTGGAATTAATGCAACATGGTAGTGTGTTCTCATGAGTCTGACATGCTATTTAGGTGCTGATAGGGCAGTCCATGTAACTATTTATACAAAAAATTGTTTTGTAGCTGGGCAGTAATGAGTGATTATTAAGTGCTGTAGTAAGGTGTAACTAGAGAAGGGTGAATTCATTAAGTTTCTATTACTTTTTAAATGAATTCACTGAAAAGCTATCTCACTTCTCTTGCTATCTTTTCTTTAATGTTACATTCAAAATCAGATTTCAGAAAAAAGTCTTAGATTTTTTTTTACAAAACATTAAAGTATACATTTCTGTATAAGGAGATTTCAAATAGGATTTTTAGTTACCCGTGATATCGTAAGTTTAAAAATTATAATGCCTGTCTTTTTATTTACTTATTTCTGACAATGTATCAGGAAACCATATTTTTCTTTCACACCTGATTTCTCATTTATTGTTTAAACCATCAACATTTTACTATGACTATAAATTCCCTAACACCATAAAAAGAATTAAAAAGAAATTTTTTTCATTCCTCTTCCTCTTGCTCTTGTTGAGATCTCCCTTCCCCCCAAAACATGTCTGTGTATCTAGGGACATTTTGGCTTCCCTGTCTATCATAGTTAGATAAGTATTCAAATTCAACAAGCTAGAACACAGGGTATGTGTGACTGAAACTCTGATTAATGGTTTCTATACAAGGAATGCAATTCTTGGCACATTCTTAGCATAATATTCTTGGCAATATGGTGGCTTGATAGCACAGCCTCTCTAAGCAATGAAATTTGCTAAATTTCACTAGTTTTGTAAGGAAGAATGTTATCTATGAAACAAAAATGTATTCTAGACATGCCATTCTCTTTAAATATCTAAGTTAAATAATTTGTATATTAGCAACCAGTAATAGCTCCAGTTTAAAATGTACTACCATGCTTAATTCTCCAATGTATCCTAAACGAAATTCTTCTTTTTCTTCCTGTGTTTAAAGATAGTTGCACTAATTCTTTGGGCATTTTATACAATATAGTTTGACTATATTCACACTCAAACTCCTCCCACAACCATCTCCTCACCCTTACCATTCAACTTTGTGTTTCACCACAAAAATAAATAAATAAATAAATAAATAAATAAACTCCACCTTATAAACAAACTAAAAAAAAAAAAAAGATCATCTGATCAAATGTGGAAAAGGCCTTTAATAAAAGCTAACATCCCTTCATGATGTTTTTTAAATCCACCAGGTCCAACTTATGTTGCTCAAATGCTTTTAGGAATGGAGTCTGTCTAAGAGCATGGTAGATCTACCAGGTTACACCTTAAAGTAAATTGATAGCTCCTGTTCCTAGAGCTATCAAATTGCAGTAGCTCCTAAGCTAGGTGTATCGTTTTCTGTTCAGGTTTCTACCTCATGCTGGAATTTTTCTGGCCTCAGCTTGTATAGATTTTTGTGCCTGCTGTCACAATTATTAGTTCATTTGTACAACAGACCAGCCGTATCTAGAATACAGTTTTCTTGTATTCATCCACCAACCACTTTCTGATTTGATTTCAGTCTCCCTTCCTGAGGTGGAAACCAAAAAACTTTACTTTTCTGTATAATACATATTTGGGTCTAAAAACTAAAGAAAATGTTGAAATTACCTAAGATCACCATTTCTACAGAGTTCTTTCTTTTCTTAACAGCAAGGTAGGGCTCAGGAGCAGTGTGAATGACAATGGAAGGAAGCCCTCTTATCTATAAAGAGCATTCTTTCTGAAAGGCCCACAGTCTTCTAAGAAGTTTATTATCTAGAAACTCACTTTGACTCCATTGCCATGACAACATGGATAACCAAAGGTAATATTTTATTGCCCTTTATTAAAATTTTCATGATCATGATGTCCTATACATAGTTACTTAAGACTTGGGCCACTTGTATTTCAAGAAGTAAAAGGACTTGATACATCTCTGGATAGTACAAATTATTTAATCTCACAAAACTGTACACAACCTGAAAGAGAAAACTTTTTTCTTCTCTTGTACACATCAGTACTATTCATTGTGTACCAAATAAGTGCATAATGAGATTGTACCAGTTAATAAGTAGTTAACCTGTATGAAAAACATTATAATTGAGTTAGTCAATATTAATTACTTCATGATCTTTCTCAGTGACTGAAATCAAAATATACATCTTTAATTGTCTTACCAATTTAGAAGGTGTTTTTGTATTGATATTCAATATTACTTAATAGAAAATATATAGTATTTGTATGGCTGAAAGTTTTCTAGATATCAGATTGTTTTTTTTAAAACATTTAACTTACATTTATTTATTTATTTGTGTGTATATGAGTGTTTAGATGTGTGTAAGTATTAGGACATATGCGTCAGAGGATACATTTTTTTTATTAACTTGAGTATTTCTTATATACATTTCGAGTGTTATTCCCTTTCCCGGTTTCCGGGCAAACAACCCCCTACCCCCTTCCCTTCTTTATGGGCGTTCCCCTCCCCATCCTTCCCCCCCTTGCCACCCTCCCCCCAACAATCACGTTCACTGGGGGTTCAGTCTTAGCAGGACCTAGGGCTTCCCCTTCCACTGGTGTTCTTACTAGGATATTTATTGCTACCTATGAGGTCAGAGTCCAGGGTCAGTCCATGTATAGTCTTTAGGTAGTGGCTTAGTCCCTGGAAGCTGTGGTTGCCTGGCATTGTTGTACCTATGGGGTCTCGAGCCCCTTCAAGCTCTTCCATTTCTTTCTCTGATTCCTTCAACGGGGGTCCTATTCTCAATTCAGTGGTTTGCTGCTGGCATATGCCTCTGTGTTTGCTGTATTCTGGCTGTGTCTCTCGGGAGAGATCTACATCCGGCTCCTGTCGGCCTGCCCTTCTTTGCTTCATCCATCTTGTCTAATTGGATGACTGTATATGCATGGGCCACATTTTATGAATTAATTCTTTCCCTGCACCATGCGGATTCTAAGGATTGACCTCAGGTCGTCAGACTTTACACAGAGCACCTTTACCGCTGAACTATCTCATCATCTCTGTTAAATGACAATAGAAATAAGGCACAACCTAGATGATAGAGACATATCAAAATAAAAAGAAATGTTATTAGTAACAGCAAAACCAGGTTTTACAGCAATGTGCTATTAGAAGATCCTGTTGATTTCTTTTTTTTTTTTCAGAAAAATAGCAGTTGACACACAAATTTTACTGTATTTCACACAAGTCTGTAAATCTACAAAGAATGTCTTACTAAACTGGTAAAAATAAAGGCTTTCAGTTGCTTGTAAGCTTATGTTTAGGGCATTCATTGCTATGGGAGTCTTTGGTTACTTACTTATTTAAAAGTATTTTAAAGCATACGAAAATGCCTAAGCATTTAAATATGAGTATCACACGGCCTGGTTTGAAAACTAAAAAGACAAAACATAACATGACAACAACAAAAAAACAATCACCACTGTCATTTTATACTTTTTAGTAGATATATACTGAATACACTACCACGTTTTTACATCTTAGCGGGTCTTATTTTAACCTCCATTTTTTATTTTTGCCTAGTTTTCAAATGTAACTTCATATTGTTTTAAATTGAAAACAGGAATCACACAGAGGGCACTGAAGTGCTCTTTCACTCTTGTTGGAAAGTTTTCCATGAATGGAGGAGGTATATTAAAAAAGAGAGAGGAAACTTCTTCCATGGTTTCAAATCTTAGTGTTTTGAGAAATTATTAAGCTCAGGTAGACTGCTTTTATAAAATTGTTAGACTGGCTTATTTTGAAGAATGGACTAGAAAGTATTTTTATTTTACTAGCATTAATCTTTAGAGATCTGCAAAATTTGTATGGAATTTATCAAAATGTTTCTCTTTACATTTTAATGGTGAATCCCACTGTTGAGCCTTACAAAGTCCATTGTTTGAGCACCCGAACCTCTTAGAGCAGGAATGCACCGCAACTTTAGAGTATCTGGGATCCTTGTACAGGTACCCGTCATCTCTAAGGTTTTAGGGATAACTGTCTGACTCTTGCCCCAGGTTTGGTCCAGACTGTGATAAGAACACAGCAGCCCCAGCTGATGTGAATGAAATTTTATTTATAAAACACAGCTCAAGATTGTTAGACATCTTTGAAAGAGTACGCGTGATAAGTAGTCACTACATCTGTGCTCAATATCTTGCTTTCTTCACGGACATTCGAAGCTAAGTATTCAAAAACACCCTGTATGTTCTGTCACAATCATAAGATGAATGGTGTGTATGTGCCTGACAGCTAAATGGATATTAGGGGTTTAATATTCTGGCTAGGAGTACAGTCTGTTGAACAAGGGTTTGGAATCCAAACAGGATGCCATGTTTCATGGGCAATAATTGTAGTATACTGAAATGACTCTTGACAGTTTTTCATGAAAATATACTTAAAATTCCTCTGTGCTAATCTGCACACCTAGAACAAGAATAAGTAACAAAGTTCAACTTTTGCCTCATTCTCCAAGCAACCCACACAGCTTTGAGTTTCCAAGGTCACATACATATCTATGGAAAGCAAGGCTTCTAAGTCCTAGCCAAAAAGTTGTTTTGGTGTTGAACTATGTATGGTATTACAGAGCTGAGATTGTCCTTTACAGGTTTGACAACAGAGACAGAGCATGGGTTTGCACTATATATTAGACAAATGGACTAGAATATTTATTCACAAGCATTAGGATATTTATTGATTACATAGGATGGCTTCTTACCCGGGCTTTCTGCTCCATTTCTAGCATTAGTCTTTCGTGTTGCTCAGCGATAGCCAGTGTTGCAGAGTGGACCTTCTGATAGATCATTTCTCCTTCCCTTGTTTGAAAAGTGAATAGTCCTTCTCCTGTGTCACACATTCTGTGCGAGAGAGAGAGAGAGAGAGAGAGAGAGAGAGAGAGAGAGAGAGAGAGAGAGAGAGAGATGGGTCTTTGTGGGTTCAAGTGTGTTAACAGTTTTCATAACAAAGATGCCCTTACTCTCAGGTTTCCTCCTCCACGTTACTTCATTCTCAGAAAATCCATCCAATACATGCATCTCTAGGTTGTACATGAGAGGAAACTTAAGGGGGAAGTCTATGTGTACTATGATATGTATCTATGCTTACTACTATGAACTATGTTGAATCATTAAAAATGGCATGCTTAATGCAGGCATCAGAATACTGAGGTTTCCATACTGTTAGAAATAACTACCAAATAATCTACCCTTTGATCAAAGAACAGGAGTTTTAATGTCTGATATACGTACTGTATTTGAATTTAAGAATATTTGGTTTTAACATAGTTTCTGCCAAAACATGGGTAAATTTAAGCAAATTGCTCTCTGCCTCTCTCTGTTTGATGTATTTCCAAAATAGGAATAATAAAACCACTTCATACAACTTTTTTCCTTTTTCTTTTTTATTCTTTTATCTTTTTTTACAGTCCAGACTTTATGCCCCTCCTGGTCCACCCTCTAACTGTTACACATCCCATATCTCCTCTCTCCTCCAAAATGATGTCCCCAACTCCCACCTCACCAGACCTTCCCAATCTCTGGGGCCTAATATCTCTTGAAGGTTAGGTGCATCTTCTCTCATTGGGTCAAAACCTGGCAGTCCTCTCCTGTATATATGTTAGGGGGCCTCAAATCAGCTGGTCTATGCTGCCTGGTTGGTGGCTCTGTGTCTGAGAGGTCTCTGGATCCAGGTTAAGTGAGACTGCTGGTCTTCCTTTAGGGTCATCCTCCTCCTAAGCTTCTTCCAGCTTTTCCCTAATTCAACCACAGGGGTCACTAGCTTCTTTCCATTGGTTCAGTGTAAATATCTGCATCTAACTCTTTCAGCTGCTTGTTGGGTCTTTCAGAGAGCAGTCATGATAGACCCCTTTTGGTAAGCACATCATAGCATCAATAATATTGTCAGGCCCTGGGACCTCCTCTTGAGCTGGATCACACTTTGGGACTGTCGCTGGACCTCCTTTTCCTCAAGCTCTTCTCCATTTTTGTCCCTGCAGTTCTTTCAGACAAGAACAATAATGGGTCAGATTTTTTGACTGTATAATGGCAACTCCAACCTTCCCCTTGATGTTCTTTCTTTATTCTGGTGGCTGGCTCTCTAAGTTCCCTCTCCCCACTATAGGGCATTTCATCTAAGGTCCCTCCCTTTGAGTCCGGAGGATCTCTCATCTCCTAGTCTTTGGTACATTCTAGAGGGTCCCCCACCTCCTTAAGGTTAAAGACTTGGAAAAGAAACACTTTACAATGCTACTTAGCACACCCAGAGCGTTAAAAATTGTTAGGTACTTTCATCCCAAAGTTTGGAACTAATCATGTTTAAAGGTAGTTGAATAAATATTTAGAGAAATAACTGTGTTGATATATGGCTGTAAGATGCAAACAGTTATGCTATTGGTATGATATTAGGAAGAAGTACAATGCAGTTAGTACTATAGGTTATACATATAACAATATTCAGCTTCTTACTAAAAATTCTAGCAAAGATATCAAAATTATTTCATTTTCAATTATTTAATCATAATTAATTGATAGGAAAATCTTCATTGACAAATTGTTAGACAAATTTACAGATCAGTTTTATTAGTACATGTTAATTATAACATAAAATATTATTTTAAATGGTATTATAGCCCCCTTTAATCATAACTGAAGATTATCTATATTTAAATGATATTGGTATTCTGATATGAAGAACTGGCTGGGTTTCTGTGCTGCAGGTTTTTAGGTAATATCATTGAAAGATTTACAGGTTACAACATCAAAATATTCATGAGGTCAAACTATTGGACAATTTGGATTCTTCTGTGTGACTCTCCAAGGGAATTTTAGTAGCAAAGAAATGTCTCAAGAGACTTCTCACATTGCTCAGATTGTGACTGCCATCCCTCAGGGTCCCATCCAACCAGTACTTAGCTTCTGTGAAAGCGATCTTAATAAAATTCACACAGCGTGAAATGGAAAGTCTTTGGAAAAATGAAGACTTTTCACAAAGTGAAACAAATGAGCTATCTTTGTTGATGCAGGGGTATTCGGAAATGCAAAATCCATAGAAAAACCATTGATAAGTCCTGAGCACATCTTGTTTGAGGTGTAGGGTTTGTTCATTGTCAAACATAGAATACTGCTTATTAGCCTCAGGATAGAGATAATGAAGGCAAAATTGTTATTTCATACTCAGTCATTGAGATGTGAAGTGCTGATGCCTGTCCAGTTCCTGAGACTTAATTCTGCCCAGTGGGGGACTCTGAATGCTTATTGGAGTGTTTTCCTAATCTTAAAATAGCTACCATTCACTTTCTTTGAGCCAGGAACAAGGCATTTGAATGTATTATAAAAACTAAAGAAACATTAACTGTAAGAAGCTGCTTCTCCACAGTGATTATATCAAACAAGTTGAAGGTTCATAGTCTCGAATGATAGGCTCATGACTATTGCTTTTGTCAGTCATGTTAACTGGAGCAATTTAAGGCTTCTTGTCTTAACGTGTGCTGTCTGAAGGAGGATAGGGAACAGAAATGTAGACTTTTTCCTATCCATTTAAGCAGTGTCATGGTAGAAAGTCAATAATGCAGGACAGAACAAGGAAGGAGGATGAATAACATGGATGGCTTTTGACTTGCTTTTCAAAGGAGTACCCAGATAAAGCATATCATGCACCATTGCAAAATTATTCAGGTCCTGAACTGTAATCTATATCTTAACAATGTCCCATGTGGTTCATTTGAATGTTAGAAGGCTCAACTTGCTTATCTGAACATACTCTTTCCTTAACATGGGAAGAGCACAAGCAGGGGTGCTCATTGCATTGGACCATCCTGCCTTTATGTGTGTCAACTTGACATTAAATTAAAAACATTCAGTGAATGCATTTATCTTGTGAAAAGGTGAAAACATGGATGGGGTGTATTAGCCTAACTCCGAACCATGATTGTAGGTATATATATTTTTCCAACCTACTTTAATAAGGGTTGAACTTCTCTTCCAGACCACCACCCACCAGAGGCAGTGGAAGGCCAAAGTTATTAGGACACAGGGGAAGTAGGCCTGTTTAGAAATAGTTCTTTGGGGGTGTGTCTAATCCTCACTGTCAGGATATCAGCAGTCCAGTCTTATAGTAAACACCAAATAAGACCAGCAGCTGCAGTCCAGTCCTCTTGGCAAGCAGCCATCACACAAGAACCAGCAGCTACAATTCAGTTCTAAAGAAACTGAGTGGAAGCCCTACAAAGCCTCAGAAACCTTACAAGAAGTTCTTTGGTGAGTTTTATTCTGGCTTCACCACAAGCAGAGCTCAGCAGCACAATGTAAGGCAAACCAATACATGTATGTTGTTAGCAAAGAATAACTAGGAGGAGCAAACCAAACCAATGCCTGAGCTCCCACTGCCTGTGGTGTCATATTTATATTCCTTTATCACATGTCCTTTTACACTTCTGTTATAGCAAGGCATCCTTTAACCTGTGTCTGCTTCAAGAAAACATTTTTTCATGTGTCTTCTTTAGCAAAAAATCCTTTCATCTTTGTGCCCCAATAAAACGTCTTTGACATAACTGACTAAATAAAGATATGGTATCATTTCTCTTTACAGTTAGGATATTTGTTCAGAATATAACTTTTACTAACCAACTTTTAAAAATTAAAAAAATTATTCATATGGGTGTATCTCTGTATAAATATTACATGTTTGCATAGAGGCCACAATGCACATAGTACAAAAGAGGGCATCACCAACGTATAACAAAGACACATGCTCCACTATGTTCATAGCAGCCTTATTTATAATAGCCAGAAGCTGGAAAGAACCCAGATACCCTTCAACAGAGGAATGGATACAGAAAATGTGGAACATCTACACAATGGAATATTACTCAGCTATCAAAAACAATGACTTAATGAAATTCATAGGCAAATGGAGGGAACTGGAAAATATCATCCTGAGTGAGGTAACCCAATTACAGAAAACTACACATGGTATGCACTCATTGATAAGTGGATATTAGCCCAAATGCTTGAATTACCCTAGATACACAGAACACATGAAACTCAAGACGGATGATCATAATGTGAATGCTTCACTCCTTCTTTAAAAGGGGAACAAGAATACCTTTGGCAGGGAATAAGGAGGGACAGTTTAGAACAGAGGCAGAAGGAACACCCATTCAGAGCCTGCCCCACATGTGGCCCATATATATATAGCCATCCAATTAGACAAGATGGATGAAACAAAGAAGTGCAGGCTGACAGGAACCGGATGTAGATCTCTCCTGAGAGACATAGCCAGAATACAGCAAATACATGGGCGAATGCCATCATTAAACCACTGAACTGATAACGGGACCCCCGTTGAAGGAATTAGAGAAAGGACTGAAAGAGCTTGAAGGGGCTTGAGACCCCATATGAACAACAATGCCAACCAACCAGATCTTCCAGGGACTAAGCCACTACTCAAAGACTATACATGGACTGACCCTGGGCTCAACCTCATAGGTAGCAATAAATAGCCTAATAAGAGCAGCAGTGGAACGGGAAGCCCTTGGTCCTGCCAAGACTGAACCCCAGTGAACATCATTGTTGGGGGGGAGGGCGGTAATGGGGGGATGATGGGGAGGGGAAGCCCATAGAGAAGGGGAGAGGGAGAGGTTAGGAGGATGTTGGCTGGGAAACCGGGAAGGGGAATAACAATCGAAATGTAAATAAGAAATACCCAAGTTAATAAAGATGGAGAAAAAAAAAAAACAGGCCATCAAATCCCTTGAACCTGGAGTTACAGCTGGTCGAGAGATGCTGACATGGTTTCTGGGAACTGAACTTGAGTCCTATAAAACAAAGCAGGCACTCTTAACTACTAATTCATCTTTACAGCCTCCCCTTTATCTAAATTAAGCTGTTGAATGTCCCTTAATCTCTGAGGAATATTCTGAGACTTTATAAAAATTCTAAAATGTTAGTAGAGTAGACATATTTGCTTCCTGGTTTGCTTTTTTTAAATATGGACATTGTTTAGAAGCAAATTATATCAGTCTAGGACTCTGGAGATGGTGGCATAAACTCGGATCTTCAGACCATGGCCTGTCATACAGATTTATCATGTATTTTAAGGTCATCCTTGTAAATCAGACCCTGTTTCATGACTGAGGAATTAAACGAGAGAAAGTAAACATAATTAATTCCTAGACTTTTCAAGTAGCTCAGAAAGAAAACCATTGCTTAAAAAGCCCTATAATGTTTTTCCATATGAAATTAAAAAATTGCTCTTTCCATGTCTTTGAAGACTTGTGTTGGAATTTTGATGGAGATTGGGTTGAATCTGTAGATTGTTTTTGGTAGGATGGCCACTTTTACTATGTTTATTCTACCAATCCATGAGCATGGAGATCTCTCCATCTTTTGAGGTCTCTTTTGACTTCTATCTTGAGGGGTTTGAAGTTCTTGTCATATAGATCTTTCACTTGTTTGGTTAGAGTTACCCCAAGAAATTTTATATTATTTGTGACTATTATTGTTGCCTTAAAATTTAAAAAGGAGGTTTCTTTTGTCCCACACGAGTACCAGAACCATGTGACCACATGGCATCTGTTAGATATTTTCATCTTAGTCAACAAGGCATCTCACCCGCTAAACTCTATCCCATATCACACTGCCGATGGCTACTCTCTGAGCATGGCAACAATTTTTCTACAAATCTAGTTCCCAAGGCAGGCTGCCACCATGCCAGACATACACATCCTAATTCCGTGGTGGCCCAGTGTGTCTAGCCACCAAATACTCTCTTGAACTCAATTAAATAGTCCCATGAAAAAACACAGAATAACCTCTGATGCAATTGATAAGATATAATTGCTACCTAGATTAGATGTAGTTTGTTTTCTCACCTAGACACACAAAATCCTGTACACATACATCCCTTAGACACAGAAGGAACACCATTCAGAGCCAGCCCCACATGTGGCCCATACATATACAGCCATCCAATTAGACAAGATGGATGAAGCAAAGAAGTGCAGGCCGACAGGAGATGGATGTAGATCGCTCCTGAGAGACACAGCCAGAATACAGCAAATACAGAGGCGAATGCCAGCAGCAAACCACTGAACTGAGAACGGGACCCTCGTTGAAGGAATCAGAGAAAGAACTCGAAGAGCTTGAAGGAGCTCGAGACCCCTTTTGAACAACAATGCCAAGCAACCAGAGCTTCCAGGGACTAAGCCACTACCTAAAGACTATTAATGGACTGACCCTGGACTCTGGACTCTGACCTCATAAGTAGCAATGAATATTCTAGTAAGATCACCAGTGGAAGGGGAAGCCCTTGGTCCTGCTAAGACTGAACCCCCAGTGAACGTGATTGTTGGGGGGAGGGCGGCAATGGGGGTAGGATGGGTAGGGGAACACCCATAAAGAAGGGGAGGGGGAGGGATTAGGGGGATGATTGCCCGGAAACCGGGAAAGGGAATAACATCCGAAATGTAAATAAGAAATACTCAAGTTAATAAAAAAAAAGTTATATTGAGTTATCCAAAAGAAAAAAAAAAGAATAGTCATAACAACCTGTAAATGTGCGGAGAGAAATTTTAACATCCACCTCCACGTTTGTTCTCCTCAGCTGCTTTCTCTCTCTGTCTCTGTCTCTGTCTCTGTCTCTGTCTCTGTCTCTGTCTCTGTCTCTCTCTCTCTCTCTCTCTCTCTCCAGTCTCCTCCTCTCTCAAACTTTATCCTTGCCCTCCTTGCTTCTTGTCTAATGACAGGCCTCATTCTATCCTGCACCTGCCTTCACCTGCATAATGACATCAACCTACTTATCATGAAGGGTGTTGTTTCCTATTTTCTTTCTCTGCCCTTTTATCATTTGTATAAAGGAAGGCTACTGATTTGTCTGAGTTAATTTTATATCCAGCCACGTTGTTGAAGTTGTTTATCAGAATATCAGGTCATTTGCACAAGACTGTTCTTCTCAGAATTTCAGAAGCTACATCTTTAAAGTTTCATCAACATGATCACCTAAACAAGAGATGAACAAGGACAACAACAATGGCCATGTGGATGGAGAGGAATCCAAGAGGCCTCATCTCTACAGAGATTTTTTTCTTTTGGCTTAGATGAGCACTAAATTCTTGAAGAATATTTAAAAAAATCAATACTGGTGTTTTGTAATTATGAAGTCTTGACATGGCACACAGTATAGAAAAGAAGCTTTTACAGATAAACCTTCGTATTAGTTGTCAAACCTTCCTAGGGGTTGCAAATGAATTGAATTAGTGAAAATTTATTTACCACATAATTTTCAGGCAAGTTTACTCAATGTTGTCTTAGGAGTGTGGTGTAGCTGTTGGGTTTATAATGCTTAGCTCATTCTCTGCTCTTAGAAGATACTTTCACTATGAAACTTGAAAAGTACTCTGCAAATCATCTTAGGAGTCTTTAGTCATTTGAAATTTTAAATCATCTCTCTCTCTCTCTCTCTCTCTCTCTCTTTCTCCTTCTTTTCTCTCTTTCTGTCATTAGTTCTTGGACTTGATTCAGCTGTAAACATACATTCTTACAAGTATTCAGGTGAAATAATTCTTCCATGAATTTGGCCAGAAAAATACTTCTCTTCAATTGCCACACATTTTTTTTCTAATCATCCACCATGTTGCTCCTGGTCTCTACATTTACTTATGTGTTTGAAAAAAATGGATTATATTTTATTCTAATGATATTATCACTAAAGAGACTCTTGGTGCCACCAGAAATTCATAGAAGGAACCAAAGCCAAATGTTAGTTACTCTTAGATGCTGAGCTTGTTAGATGATATACAATATTATGAGCTCTACTAACTTCAGTTTCTTTTTTTTTTAATTTATTTTATTTTATTTTTTTATTAACTTGAGTATTTCTTATATACATTTCGAGTGTTATTCCCTTTCCCGGTTTCCGGGCAAACATCCCCCTCCCCCCACCCCTTCCTTATGGGTGTTCCCCTCCCAACCCTCCCCCCATTGCCGCCCTCCCCCCATAGACTAGTTCACTGGGGGTTCAGTCTTAGCAGGACCCAGGGCTTCCCCTTCCACTGGTGCTCTTACTAGGATATTCATTGCTACCTATGGGGTCAGAGTCCAGGGTCAGTCCATGTATAGTCTTTAGGTAGTGGCTTAGTCCCTGGAAGCTCTGGTTGCTTGGCGTTGTTGTACTTTTGGGGTCTCGAGCCCCTTCAAGCTCTTTCAGGTCTTTCTCTGATTCCTTCAATAGGGGACCTATTCTCAGTTCAGTCTAACTTCAGTTTCAACCCAGAAAAGAGTCCACTGAGGTTGAAGATCCATGCTCCCATAAAACATTTATGTAGGACTCTAATGCACAATTCAACAGAGTCCAGTTTTGCTACTTTGAGTCCATCACCACAAGCTGAATGAACACTGGTGGTTTGAATATGCTTGACCTGTGGAGAATGGCACTATTAGGAGGTGTGGCCTCACTGGAAAAAGTGTGTCACTGTACAGGCAGGCTTTGAGGTCTCCTAGGCTCAAGCTCTGCCCAGGGAGGGAGAGACCATCCTTTTGGCTACTTTCAGATCAAAATGTAGAACTCATGGCTACCAGAGCATCAAGACTGTCTGCACAATTCTGTTTCCCATCATGATGATAATGGACTGAACCTCTGAAACTGTAAGCCAGCCCCAGTTAAATACTTGCCTTCTTAAGAGTAGCCTTGATCATGGTTTCTTTTTACAGCAATGCAATCCTAACTAAGACATGCACTTTTGTAAGTATGGCTCATAAAAGCCTATTTGTCCTTCTGTCATGTGAGAAAATAACACTAAAGGTATCTGCTATGACTGAACTCTCACTTTGGTCTTGGACTTTCTATGCTTCAGAACTGTTAGGAAGAAACGTTTTATATGGTTATCAGGTTAAAATATTTTCATATAACTGTCATAATCATTAAAGACAGAATCCAACAGTAAATAAGAGACATTTATACCAAATTTATCTGTGCACTAGAAATCTTTCTGCTCCAGTCATTTCACTCAAGATCAAGGGAGTTTGAATTAGTAGGTTAAAATCATTTTATGTAGGTGAAATTCATGCTTGGCAAGAAAGCAGAGGAACAGTGTGGGCTGAGATACAAGAAGTAACAACCAAGCAAGAGGTTAAGGAACAGAAAGACAAATGAGAAAGGCCATTGAGTCAAACGGTATTAAATAATCAATAAGAAGTAGAGAGAAAGCGATTATTCAAAAATGAGAACCTTAGCAATATCCTTAGTGCCAGAAAGTTTGTGGGAGTCATTGTGAAGGGAATAAAGGTCAAACCCAGCAGAGAAGGCAAAATCAAATTCAAATCTATGATTTAGTTTTAAGATCCATTCTTTCAGAATATTTTATGTATCTCTCTTATTGTGCATCCTGTCCACAGTCCTGGCTGAGTGTACTGACTGAATTCTCATGAAAACCTGTGCTAGTGGGAAAATTTAATTATCTTCATTGGATGACGTAAGGTAAAGGACACAGGTGCCCTGCATTAGATACTCAGCTGTGAAGGTAAAAATCAGAAGGTGAAGACTTTAGTGAGGGCAGACAGGCTTTTCTTGAGCTCTTGTCTACTCTGATTCATCTGGCAGTCATATTTTGTTTCATGCATTCATAGTTTATAAGATACTCTACCATCACCAGATCATGATATCTCTGTGAGTGGACTAAAATATATTTCTTTAATATCTCCAGGAATACTTGGGATAAAAACAAGGAACACCTGGATAGCGTAATACTGCTAATTAGAATCAATGAATCACTTCTTTAGCTTAGAATTATTAGCAGAGTGAGCAATTTAAGACTTGAATGGAAGACAGCCTTGACAACTTTGGTTTCACAGGCCAATGGAGCCTCATGAAAATATTGTAGGGAGGTGAGGAGGGGGAAAGAATATACAAATTTGCTAAGAGGGGATGACATCAGTATAACATTCTTTGGTATTCTGGCAAGAAATTTGTGAGTTAGTTCAAGCAGCTGGATAGATCCCTTCACATACCTCCTATTGGAGTAGCAAAGCAAGAGTGAGGGAACATAAAATGGTGGGTGCTCCTTTTTCTCTCCATCTACAAACCTTGTACAGAACACAGTTCTGCAAAGGCAGAATGTAAGCAGGTCTCACTGGGACCTTTCTGTTGTTTACGTCCCTGTGCCATGCCAGCTGTTATAAAGAGAACAAAATGCTAAAGGAAAATTATTGCGAGAAATTTACTCTTTTTACCCTTGAGACTTAATGGAAATTCATGTGGTATTACATTTTATCTTATTTTTCTTAATGGTCAATGCCCTTGGCTGTGTATTGTAAATACCTATCAGGGATAAAAGCAATCTTGGTGAAAGATATTCCTTCAGTGTTGCTGGCTGTTAAAGCTCCATGAAATGTTCATTTTAATCTTCTCTGTGA
This sequence comes from Rattus norvegicus, assembly GCF_021556685.1. Taxonomy (NCBI): domain Eukaryota; kingdom Metazoa; phylum Chordata; class Mammalia; order Rodentia; family Muridae; genus Rattus; species Rattus norvegicus. The sequence goes on from NC_141551.1 coordinate 84,684,128, forward strand.
ACAAAAGAGTCAGCTGTTAGGTAGTACTGCAGGACTTCACCTTTTCATGGAATATAAAGATGCATTATAGAATCATAGTTATGAAAAATCTTGCATCACTCTGCTGTCTAGGATTCTAAGTGCTAGAGGTGCAAAATTATTTTGTATTCAGACAATTCAAAACTATATTTTTTCTATATCTAGATTGATTCAACAATTCAATTTCCAGTTACTGTCAAAGTTAGTGATGTCAAAAGAATAACTTTGTGTTTCTTTTTAATTGACATATAGAGAGGAATATTAATGGGTTTGCAAGCAGGGTTAACTTGTTTGCTGTACTAGGTTGTATAAGAATAAGACTAATTATGAAGTTAAAATGATGCCCCTGAAAGGTTTGTAGAATCTCAAGGAATGTTGATGAGAAGTTGAAAGATTGGGCTGAGCATTGTCTGCCCTGGAAAAGTCATCTGTAATCCAATTTGAAACTCTGTCTTCTATACTTCAGAGAGTTGTTTTGAGGCACAAAAGTAAATACATGTTGATGTTACCAAGCATTCAGTCAAGACAGATAGCAGCATACTTATGCGACGTGGCTTGACGAAGGCTCTGTACCACATGGAAAGAAATTTTTCTCCAGTGTTTTTTCTTTTATGAAAAATGGTGTGTGTGTGTGTGTGTGTGTGTGTGTGTGTGTGTATTTGTCCATGTATGCATATGGCTATGTATTTGTGTGGAGATATAGTTATATACCTGTGTATATGAGCATGGTTGTCAGAAGACATCATTCCTCAGGTACCTTAAATTTTTGGTGTGTAGCAGGCTCTCTTGTGATCTGGAATTTTGCCAAGTAGGCTAAGCTAGCTGGCCAGCAGTTTCCAAAGATGCATCTGTCTCTGTCTCCCATCTTACTTTTACTGGGGATATAAGCGTGAATCATCCATCCCAGCTTTGCATATGGGTCTCAGAAAACCCATTGAGTGACAAAACTTTTCTTGTGGAGATGCAACACCCACATCCACTCAACCCAGACTGGGATTCTACAACTGACCAAAGTACAGATACCACTGAAGTTCGATTTGGTAAACCAATGAATTTTATTGTGGTTACTTACAGGAATATGGATGAGCAATTACTTTCAGGAGCAAAAGTGACTCAGAGAGAGCTGAATCAATAAGGCCGACTACAACTTGGGTAACAGCACACAAAACCTGAAACCTAGAGCATGCTGCATAGGCCTGAAGGCAGCTCAGTAGATTAGAGAGTATATTTTCTAGGTGCCTCAGTGGTGCAAACCTTTTACAGACAGCTTGACTGATTTCTTTTTTCTTTTTTTCCATGAATCTGGTCTTATCTCTGAGTCTTCTTTGTATTTTAACTCCTCTGTGAAAACAGTTCTATCTGGCTCTATGAACTGGGCTTCAAACACAGCTTCTCTTATTCCTGGTCCTGCCTCTAGCATCTGTCCTTCCTCTGGTTTTTCAACTCTTGATATTTGTGGAGAACTCAGATGGAGATAATCAGGGTTTTAATGGTTTTCATAAGCTAGCCCATCAGGGCCTCATTGCTCTCATACTATCTTATGTTTTGTTGCCTTTGTCATAAGGTGAGATACATAGTTTTATTACTCAACTTCAGTGTCTCTGCAGCAGTCAGACTGATCCCGTCCCCTCCCATGTCCCACAGCCTCACAAGCCAGGCTGGACAAAACTCTTTTATTGCTTGTTTAACAGTTTTCTCTAATTCCAGCAATTCAAGCACAGAGTATTTCTTAATGGCCCTGGTTTCCTGCATTGGACCATGGTTAATGTCCCATCTACAAACTACAAAAGGGATTACAGATTTCCCTCTGTTTTTTCTTTCTATTAAAGTTCAGACATGTCTGTTTGGGGTGTTATCTGTTGCTTTTACCATATTCTCCTCCTCCTCACTCTTCGAATTTTCCTATGGGTTAAGATCTTGGATCATGGGAAGGGACTTTGAGCATCTTTTCTCTTTTCCTTCCCACCCCCAGGCTTTAAAAAACAGCAAGCCAACTCCTCCATCTTCTTCTCTTATTTAGATAATTAACTTGCCAAATCAGTCACTAGCATGGAGGATGCTATCTGTATTTCCCTTGTTGCAATGCCTGCTTTAAACAAACAAGTTCTTGCTTTGACCCCATCTAAGGCCTCAGGCTAAATTTTACACACAACAAAGGCCAGGCAACCTCTGCTGCTGCTTGTTGGCAACCTCAAACCTTATCTGCTAATCTCAAATACTGTAAATTTTCTCTAGACTTTTAACTGTTTTATATCATCTCTGTATTCAAATGGTGAGCTCCATTTTTGAACAGGCTGTGTTATTCCATACCACATTGATGATGACTGCCATCTGGAATTCCTTCCACTGACACTCCTGATATTGATGGCTTAGCTTCAGTTACAGATCTCATTACTCATAGCAACAGCCATGCAAGAGCCGTTGTAGCACAATGGTATACTAATATACTCCATACAGGTGTTGAGGATGAGCAGAAGAAACGTATTCTATATACTACCATTTCATTTTTAGAGTCTATTTAACCTTAAGGAGAAACTAAATTTGAGGTCCCAGGCTCTAGGGGATATGCAGACTTCCTGATAGCTGAACAGCTTCTGTTATAAGGAAACAGATATCTGAATTCAGACATCTCAAGGACAACTTCTCTATTTTGCTTGCAGGGTCAAACTTAGGTCATGTTCCCAAGTCCAGGAACCTACTTTTAACCTGATTGATGAAAACTCCCTTGCTCAACCCTATGTAAAAATTGGACAATTCTACAGCATGCCTCACTCCCCTCAATTTGTGGTCTTATCCTTTAAATATGCTGTGCAATTTCTCTTCAGGGTAACAGTTCAGCTACTGATTGATAAGTAGCAGCTTTATTATGATAAACTTTGGTCATCTGCATTGACCTTGTGTTTGAGTTATACCAGATTTATGTTGGATTTAAGTGGACCCAAAGGAAAGCACAATGCTATCAGAATTTCTCCCACAGACACTCTCCCTTCAGACTTCCTAGGCTCAGTTCAATGCTTTGCTACCCATAACCATGACCATGCACTCACTCCTTCCCAATTTATCTTTGGATCTGTCATGGTCTTGTTCAAATGGCAATTATGTTGTGCGACAAATGTTCCCTGCAAAGATACAATAGGCATATCTACTCACCTCAGATAGGGATAGTATGACAACCAAAGTACAGATACTACCAAAGTCCATCTAGGCTAGCCAGTGAGTCTTATTAGGGTTGCTTACAGGAATATGGGTGAGGAGTTACTTACGAGAGCAGAAATGACTCACAGAATTTGATCATCAAAGTTTATCCCTGCATGGAAGACAGCTCACAAAAGGTGGGGACCTGGAGCACACTGCACAGCTAGCAGGCAGCTCAACAGATTGGAGACTGTTCTTTCCAACTGGCTCTTATCCAAACCTCTTTCAGTTAGTTCTCTAGTTTCCGCTTTTTCCAGGAAGATGGGATATCTTCTTTGCACTTTATCTCCTTTGCAGCTTGACTCACTGAAAGGGATGCTCAGCTTTTATTGCTTATCCTGGCAGGAAAGGACCTACCAAATCTGGTCAGTTTCAGAGACTTCCTGTAACTATTTTGAGTAGTTTACCCTCCTGTTTAAGAAGTGTTCCTTCAGGATGAAATGTTTCAATCTAGGAGGAAACTGTTACACCACAAACTAACCTCAGGTTTTCAAGACAATTTATTTGACGGAGCCATACCTCAACCCCACTCTCTTTAATCCTTAGCAAGACATACTTTTGAAGCCTTGACTAAGTCAGTGCTGCTGGATTTTGTGTTTGGAAATAGCTTCTGTTCTGGGACTTTGACTCACAATGACTCTGATAGGCCCAGTCATAGTGTATGTTTCATTAAATTAGCCCTTTTGCCTTTTGGATAATTCGTCTCTGAAAAAGTATTTCCCCTGGTAGATAGAGAGGGAGCTTTCCACAGAGGCAGCTTCTCTGGGATTCTACTAGTTCACACAGCACTTGAGAAGGGAGCAAAAATACACTATTTCACCAGCTCAGGAAAAGGTCATTTATCAGTGTGTCTTCTGCCCATGATTGTACAGCTCTGGTAATGCTTCTTTTTCAAAATTCAGTTTTGTTCTGGGGCCCATGCTTTCTCCCCCTGCAGCCAGTTTCATTATATTTAGAGCAGCAGAGCGTGCAGAAGATGTAGTTAGAATTGCAGGCAAAATAGCCCACCCCTATTCCTATTGTCAGTTTTCCACATGTTTAATAGAACTGTAGTATGAAAAGATATTTATAGCTGATCAGGATTGAAGGAAACGGAAAGACTTAAATCCTGCCTTTAGATTTGTGTAGCTTTATTCATTTTTCTCTAGGGTACTCTTTTAAACACGGCAATTTTCTTTGGCACAAAGAGTAAGGTAACAATTTCTTTTAGTGAATATACTTTCTTCAGGGTCCCTATATTATTATAAGGTTCAATTCGAACAAGTTTTACTAGTGAATAGAACGATGATCTGTATCTCCTCAAGATCCTATGCTATCATTTGTGCTTTGGGTATCAGATGTTTATATGTAAAGTCTTAAATGAACATACATGAGATAGGATTTTAAACCCACAAACATGATATTTTTTCTAGTTATGCATATATTGGCAAAAAAATAATGCAATACTTTACAATTTAAATCTTGTAGCTTTGTTTGTTTGCTTGCTTGAATCATCACTATAGATTCTATATCTCTAGTTCTACTGATAATGACTTACATGACCTTGAATGTTTGGCTTTCTCCTTAGCTGTGCCTTGAAGTCTGTTCTCATTGTCTTCCGTCTCTCAAACTGGGCTCAGGGAAACTAACCTGTACAGGTTTCTGTTTTCGGATTTGAGCAAAGGAAGACTTATGTACTCAAAAGGAGTAAGAAATTAGGATGTGTTCTCCTGACGTCCATGTAATTACCCTTCAAAGATCCAGGTTGTCTGTGGGTTTTGGTTTCCTCATACCTTTAGACATGGCTTTAGCAAGAAGAGACATGTAAATGTCCCTCTTCTGCTGTCCAGTGAAGATCATTTATACTAAGACTATTTCTTTTCTTTCTTTCTTTTTTTTTTTGGCTATTTTTTTATTTACATTTCAAATGCTATTCTCTTTCCCAGTTTTCCATCCATAAGACCCCTATCCCAACTACCCTCCCACTTTTTCTATGAGAGTATTCCCCCCTCTTCAGTCACCCCCTTCCTGCCTCCACACCCTGATATTCCCCTACACTGGGGGGTTCAGCCTTGGCAGGTCCAAGGGCTTCTCCCATTGGTGCCCAAAAAGGTCATCCTCTGCTACCTTTGCAGCTGGAGTCATGGGTCTGTCCATGTATACTCTTTGGATGGTAGTGTAGTCCTGGGAGCTCTGGTTGGTTGGTATTGTTGTTCTTATGAGGGTTGTAAGCCCCTTCAGCTCTTTCAATCCTTTCTCTAATTCCTCCAATGGGGGTCCTGTTCTCAGTTCAATGGTTTGCTGCTAGCATTTGCCTCTGTATTTGACATGTTCTGGCTGTGTCTCTCAGGAGACATCTATATCTGGTTCCGGACAACATGCACTTCTTAGTTTCATCAATCTTATCTAGTTTTGGTGGCTGTATATGTTGGGGCCACCTGTGGGGTAGGCTGTGAATGGCTGTTCCTTCAGTCTCTGCTCCAAACTTTACCTTCATATCCCCTCCTATGAATATTTTGTTCCCCCTTTTAAGAAGGAGTGAAGCATCTGCACTTTGGTCATCATCCTTCTTGAGCTTCATGTGGTCTGTGGATTGTATCTTGAGTAATTTAAGCTTTTACCTTTTATTGATTCTTGATCTTAGAAAATAAGCCATTGGTGTCGTGTTCAGGAAAATTTCCCCCGTGCCCATGTGTTCAAGGCTCTTCCCCACCCTTTCTTCTATTAGTTTGAGTTTATCTGGTTTTATGTGGAGATCCTTGACCAATTGGACTTGAGCTTTGTACAGGGTGATAAGAATGGATTGATTTGTGTTCTTCTACAACCTCCAGTTGAAACAGCACCATTTGTTGAAAATGCTCTCTTTTTTCCACTGGATAGTTTTAGCTCCTTTGTCAAAGATCAAGTGACCGTGGGGGTGTGGGTTCATTTCTGGGTCTTCAGTTTTATTCCACCGATCTACCTGTCTGTCTCTGTACCAATAACATACAGAGTTTTTGTTTTGTTTTGTTCTGTTTTGTTTTGCTTTGTTTTTTATCTTTATTGCTCTGTAATACAGCATGAGGTCAGGGATGGTGATTCCCCCAGATGTTCTTTTATTGTTGAGAATAGTTTTCACTCTCATGGGTTTTTTTTTTTTTTTTGTTATTCCAAATTAGTTTGCAAATTGCTCTTTCTGACTTTGTGAAAAATTGAGTTGGAATTTTGATGGGGATTGCATTGAATCTGTAGATTGCTTTTGGCAAAATGGCCATTTTTGCTATAGTAATCTTACCAATCCATGAGCATGGGAGATCTTTCCACTTCTGAGATCTTCTTCAGTTTCTTTTTTCAGAGGCTTGAAGTTCTTGTCATACAGATCTTCCACTTGCTTGGTTAGCGTTACACTGAGGTATTTTACGTTATTTGGAACTATTTTAAAGGGTGTCATTTCCCTAATTTCTGTCTCAGTCTGTTTAAGCTTTGAATAGATGAAGGCTACTGATTTATTTGAGTTGATTTTTAACCCAGCCAATTTGCTGAAGTTATTTCTCAGGTTAGTAGTTCTCTGGTGGAACATTTTGGGTCACTGAAATATACTATCATATCAGCTGCAAATAGTGATATTTTGACATCTTTCTTTCAAATTGACATCCTTTTCTTGTCTGGTTGTCGTGGCTAGGACTTTGAGTACTATGCTGAATAAGTAGAGAGAGAGTGGGCAGTCTTGTCTAGTCCCTGATTGTAGTGGGATTAGTTCAAGTTTCCCTCCATTTAGTTTGATGGTGGCTACTAGTTTGCTGTATATTGCTTTTACTATGTTTAGTTATGGGCCTTGAATTCCTGATTCTTCCAAGACTTTTAACACGAAGGGGTGTTGAAATTTGTTAAATGCTTTCTCAGCATCTAATGAGATGATCATGTGTTTGTTTGTTTTTTTTCCCTTTGAGTTCGTTTACATAGTGGATTATGTTGATGGATTTTAGTATATTGAACCATCCCTGCATCCCTGAGATGAAGCCTACTTGATCATTGTTTTGATGTGTTCTTGGATTGAGTTTGTGAGAATTTTATTGAGTATTTTTGCGTTGATATTCATAAGGGAAATTGGTCTTTGTTGGGTCTTTGTGTGGTTTAGGTTTAAGCATAATTGTGTCTTCATAGAGAGAATTGGATAGTGTTCCTTATGTATCTATTTTGTGCAATAGTTTGGACAGAATCGGCCTGAAGTCTTCTATGAAGGTCTAATAGAATTCTGCACTAAACCTATCTGGTCTTGTTTTTTTTTTTTTTTTTTTTTTCTTTTAGTTGGGAGACTTTTAATAACTGCTTCTAATTGTATGTGTAATGGGACTGTTTAGATGGTCTATCTGATTCTGATTTAAATTTGGTACCTGCTCTCTGTCTAGAAAATTGTCCATTTTCATTTCCAGGTTTGTTGAATAAAGCCTCATGTAGTAGGATCTGATGATTCTTTTGAATTTCTTCAGTTTCTGTTGTTATGTCTCCCTTTTCACTTCTGATTTTGTTAATTTGGATACTCTGTGCCCTCTGCTTAGTCTCATTAAGGGTTTATCTATCTTGCTGATTTTCTCAAAGACACAGCTCCTGGTTTTGTTGATTTTTTGTATAGTCCTATTTTTTCTACTTGGCTAATTTCAGCCCTGAGTTTGATTATTTCCTGCCTTCTACTCCTCTTTGGTATATTTGGTTCTTTTTGTTCTACAGCTTTTAGGTGTGCTGTAGAGCTACTAATGTATCCTCTCTCCAATTTCTTTTAAGAAGCACTCAGATCTATGTGTTTTCCTCTTAGCACTGCTTTCATTGTGTCCCATAAGTTTGTGTATGCTGTGCCTTCATTTTCATTAAGTTCTAAAAAGTCTTTCATTTTTTCTTTATTTCCTCCTTGACCAATTTATCATTGAGTAGAGTGTTGCTCAACTTCTATGAGTATGTGGACTTTCTGTTGTTTTTGTTCTTATTGAAGACCAGCCTTAGTCCATGGTGATCTGATAGGATGCACAGTGTTATGTCAATCTTCTTGTATCTGTTGAGGCCTGTTTTATGACCAATTATATGGTCGATTTTGGACAAGTTACCATGACATACTGGGAAGAAGGGGTTTTTTGTTTGTTTGTTTTAGGATGAAATGATCTATAAATATCTTTTAAATCCATTTGGTTCATAACCTCTCTTATTTTCTGTATGTCTTTTGTTTTTCATGGTCTGTCCATTGATGAAAGTGGGGTGTTGAAATCTCCCACTATTATTGTGTGAGGTGCAATGTATGCTTTGAACTTTAGTAAGGTTTCTTTTATGAATGTAGGTTCCCTTGCATTTGTAGCACAGATAATCAGAATTGAGAGTTCATCTTGGTGGATTTTTCTTTTGATGTATGAAGTTCCCTTCCTTATCTTTTTTGATAACTTTTGGTTGAAAGTCAATTTTATTTGATATTAGAATAGTTACTCCAACTTGTTTCTTGGGACCATTTGCTTAGGAAATTGTTTTCCAGGTAGTGGCTGTCTTTGCTACTGAGGTGTATTTTTTATGTGCACCAAAATGCTGTGTCTTCTTTCCATTTCCAGTTGGTTAGTTTATGTCTTTTTATTCAGGAGTAGAGTCCATTTATATTAAGAGGTATTAAGGAATAGTGATTGTTGTTTTCTGTTATTTTTTGTTGTTAGAGGTAGAGTTTTGTTTGTGTTGCTCTCCTCTTTTGAGTTTGTTGCAAGGAGATTACTTTCTTGCCTTTTCTAGGGTGTAGTTTCCCTCCTTGTGTTGGAGTTTCTCATCTATTATCCTTTGTAGGGCTGAATTTGTGGAAAGATATTATATAAATTTGGTTTTGTCATGGAATATCTTTGTTTCCCCATCTATTTTAATTGAGAGTTTTGCTGTATATAGTAGCCTGGACTAGCATTTGTATTCTCATAGGGTCTGTATGACATCTGCCCAGGAACTTCTGGCTCTCATAATCTCTGGTGAGAAGTCTGGGGTGATTCTGATAGATCTGCCTTTATATGTTACGTGATCTTTTTCCCTTACTGCCTTTAATATTCTTTCTTTTCTTTGTGCATTTGGTGTTTTAAGTATTATGTGAGGAGAGTAATTTCTTTTCTGGTCCAGTCTATTTGGAGTTCTGTAGGCTTCTTCTCTGATTATGGGTATTTCCATCTTTAGGATAGGGATGTTTTCTGCTATAATTTTTTAAAGATATTTACTTGCCCTTTAAATTGGGAGTCTTTGCTCTCTTCTATACTTAGAATTCTTAGGTTAGATCTTCTCATTGTTTCCTGGATATCTTGAATTTTTTTGGCTTAGGATGTTTTTGCATTTTACATTATCTTTGATGGTTGTTTTCTATAGTATCTTCTGCCCCTGAGAGTCTCTCTTCTATCTCTTGTATGCTGTTGTGATGCTTGTGACTATGACTCCTGATCTCTTTCCTAGATTATCTATCTCCAGGTTTGTCTTCCTTTGTGATTTCTTTATTGTTTCTACTTCCATTTTAAAATCCTGTATGTTTTTGTTCAATTCCTTCATCTTTTTGGTTGTGTTTTCTTAAAATTCTTTAAGAGATTCTTGTATTTCCTCTTTAAGGGCTTCTACTTGTATACCTGTGTTGTCCTGTATTTCTTTAAGGGAGTTATTTATGTCTTTCCTAAAGTCCTCTATCATCATCATGTGATGTGATTTCATATCCAATTCTTGCTTTTCTTATGTATTTCGATGTCCAGTCTTTGCTTTCGTGGGAGAACAGAGCTCTGAAGATGCCAAGTAGTCTTGGTTTCTGTTGCTTAGGTTCCTGCCCTTGCTTCTTGCTATCCAGTTGTCTCTGATGTTAGCTTGTCTTGCTGTCTCTGACAGTGGCTTGACCCTCCTCTAAGCTTGTGTGTCAGCACTCTTGTAGACATGTTTTCTTTCAACTGGTTCTGGGTACAGAGATCTTTAGGATACATTCAACTCTGGGCACAAGCAGAAACTGGAAGGGTCCTTCACCTGACTGCTCCTAGGTTGCTGTTTTCAGAGGGCCCTAGGCTCATGGGCCAGGAATATGAGCAGATGTTGTGGTCTCCTCTGAGCTCTCAGGATTGTCTGCACTTCTGAGAGTCCAGCTCTCTCCCCCATGGAATTTGGATGCAGAGCCTAAGACTATTTCTTAATCATACTCATACCTCTTGAAATAGTACCTATGTTGGGTTCTTCTTGATTAATCTCTCTGTGTAAAGCCTTTATATCTTCATGAACTTGAATACAATTACTAACAATTTACTGAAACACTCTAAGTCACAGTTTGCTTCTATGTAAAACAGAAAAATAGTAGCTGTTCAGAGGCTGCACTGAAGTGCTATAATAAGAATATTAAGAGTAATCTAATAGTAGATGGCATCTGGGGAAAAAATCCTACTTTGGAGTTCACATTTATACACAGAACCTCACTGAGTAATTCAAAATTTCTCACAAACTACTTTTCATGTACTTTTGCTGTGTTTTTCCCTTTCCTCTCTCCAGTAAGCACCTGTATTCTCCTTGCTTTCTTTCAAATAAGTGTTCTATTTTTAATTAATCATTGCTATGGAGTGTGTGTGTGTGTGTGTGTGTGTGTGTGTGTGTGTGTTCATAAATTCACAGATAAAACTTTCTTAGTATGTTACCTGTATGTTTTCAGGTCTGATAATTTGGTATTGATAACCAGTTGGTATGCTTTTTCTAGGCAAAGACCCCTTTCAGGTATCTTTGGTTTCCTATAGTAGTCCTTTGTCTAGGGTGCAGGCTTTGAGAACTTCCTCCATTCATCATTAGCATGTCTATTAGTGTCATTCTTTAAATAGGTCATATTTAGCCAGTAATATTCATGAGACTTTCCAATCTTTTCAGCCCCTCCTCTGCAATGATCCTTGATCTTTAGGTATAGGATTTGTGTTATAGATGAATTGCTTTGGACTGGACTCTACAACTCTGTGTTTTGATTGGTTATGGTTTTCTGTACAGTCTATCTGTTGCAATAAGTTACTTTGATAAGAAGTAAGAACTATGATTAACAGTGGCTATAAGGCCAAGTATTTAGAAAATTATTAAGGACTATTCTGGTTTAGTGAAGTAGTGGTTGTAAGTTTTGCTCTAAGATTCATGACTTTACTAATCCTAGAATAGGAACCTGAGCAGTTGTCTTTCCAGCTCCTCTCATCAAAGGTGACATTTCTCCTTATATTTTGACTTTGTGTCAGCCTGTCCCTTGTTTTAGTCAGTGGGGAAAAAAAACAGAATGTAACATATAGCCTATAATTGTTCTTCATTTGAGAATGCTTGCTGCTTTGGAATCCCTCCACAAATTAAGACAAGAAATGGCTACTATGTTTCTGTTTTACAGAGAAGAAAACTGAGACTAAACAATGTTAACAAAGCTAACCTTATTCCTTGGTCCACTGGACACTTCAGTCACAGCTATGTTCCCCCAGCCAGTCCACATCAAAGCTAGCTTACTACAGAAAAATGATGTGTGAAAGCTGATCTTTTCTACTGTTGATAATCTAGAGACTTATGAACAGAAGTGGTTAGTATTCAAGCCATTACATTTTAGGATTGGTCTCCAGCAGCAGGTAACTCTCATAGTCATTCTTCATTAATAAAATTTAAAAAGGCTAAATATTTTAAGCATATTATAGAAAAAGGTTATATATTGTTACATTATTGTCAGTGTCATTCTGATGGGGAGAGACTGTCTTAGTGCTGTGCTTTCTGGGGCTACTGCAGCAGCTGAGGAAACTTGGCTAAGGTTTTTGGAAGATGAACAGGAAGATAATTTATAGCATGAGTTCCCAAATGCCTGCTGGCCATGCATATCAAGGGATAATTCTTGAGTATTGCATAATAGAACTAAAAAGTAAAAATATACAAAAGAACAACAAAACAGTAATGAGATGGCAGAAACAAGTTTCATGAATTAAAGTCTTTTAACAATAAGTGTTTATTTTAATCAACATTGATAATTCTAAATATTTATTGGATATAGTGTTGCATTTTGGTAATAGATTATACTCTTAAGAATGAGACACTCAGTTTGGCTGGAGTTAGTAAAGTGTTTTTCCCCTTTGTTTTGTTTTGTTTATTTATTTATTTTTTTGTAAACGTAAAGACATGATTCAGCTTCTAGGACTTATATAAAAATCTGGGTGTGATAGTTTTGACTTATAATGTGAGAATTGGGGAGATTGAGACAGACTTATCCTGGGACTTATGAGCCAGCTACCCTAGCCTAATCAAAGTTTCAGATCCTGGCAAGAAAGACTCTAGCTCAAAATACAAAGTGAATGGTGCCTGAGGGGAAAATGATATCTGATGTTGTCTTTTGGCCTCTAGACGTTTGAGCACATACATGCACATGATAACTCTTAGAAGATAAGAGCAATATGATCATAAATATTACTCAAAGGTTTTTTCTATCCTGATCCATGACTACATAAGAAAAAGGTGCTCATCAATCATATTTCTTAAGGAGTCTTCAGAGAATAGTAATGATTAGGCTTAGAAAGAAAACCTGTTGGTGAATTTTTTTTTTCTTTGATGAGTATGTGGTTTCCTTCCCCATCTTTTTTGATAACTTTTGTTGAAAGTCTATTTCATTAGATATTAGAATGGCTACTTTAGCTTGTTTCTTGGGTCCATTTCCAAGCAAATGGAAATTTGTTCCCCCCAGCCTTTTCCTTTGAGATAATGTCTGTCTCTGTCACTGAAGTATTTCCGGTATTCAGCAAAATGTTAGATCCTGTTTACATATCCAGCCTGTTAGCCCATGTCTTTTTATTGGGGAATTGAGTCCATAGATGTTGAGAGAGATATTAGGGACCAATAATCATTGGTCATGTTATTTTTTGTTAGAGGTGGAATTACGTTTTTGTGTCTCTCTTCTTTTGGATTTGCTGTGTAAAGATTAATTTCTTTCTATATCTTGGGTATAGTTTCCCCACCATGTGTTGGACTTTTCCTTCGATCATCCCTTGTAGGAATGGAATAGTGGAAATAAGCTCTTTAAATTTGGTTTTGTCTTGGAATACCTTGGATTCTCCATCTATGGTAATTGCTAGTTTTGTTGGGTATAATAGCCTAGGCTGGCATTTTTTGTTCTCTTAGGATCTGTATGATATCTGCCCAGAATCTTCTGGCTTTTAGAGTTTCTGTTGAGAAGTCTTGTGTAATTCTGATAGGTCTGCTTTTATATGTTACTTAACCTTTTTCCCTTACTGCTTTCAATATTCTTTCTTTGTTCTGTGCATTTAGTGTTTTAATTATTATATGACAAAAGGAATTTCTTTTCTGGTCCCATGTATTTGGTGTTCTGTAGGATTCTTGTATGTTTATGGGCATTTCCTTCTTTAGGTTAGGGAAGTTTTCTTCTATATTTTTGTTGAAGATGTTTGCTGGCCCTTTGAATTGGAAATCTTCACTCTCTTCTATACCTATCATTCTCATGTTCAGGCTTTTCATTGTGCCCTGAATTTCTTGAATGTTTTGAGATAGAAGCTTTTTGCTTTTTTATTTCCTTGACTGTTGTGTGGATGTCTTGTATGGTATCTTCTACCACTGAAATTCTCTCATTTATCTCTTGTATACTGTTGGTGATGCTCTTATCAATGACTCCTGTTCTCTTTCCTAGGTTTTCCATCTCCAGGGCTCTTTCCCTTTGTGTTTTATTTAATGTTTCTATTTCCATTTTTAGATCCTGGATTTTTTTTTCAATTCCTTCACCTGCGTGATTGTGTTCTCCTGTATTTCTTTAAGGAATTTATGTGCTTCCTCTTTAAGAACTTCTACTTGTTTACTTGTGTTCTAATGTATTTCTTTAAGGGAGTTTTTATGTCCTTCTTAAATACTTCTATCATCTTTATGGAATGAGATTGTAGATCTGTATCTTGCTTTATAGGTATTTTGGGATATCCAGGACTTGCTATTGTGGGAGAATTAGGTTCTGCTGTTGCCAAGTCAAATTTGTTTCTGTTGCTTATGTTCTTACGCTTGCCTCTCACCATCTGATTATTTCTGGTATTACCGGGCCACTCTGTCCTTAGTATGAGCCTGTGATACTGTGATCCTGTGATCCTGGATATGTCAGAATACCTGGGGAGTCAACCTGCAACTGGAGTGTTGTCTGTGTGGGTACAGATCTGGGGTTAGGGGAGGATATTTGAAATGTAAATAAACAAAATAACCAATAAAAAAAGAAAAGAAACATCTAGGCTACTGTTAACTTAGATAGGTTTCAAAGAGACAAGCCTTTGGATAAAAGGGCTTTGTAACTGTCTTTAGAATTTGCTCATTAATGTGATTCTAGTTTTAGATCAAAGAAAAAAAAAGTGAGTCAGTAGGTTTATGTTCAATGCTGAAATCCTCTCTGGTAATAAGGACCTATTTGAATGTTTGAAGGCACTCATTTGAAGAAAAGAATACTATCTTATTGACGTAATCCTCTCTTCCTCTTTTTCAGAATAGTGAACCAAAGTTTACAGATATAAGAGGTGACATTATTTTTTGAATAAATAATGTATTAAGACCATCAAAGCATTTTTAGCTGTGATGAAATGTGTCATGTAGTCTTAACATTTGAATCCATTTTGTAAAATTTATAGCTTTATTTGAAATAACACCATATTATTTTGAGGAAGATTTTAATTTCTTCTAAGTTACTATAAAATTCAACTTTCTTATGTTGAATGCCCTGGATGGACTCTTGCACTCCAAAATAACATAAATTAATTTTTCTGATCACACAAATGTTTTACTAAGTATTAAATATATGTGTATTTCACACTATTCCAAACATATTTTCCATGATCTTTCACTTTGACTCTCTTGAAGACAACCCTGCTTACATCACTTATTTATGTAATTTTCAGATTGTCTTTTGTGACTGAAGAGAAAAATAAGAAGTCTTTTTTATTTGTTTTTTTCTATTTTCTTTTCTCATCAATAAATGCATGAAATACATACTATAAGTAAATTTCTAATAATGCTGCTACTGCATTTTTAAGTTCCTTCCAAGGGAGATAGCTTAGACAAGAACTAATATAATTAGCATTTTTTGATGGATGGCTAGTGTCATGAAATAGCGATGAAACTGCTTATTACAGTTAAAGAATTCACCTGAAGGTGTACTGCATAAACAGCAAAATGCAGAAGACAAAAATTCCCTACATTTTACTTTAAAACAAATGCATGTTGTTTCCTCCTTTTTTCATTGTATTTTTATAACCATATTTCATTGGCAACATTATTAGTATGCTTTAAAAATTCTTATCAGATCTATAGCTTGTGATTTTGGCATTTCTGCTGAATTTGTCATTAATCTTCTTCCATTGAAATAGGAAGTATGTCAAAATAAGAAAATTTTATCAATTACATAGTTGATTGGGATATGATTTTCAAGTAATCAAGTAGATATTTATTGGGACCTTGGTATGTGATAGGGGTATACATGCTTACTCAAGAAAACAGAACAGTTTTCAGTATTGATCCTTTAATACTTGTTAATCACTTAAGAATTTAGGGAAGGACGTCTTAATGCAAAGACTCTCATAATATCACAGGGGGGACTTAGGTCAGTCCTGTCTTCCCTGATAATCCTAATTTTAATGTACTTATAATGAACATTAAGGATTAAATGATAATAAAGTGAAACCCCAGCCTCCAAATATGTCTTGAAGCATGCTACATATAGGACAATATTATTTAAATAATTAATTAGAGATTTATTTACCTTGAATATACTATGCAGCTGAGGCCAACCTTAAACACCTTATCTTCCTGCCTCAACTTTGTGATTGTTGAGATTACTGGAATGAAGCATTACATCTAGCTTTTCAGAGGGATTTTTCTATGTATAAACAAAATATATCTTCCTTTCTGGTCATATTTAATTATGTCTATAGGAACTCAAGCACTGTGCCTCCTTCAATTTTATGCCAGCATCTAAACTCAATTAAACTTTTGTTATTAATAAACTACCTTAAAGGAGTATTTTTTTAAATTTTTAGTGTTTGTTTTTTAAAGAATCATGACCATACAATCAATGTGCAAACTGCATGTGAATTAGAAAACGGAAATAAAACAACCTTTTGTTTAGGACCAAGGGCAAATGCCTGAAACAAAAAACTAGAATGTAGAGACTATTTGAATTGATTAACCAAGAATTATGCCCACATACATAATAGCAAATGATTATATTAAGGTTTCTTTCTGAATGTCTCTCAGAATTTCTGTTAGCATTGAAATTCTGTCTCATTAATGACTGAATTGTAAAAGATCTGCATTCTGGATTGGAATTTTCTGTCTGCCTACTAGCAAGTCTTTGACAATTTCTTCAGTGTCTGAACAATCACATATAAAATTAACATATAGAATCTGTAGGTGACTGCCAACATGGCCATCATTCATTTCCTTGGTAATGACTATTAGCTATAATCATCATTCAGGGGATTTGCCTTTTTTTTTTCTCGGAGCTGAGGCCCGAACCCAGAGCCTTGTGCTTGCTAGGCAAGTACTCTACCATTGAGCTAAATCCCCAACCCCCTTTTTCAGTCCAGAATTTCAGAGGTAAAGTAGTGAATTGCATATTGATCCAATATCATAAAAACAAAATATTATAATAGATATTCACTGAATATTTATATTTTTCAATATGCTGTATGTTAAATATTAGTTTTTCAAGTCTTCAAAAATATTCTAAGTAAACACACACATGCACACACACACGCACACACACACATACACACATAAATACACACATTGTTCTTTGCTTAAATTTCTCTCCATTTTCCCCTCTTATCTCCTTTGCATGCCCTCCCATCAAATCCTTTCTTCTTTCACTTTTTTTTTGGCCTACTTAACTGGGTTTGTTTACCTGAGTGTGATTAGAGGGTTCCTTGGATTATTTCCTCCCACCTATAACCTTTTATTGTCCATAGTTCCTCTCTGAGATGTGGGAACTTATGAGCTCCTCCCTTATGAATGGCATCTAGGAGGTTTTGATGTATAACAAAAAACATACTTATTAAGAATAAAGTTTCAGGCCCTGCCCACACCAGCCCAGAGAGGCTGGAAAAAAGACACCGTAGCATCTGCCTCAGACACAACTGTGATGGATGAACGTATGATTGAGAGATGGAAGAAACAGAATACACCTTGTAGACATAGAAGAAAAGGCAAAACCAAGAGGTTCATACATTGTGGAGAAAGATAAACTGAAGACTCATAGGCAGTGAAGAGCAGAAGAATATTAGGAGATCATGGTGAAGTCCTGGCTTCGGTAACTGCAAAGGCCATGTCTGGTGAGTTTGTTCTATTGCAGTTGGTGTCTGTGTCAATTCAGTGGACCAAGTTACCACCAATGGCCATGCTGACATTTGTGGTATAGGCTGCCATGTAAGACCATGTGGCTATCTGAAGGCAAATTGCCTGGGGGGGAGGGGCATGCTGATCTGAGCAGCCTATACTGCCACCTAAGGACATGGGGACATGTGGGCCAGTGCTGCTGCTGGGGACCATGTCTAGGTTATAATACTATGGCAGCTGGGGTCTGTGTTATTGTCCCAGTCCTGTGTTACCATCAAAGGTCACACAGATGTCTCTGGTCTTGACTACCACCTGAAGTACTGTACTGAGCTCACTCTACCCTTAGCACACCTGGGAGAGCTAATCTCAGCTCTTACCTAGGCAGTTCAGTAGAGCTGACCCTAGAGGCAGGGGTGTGGGTGAGCCACCCTGAGGATGTAAACATGGGGGAGCTGACCCTAAACCTTGCCTGGGCAGCAGAGTAGAGCTGACCCTGGTGGCAGGGCTACTGGTATCTGGCCCTGAGTATGGGCTAGGGAGACCTGGCATCTCCTCTCACTGACTGCAGCACTCAGAAAAGCAGGCTCTATGCTTCTAGACAGCATAGTAAAGTTGGCTTTGGTAGTGGATGTGTAGATAAGCCACCTTAGAGGACTCGATAGCAGGAGAGCTATCCTGACCATTGCAGGATGCAGTACTGGGTGTCTTAACTGTGGCAGTGCTAAAGGGCTCAGCTTGGTGGTGGGGTACAGGACAGTTGGTAGGAAGACCAACTCAGCTACTACTTCCCAGATCCAAATCCAGTGTTTTGAGTTAGCTCACCCTAACATCCACCCCACCAATAAGCTGCTGGAGAATGTGAAAGGGCCAGTCTTGCAGATCCAAAGGTTCAGGATCTACATGACACAGGATAACAGGTTATTCAAGATCAGACCCCATGGGGTTCCAGTATAGAGAGTGTAACAGAAGCCAGAGGCCTGAAAACAGACCAATGATTCATTGCAATGAACATTGGCAAGTAAAGACGTGTGGACAAAAATGGTATACTGTGTGACATACTATGATATCTACAGCTTCCATAACAAGATATTTTCATTCTAACATTTTTTGAGGGAGGGTGGCTATGAAGGGTTTGGGGGATGAGTGGGGTTGACATGCATGATGTGAAATTCACAAAGAATCAATAAAAAGTAGAATAAAATAAAAATTACAACAAAACCATTATAATTGGAGAGAGCTCAGAAACTGCTTATAACTTCAGCTCCAAGAGATTCCCAATCCCATTTCTAACCTCTAATAGACACCTGCATGTACACAGGATACATTTATGTCACCACATATGCATGATTAAAAACTTAAAGAAAATGAAATGTGTTCTTAAAAAATACAATTTTAGCTTCCTGGTTGCTGCCGCTGCAGAGAGCCCCTGGGCAGCACCCCACGAGCGAACTTGAGCCTCGGGACCACAGGTAAGACCAAATTTTCTGCTGCAAGAAAGCTGCCTGGTGAGCTTGGGACACACGGAAGCAGAATTTCTCTAGAACCGGGCACGTTCTGTGTTTACCGGAAGTCCCACACCCGCGGATCCCGGCCCGCAGCAGCTCTCTGCTCCCAGACCCGGTGAGAGAGAGACCCAACCGCCTGGTCAGGTGGGCACTCCTGAGGCTGCAGAGCGGAAGAGACCACCAACACTGCTCACCCCTGCCCACATCCCTGGCCCAAGAGGAAACTGTATAAGGCCTCTGGGCTCCCGTGGGGGAGGGCCCAGGAGCGGCAGGACCCCTGCCGGAGACACCGCCGGACCCTGAAGGAAACAGACCGGATAAACAGTTCTCTGCACCCAAATCCCGTGGGAGGGAGAGCTAAACCTTCAGAGAGGCAGACAGGCCTGGGAAACCAGAAGAGACTGCTCCCTGCACACACATCTCGGACGCCAGAGGAAAAAGCCAAAGACCATCTTGAACCCTGGTGCACTGAAGCTCCCGGAAGGGGCGGCACAGGTCTTCCTGGTTGCTGCCGCTGCAGAGAGCCCCTGGACAGCACCCCACGAGCAAACCTGAGCCTCGGGACCACAGGTAAGACCAAATTTTCTGCTGCAAGAAAGCTGCCTGGTGAACTCAAGACACAGGCCCACAGGAACAGCTGAAGACCTGTAGAGAGGAAAAACTACACGCCCGAAAGCAGAACACTCTGTCCCCATAACTGACTGAAAGAGAGGAAAACAGGTCTACAGCACTCCTGACACACAGGCTTATAGGACAGTCTAGCCACTGTCAGAAATAGCAGAACAAAGTAACACTAGAGATAATCTGATGGCGAGAGGCAAGCGCAGGAACCCAAGCAACAGAAACCAAGACTACATGCCATCATCGGAGCCCAATTCTCCCACCAAAACAAACATGGAATATCCAAACACACCAGAAAAGCAAGATCTAGTTTCAAAATCATATTTGATCATGATGCTGGAGGACTTCAGGAAAGACCTGAACACACTTAGGGAAGCACAGGAAAACATTAATAAACAAGTAAAAGCCTACAGAGAGGAATCGCAAAAATCCCTGAAAGAATTCCAGGAAAACACAATCAAACAGTTGAAGGAATTAAAAATGGAAATAGAAGCAATCAAGAAAGAACACATGGAAACAACCCTGGATATAGAAAACCAAAAGAAGAGACAAGGAGCTGTAGATACAAGCTTCACCAACAGAATACAAGAGATGGAAGAGAGAATCTCAGGAGCAGAAGATTCCATAGAAATCATTGACTCAACTGTCAAAGATAATGTAAAGCAGAAAAAGCTACTGGTCCAAAACATACAGGAAATCCAGGACTCAATGAGAAGATCAAGCCTAAGGATAATAGGTATAGAAGAGAGTGAAGACTCCCAGCTCAAAGGACCAGTAAATATCTTCAACAAAATCATAGAAGAAAACTTCCCTAACCTAAAAAAAGAGATACCCATAGACATACAGGAAGCCTACAGAACTCCAAATAGATTGGACCAGAAAAGAAACACCTCCCGTCACATAATTGTCAAAACACCAAACGCACAAAATAAAGAAAGAATATTAAAAGCAGTAAGGGAAAAAGGTCAAGTAACATATAAAGGGAGACCTATCAGAATCACACCAGACTTCTCGCCAGAAACTATGAAGGCCAGAAGATCCTGGACTGATGTTATACAGACCCTAAGAGAACACAAATGCCAGCCCAGATTACTGTATCCAGCAAAACTCTCAATTAACATTGATGGAGAAACCAAGATATTCCATGACAAAACCAAATTTACACAATATGTTTCTACAAATCCAGCACTACAAAGGATAATAAATGGTAAAGCCCAACATAAGGAGGCAAGCTATACCCTAGAAGAAGCAAGAAACTAATCGTCTTGGCAACAAAACAAAGAGAATGAAAGCACACAAACATAACCTCACATCAAATATGAATATAACGGGAAGCAATAATCACTATTCCTTAATATCTCTCAATATCAATGGCCTCAACTCCCCAATAAAAAGACATAGATTAACAAACTGGATACGCAACGAGGACCCTGCATTCTGCTGCCTACAGGAAACACACCTCAGAGACAAAGACAGACACTACCTCAGAGTGAAAGGCTGGAAAACAACTTTCCAAGCAAATGGTCAGAAGAAGCAAGCTGGAGTAGCCATTATAATATCAAATAAAATCAATTTCCAACTAAAAGTCATCAAAAAAGATAAGGAAGGACACTTCATATTCATCAAAGGAAAAATCAACCAAGATGAACTCTCAATCCTAAATATCTATGCCCCAAATACAAGGGCACCTACTTATGTAAAAGAAACCTTACTAAAGCTCAAAACACACATTGCACCTCACACAATAATAGTGGGAGATTTCAACACCCCACTCTCATCAATGGACAGATCATGGAAACAGAAATTAAACAGTGATGTAGACAGACTAAGAGAAGTCATGAGCCAAATGGACTTAACGGATATTTATAGAACATTCTATCCTAAAGCAAAAGGATATACCTTCTTCTCAGCTCCTCATGGTACTTTCTCCAAAATTGACCATATAATTGGTCAAAAAACGGGCCTCAACAGGTACAGAAAGATAGAAATAATCCCATGCGTGCTATCGGACCACCACGGCCTAAAACTGGTCTTCAATAACAATAAGGGAAGAATGCCCACATATACGTGGAAATTGAACAATGCTCTACTCAATGATAACCTGGTCAAGGAAGAAATAAAGAAAGAAATTAAAAACTTTTTAGAATTTAATGAAAATGAAGATACAACATACTCAAACTTATGGGACACAATGAAAGCTGTGCTAAGAGGAAAACTCATAGCGCTGAGTGCCTGCAGAAAGAAACAGGAAAGAGCATATGTCAGCAGCTTGACAGCACACCTAAAAGCTCTAGAACAAAAAGAAGCAAATACACCCAGGAGGAGTAGAAGGCAGGAAATAATCAAACTCAGAGCTGAAATCAACCAAGTAGAAACAAAAAGGACCATAGAAAGAATCAACAGAACCAAAAGTTGGTTCTTTGAGAAAATCAACAAGATAGATAAACCCTTAGCCAGACTAACGAGAGGACACAGAGAGTGTGTCCAAATTAACAAAATCAGAAATGAAAAGGGAGACATAACTACAGATTCGGAGGAAATTCAAAAAATCATCAGATCTTACTATAAAAACCTATATTCAACAAAATTTGAAAATCTTCAGGAAATGGACAATTTCCTAGACAGATACCAGGTATCGAAGTTAAATCAGGAACAGATAAACCAGTTAAACAACCCCATAACTCCTAAGGAAATAGAAGCAGTCATTAAAGGTCTCCCAACCAAAAAGAGCCCAGGTCCAGACGGGTTTAGTGCAGAATTCTATCAAACCTTCATAGAAGACCTCATACCAATATTATCCAAACTATTCCACAAAATTGAAACAGATGGAGCCCTACCGAATTCCTTCTATGAAGCCACAATTACTCTTATACCTAAACCACACAAAGACACAACAAAGAAAGAGAACTTCAGACCAATTTCCCTTATGAATATCGACGCAAAAATACTCAATAAAATTCTGGCAAACCGAATTCAAGAGCACATCAAAACAATCATCCACCATGATCAAGTAGGCTTCATCCCAGGCATGCAGGGATGGTTTAATATACGGAAAACCATCAACGTGATCCATTATATAAACAAACTGAAAGAACAGAACCACATGATCATTTCATTAGATGCTGAGAAAGCATTTGACAAAATTCAACACCCCTTCATGATAAAAGTCCTGGAAAGAATAGGAATTCAAGGCCCATACCTAAACATAGTAAAAGCCATATACAGCAAACCAGTTGCTAACATTAAACTAAATGGAGAGAAACTTGAAGCAATCCCACTAAAATCAGGGACTAGACAAGGCTGCCCACTCTCTCCCTACTTATTCAATATAGTTCTTGAAGTTCTAGCCAGAGCAATCAGACAACAAAAGGAGATCAAAGGGATACAGATCGGAAAAGAAGAGGTCAAAATATCACTATTTGCAGATGACATGATAGTATATTTAAGTGATCCCAAAAGTTCCACCAGAGAACTACTAAAGCTGATAAACAACTTCAGCAAAGTGGCTGGGTATAAAATTAACTCAAATAAATCAGTTGCCTTCCTCTATACAAAAGAGAAACAAGCCGAGAAAGAAATTAGGGAAACGACACCCTTCATAATAGACCCAAATAATATAAAGTACCTCGGTGTGACTTTAACCAAGCAAGTAAAAGATCTCTACAATAAGAACTTCAAGACACTGAGGAAAGAAATTGAAGAAGACCTCAGAAGATGGAAAGATCTCCCATGCTCATGGATTGGCAGGATTAATATGGTAAAAATGGCCATTTTACCAAAAGCAATCTACAGATTCAATGCAATCCCCATCAAAATACCAATCCAATTCTTCAAAGAGTTAGACAGAACAATTTGCAAATTCATCTGGAATAACAAAAAACCCAGGATAGCTAAAGCTATCCTCAACAATAAAAGGACTTCAGGGGGAATCACTATCCCTGAACTCAAGCAGTATTACAGAGCAATAGTGATAAAAACTGCATGGTATTGGTACAGAGACAGACAGATAGACCAATGGAATAGAATTGAAGACCCAGAAATGAACCCACACACCTATGGTCACTTGATTTTTGACAAAGGAGCCAAAACCATCCAATGGAAAAAAGATAGCATTTTCAGCAAATGGTGCTGGTTCAACTGGAGGGCAACATGTAGAAGAATGCAGATCGATCCATCCTTATCACCCTGTACAAAGCTTAAGTCCAAGTGGATCAAGGACCTTCACATCAAACCAGACACACTCAAACTAATAGAAGAAAAACTAGGGAAGCATCTGGAACACATGGGCACTGGAAAAAATTTCCTGAACAAAACACCAATGGCTTATGCTCTAAGATCAAGAATCGACAAATGGGATCTCATAAAACTGCAAAGCTTCTGTAAGGCAAAGGACACTGTGGTTAGGACAAAACGGCAACCAACAGATTGGGAAAAGATCTTTACCAATCCTACAACAGATAGAGGCCTTATTTCCAAAATATACAAAGAACTCAAGAAGTTAGACCGCAGGGAAACAAATAACCCTATTAAAAAATGGGGTTCAGAGCTAAACAAAGAATTCACAGCTGAGGAATGCCGAATGGCTGAGAAACACCTAAAGAAATGTTCAACATCTTTAGTCATAAGGGAAATGCAAATCAAAACAACCCTGAGATTTCACCTCACACCAGTGCGATTGGCTAAGATCAAAAACTCAGGTGACAGCAGATGCTGGCGAGGATGTGGAGAAAGAGGAACACTCCTCCATTGTTGGTGGGATTGCAGACTGGTAAAACCATTCTGGAAATCAGTCTGGAGGTTCCTCAGAAAATTGGACATTGAACTGCCTGAGGATCCAGCTATACCTCTTTTGGGCATATACCCAAAAGATGCCCCAACATATAAAAAAGACACGTGCTCCACTATGTTCATCGCAGCCTTATTTATAATAGCCAGAAGCTGGAAAGAACCCAGATGCCCTTCAACAGAGGAATGGATACAGAAAATGTGGTACATCTACACAATGGAATATTACTCAGCTATCAAAAACAACGAGTTTATGAAATTCGTAGGCAAATGGTTGGAACTGGAAAATATCATCCTGAGTGAGCTAACCCAATCACAGAAAGACATACATAGTATGCACTCATTGATAAGTGGCTATTAGCCCAAATGCTTGAATTACCCTAGATCCCTAGAACAAACGAAACTCAAGACGGATGATCAAAATGTGAATGCTTCACTCCTTCTTTAAGTGAGGAAAAAGAATACCCTTGGCAGGGAAGGGAGAGGCAAAGATTAAAACAGAGACTGAAGGAACACCCATTCAGAGCCTGCCCCACATGTGGCCCATACATATACAGCCACCCAATTAGACAAGATGGATGAAGCAAAGAAGTGCAGACCGACAGGAGCCGGATGTAGATCGCTCCTGAGAGACACAGCCAGAATACAGCAAATATAGAGGCGAATGCCAGCAGCAAACCACTGAACTGAGAATAGGTCCCCTATTGAAGGAATCAGAGAAAGAACTGGAAGAGCTTGAAGGGGCTCGAGACCCCAAAAGTACAACAATGCCAAGCAACCAGAGCTTCCAGGGACTAAGCCACTACCTAAAGACTATACATGGACTGACCCTGGACTCTGACCCCATAGGTAGCAATGAATATCCTAGTAAGAGCACCAGTGGAAGGGGAAGCCCTGGGTCCTGCTAAGACTGAACCCACAGTGAACTAGTCTATGGGGGGAGGGCGGCAATGGGGGGAGGGTTGGGAGGGGAACACCCATAAGGAAGGGGAGGGGGGAGGGGGATGTTTGCCCGGATACCGGGAAAGGGAATAACACTCGAAATGTATATAAGAAATACTCAAGTTAATAAAAAAAAAAAAAATACAATTTTAAAATTTCCCTACAAACTTTTTTGGTTTTGAGCAAAATATTAAAAGAAATAAAAAATTTGTGAATGGATTGTTTAATGACATAACAGAAAGCTAGCTTCATTGCTGGTGGTATAATTAGTACTAACGTGTTTTCTTAGGTAGTGATATAACTACCATGCAGTTAAAAATAGATTATGGTTAGTGTCCTCACGCTACCCGACTCTGCTCTTATTAAACAGCTTTTTAAAGAAAGTTGCTTCCTTGATTATCTTCAGTCTTCCCTCTATATGCCTTCCTAAATATTTTAGAGTGCTTTTCTGACTTTGTAGTTTCCTTGCCTATGTTTTCCACTGCTCACTCAAAAATATTCTATTTTAAAATTTGTGAACTTTTTTATTTCATATTCTCAAGATTTATGTTGTTATTCTTTCTCATTTTAAGCATTATTTCATATTCTTAATGAAAGTCTGTCATGATTTTCAGAGTAATTACACAATTGGAAGCATGCTTTTAGCCACACAGTTGGGAGTTTGCAGAATAAGGCAGTTCATATTCTCTTCCTTCAATCAAAATTCACTCTTAGATTTTGCCACCCCTCATAGCTTTTGGCTTATTCATGCTGAATAGTGCCCCCCGTATCTGGAAAGACATCAACATATCCCTTTACCTACTCATGGACATATTGGTTGCTTCCAAGTTTTATGATTATAAATAAACCAGCAGAAACACCTGTCCACAGAATTTTATGTGAATATGTATTTAAACCTTCTGTGTAGATATAATAATGCAGGGGATGGGAAGTTATATATGTATGTGTGTATATGTATGTGTATATGTATATGCCATGGCTGTATCTGGAGATTTTGAGGTTCATTATTATTCTCTCTCTCTCTCTCTCTCTCTCTCTCTCTCTCTCTCTCTCTCTCTCTCTCTCTCTCTCTCTTGCTTCAG
Source organism: Rattus norvegicus (assembly GCF_021556685.1). Classification (NCBI taxonomy): domain Eukaryota; kingdom Metazoa; phylum Chordata; class Mammalia; order Rodentia; family Muridae; genus Rattus; species Rattus norvegicus. The sequence continues at coordinate 84,710,562 of NC_141551.1, forward strand.
TTGTCTCACCAAGCTTTGCTCTGGTTTCTTTTTAAATATGCCTCTGGTAGAGACTTCCTATTAAATATATCAAGTTATAAGATAGAGAAGGCTTTCTTTCTACTGAGACAATTCATGTCTAACCTCAATAAGATTCTGCTACTTTAAGTTCTACATGTTGAGTTAGAACTGCAAACAAAATGATCTAGCAGATGAAGAAAATTTCAACAAATTATAGTAGCAAAAATATTGATTGTAACTTAAATATACTGAGAAATAAAGAGATATGAATGAGGATTTAATTTTTTCAATTAAAAACCAATGCATTTTGAAACCACAGAACTAATTTGTTTGTACATACACTGAAATCACAGAGGCTTATGAGTTTAGTACCTGTATTCTTGAGCTTTATTAGTAGGAAGAGAGCTAATTAGTAGCTAGTAAAACTAATTTAAGATAATAGATGCTGGGATATAAATAAGTTTCCATCACTAGGCAATTTCAAAAGAGTTTGGTAATGTGCTGGCAACATCTTGTGACCTGAGGATGACTTGATTATTATATAGAGATTTCTGCACATCTTGAAAAGAGGATGTAAGTGAAGATTGTGGATTAAAGCAATAACTTTGACTGGTATTTGCTTAATAATGAAATTACCAAGTATAAGTAATGCCAATTTGAAGAATTATGGCAAATAATGTGGATAGTTAATAATTATTTGTTATGAGTTGGTAATTGATATTATGCTAATAATGTAAAGATAGATTATGAGAAATTATGATTATAATTGTAACAAAAATTATTTGGAATAATGAAGTATATGATTCAATAAAGCATGTACATGAACTTCATCAATGCAAGTTACATTTGCTAAGTTGTATTTCATGTTCTTCTTTAAAACTACCTACTGTTTGTAAGAATTAATGTGCATGTACAGTGTGCAAACATGTAGGGCCTTTGTATTAACTCTAATTTTCTTTCAAAAATTTTACCACAGTGTCTCCTTTATGAAGACCACAGGTTTATTAAGATCTTAATATATTAAGAATATATTATACCATTGTTTTATAATTTTAATCATTTAGAGTTTATTATAATTAGGGATATATATTCTATTCTTTCTTTTGACATTTGAATTTTTTTCTTCCTAGAAATTAACACTGTCTATAGGCCCATCAAAAAAATCAGGGGAAATTTCTTCATTTACTTCTTGCCTGACCAAATTATCATTGAGTAGAGAGTTGTTTAGCTTCCATGAGTATGTGGGCTTTCTGTTGTTTTTGTTGTTATTTAAGTCCACTCTTAGTCCATGTTGATCTGATAGGATGCATCTGGTATCTGGCTGATTTTCTGATTATGTGGTCAATTTCAGAGAACATTCCATGAGGTGCTGAGAAGGTATATTCTTTTGTTTTGGAGTGAAATATTCTGTAAATATCTATTAGATCCATTTGGTTCATAACTTCTGTTAGTTTGACTGGCTCTCTGTTTAGTTTTGGTTTCAATGATTAGACCATTGGTGAGAATGGGATGTTGAAGTCACCCACTATTATTTTGAGCTTTAATAAAGTTTCTTTTATGAATGTGGATGCCGTTGCATTTGGAGTACAGATGTTCAAAATTGAGACTTCAACACCATCCTTGACCTGAAGCTTTACTACATTGCAATAGTGATAAAAACCACATGGTATTGGTATAGAGACAGACATGTCAATCCATGGGATGACTTGAAGACTCAGAAATAAATTCACACAACTAGGGACATTTGGTCTTTGAAAAGAAGCCAAAACCATACAGTGGAAAAAGAAAGCATCTTCTACAACTGATAATCTGCATGTAGAAGAATTCAAATTGATCCATATTTATCATCTTGTACAAAGCTCAAGTCAAAATGAATCGAGGACCTTAACATGAAACCAGACACACTGAACTTACTAGAAGAAAACGTAGGAAATAGCCTCAAACACATTGACACAGGGGAATATTCCCTGAACAGAACACCAATGGCTCAGTCTCTAATATCAACAATTGACAAATGGGACCTCATGAAACTGAAAAGTTTTGGTAAGGCAAAGAAAATTGTCAATAGGACAAAACAGCAACCAACAGATTGGGAAAAGATCTTCACTAACCCTACATTCAACAGAGGGCTAATATCCAAAATATTCAAAGAACTCAAGAAGTTAGATTAAAAAAAATAGAACAACAAGACAAAAAAACAAAAGAAAATCAAACAAAACCCCAAATAACCCATTTTAAAAAATGGAGTACAGAGCTAAACAAATTCTCAACTGAGGAATCTCAAATAGTTGAGTAGCACTTAAATTGATGTTCAACATCTTTAACAACCAGGATAATACAAATCAAAACAACCAAGATTCCAACTTATACTAATCAGAATAGTTAAGATCAAAAATTCAAGAAACAGCATATGCTGTCAAGGTTGTGGAGAAAGATTAATACTCCTCCATTGCTTTTGGGTTTGCAAACTGGTGCAACCACTCTGGAACTCAATCTGACAGTTCCTCAGAAAAATGAAAGTAGTTCTATCTGAAGACTCAGCTATACCACTGCTGAGCATATAACCAAAAGATGTTGCACCATACCACAAGGACACATGCTCTACTATGTTCATAGCAGCCTTACCAAGCCACCAACCAAATACCATACATGGGCTGGTCTGTGGCCACTGGTACATATGTTTTTTAGCAAAGTACTCCCTTTTCTGGCCTCAGTCAAACGGGATGCTGGTGGGGATGAGATAGAAAAAATATCAGGGGCAAAGAGAGGCCTAGTATATTGGAGAGAAGTATTCACAGTGGTTCTTATTAGGCTCATTGGATTGGTAGAATTCATGAGTATAAAACCCGCCAGACAGGTTCTCTCTTTATGACCTACTGATACAGTAGAAATTGTCTACTTTTTCACAGACAAGGCACGTATTTCTCTTCCCTCTTAAGGATAAATTGGGCCTTCATCATAACTGTAGAAAAATTATTTTTCTAACAATTTTATTGCTTTTTTATTTTCCACCCATGACTCACAATTCCTGTTTTAAATAAAGTATGTCCTTTTATTATTTCAACTCTAATGGATTTCTTGCTTGTTGAAGAGAGGATTGAACAGTTTAGTGTGATATCATGATTAATAGAAATCTGTCTGCCTCAGTGTTTAGTCAACTTTGTGTACTTTACCCTAACTCTTCTCATTAATTGCCTCAAATTACTTTAATTCTCAGTAAAATTCAAAATGCAAGGAAAACAAATTTTATCCCTGTCTTGAGGACTCAGTGCAGATTCCTTAACACTTCTTCCCATTGGCTATGGTGCCTTAGACTTTAGCTATACAAGGCTAGACAGAGCATCTTTCTTTTGTTTTTAATGATATTCAATGGGGTTGAGGAAATAACACCAATGTTAGAAGCACTAGCTACTGTCTAGAGATATAACCAATAAATACCCAGCACCTAAAAGATGGCTTACAACTATATGTAACCTCAGTTTTCTGTGGCATTTCTCTTCTTGCTTCTGTGGGCATTGAACATATATACTATTCAGACAGACATACAGATTAAACAGCCAAATAAATTCTCAGATACTGGACAACTTACCACAAAGTTTATGCTTTTTAAATGTAAACTGACCCATCCAAAGTACCTCTACTCTGCTTTTATTTGGTGTTCCTACCTAAGCCACTGTCCAGCTGCCCTTATTATATTAAAGATAGATAGTAGACAGGAAGGATAGCCCTAAAGTGCAAAGCTAGCCGACAGCATTCAAATTAGCTAATACTAAGCCCCTTTTATTTGGGCTTGTCAGTTTCATATAAGGGCTCTTGCCTTCAGTTTTCCACTTTCTGCCTCAGAGCTGACATGAATCCCCTATTTCTTTTCTACAATCCAGCTTTGCTTTTATCTGTTGACAACAAATGATGTTGTTTCAATTACAATAATCTCTTTATCGCCTATCATAAATAATAATAAAATCAATTAAAACCAGTATCTGTGCCCTCAAAGTAAGTTTCGTTTTAAATAATAAGGCCATAGGAAACATTAATTTTATTTCTTTATTTCTAGTAGTTATTATTAGTGAAAAAAATTATCTTGTTTTTGCTTTTTTATAATTTTTTTTATATTTTCTAAGTTTTTGTCCTACATCTTAAAGAAGACAAATTATAATTAGTATTTGAGAACAGTTTTACCTGACAACTTATGCTGGTTTGACTATGCTTGGCTCAGGGAGTAGCACTCTTAAGAGTTGTGGAATTGTTGGAGTAGATGTGGCCTTATTTAAGGAAATGTGTCACTGTGGGGTTGGGCTTTGAGTCCTTCTTTCTAGCTGCTTGGATGCCAGTCTCCTCCTAGTGGCCTTTGGATCAATGTTGTCGAACTCTCAGATTCTCCAGAACTGCGCTTGCCTGGACACTACCATGCCTCCCACCATGATGATAATGGGCTGAATCTCAGAACCAGTAAGCCTGGTTATAAGAGTTTCCTTGGTCATGGTGTCTCTTCACAGCAATCAAAACCTAACTAAGACACAAGTAAGCTTTTATTACTAAGCTTTCATGCCATGAATTTTGATATGATATGTATTAGGTATACCTACATCAGTTAATAAGAATTTATAGAATAAATGATTTAGTCTTTCACTTTGGTACTTTGGAATCAAAATTCTTTGGTGAGAGAATCTTTAGAATGAATATACATATATCACCTTCTGGTCAAGAGAATAAAATCATTGAATAAATTCACCTGAATCTGTGCAATAATCATCTGACTGAAAGACCTCTTAGGAAGGTGGCCTTGCCTTAAGCCACAATAAATAAATAAAGAGAATTATCCTTTAGTGGGATACTATATTTCTCTTTCCCAGAATCCCCATTCCTCAAACAGTAGGTTATGGAGTTGCAAACTTGCAGCTTTATAAGTCTACTTGTGTTTCTCAATTGAAAGGTTTAGCCTTGCCTTTTCTTTCTTTTCCAAGCAAGTTTTCCTTAAAACTTTTTTTTTCAATATTTGGACTTCTTTATTCTTCCTCTAAAGCTTTCTCCCTATCACATGGCTGCTTGTCAGCCATGTGACTGATATGTAGACCAGCTTAAAGACTTGACTCCCTAACCTCTTCAATTCTCTACTGTACTCCTAGGTAACATTGAGATTTAGAGCTTCCTTGCTCTTAGGGTTTTCTTTTACGCTTTAATAAAATTGCCCTTATATTTCTCTTTGTGCCCATTCCCTTTCCCAGTTTCCCGTCCATAAGCCCCCTCCCTGTCCCATTCCCCTCCTCTTCTTATATAAGGGTGTTCCCCCTCCCTAACCCCCCTTTCCTGCCTCCTGACCCTGACATTCCCCTCCATGGGGGATCCAGCCTTGACAGGACCATGGGCTTCTCCTCCCACTGGTGCCCAACAAGGCCATCCTCTGCTACATATGCAGCAGAGCTTGCAAGTCTTATGAGTGACCATTCTCTTATATAATGTGACAACCATAAGGGACACTAATCCCCCTAACATAATTAATTATTCCTTAATGCAGAATGAATATGTGTATGAATGAATACCCTAAAATTAGGGGGCTGGCAAATGGTTCAGCAGTTAATAGCTTTGTACTACTGTTTCAGAGTCTTACAGTTTGGTTATCAGCACACGGCCGTCTATATTTGCAACTCAGGTGCCTGTGTCTAAGGCCCCCTTCTGGTTTCTATGGGTATCTACACTCACATGAGAATGTGCCCCCAGACAGTTATATGTGCACAATGCAAGATTCTTGACTGGCGACAGGTTAAACAGTTGCAGAACATTCAGCTATACAGGAGAGCATAAACTGTACAAGAAACACTGACCTAATTTCACAAGCATCGGGCTGTGTGAGAGGTGCCAGGCACACAATCATATGAGATTCTATGAAAATATAAAAAGATTGGGGACAAAAGTTAGATCAGCTTTCACCAGGCACCATAATAGGATGAGTAGCAGTGTTTCCTGTGTGCTTATTTAGAAGCTGGAATGAATTCAGAAATTCTTCTTAACAAAAAGAATGAAATTCTACATAACCTTCTGGGGCAGGAATAAAATTTTACAAAAAAAAAAAAAAAAAGGGTAATTCCTGGCTATAGTTAATCATAGGAACGCAGTTTTTCCGTTTCTGCAGAGTTGTCATCCAAGGAAATTCTGGACAAGTTGAGACAGTCTGATCATAATTTTAATGTGGCAATTAGGATCCCAAAGCACAGAAAGGGACGATTTAAGGCAGAACAGAGTAGAAGGAACAAGGTAGCCATATTGCTTAACAAGCAGAATTTATATCCATACAGTAAGACCCAGCTCTTGCAGTAAAAGTCCTCACCAACCCCACAATGTCAAAGAAGTACGAACACTTATCTTTGAATCTCATTGCAACATACTTCAGTTTGTTGTTTATAATTTACAATATTTGCAGAATTTTAAATTACCCCATAGTTATCATTTTATGCTGTCCTCACCAAAACTGTTGCAGTTAGCTGTCCTATAGCCAGCTTCACTGAATACAGTGTGCCAAGGGGTATTTTATAGTGTAATAATTAGAAATGAATGTTCTCTTAATATGGTGCAGATGTTACATGTCAGAATTTACTGTTTTAGCCTGGCTGATACACTTGCGAAAACTAGAAATTTACCCATTTGAGTATAAGTAGTACTTAGTCTGGGATAATGGTGCTAAGACATTTGTTTTTCTTTTGATTACCCTTTCTATTTATAAACAGCTTACTAATTCTAAAAGGACTACTGGTGGTTTGTTTTCTAGATTTGTTTTGAATTGACCATTTCCTGCTACTTTTCTTAATAGTTATATAAGTGCAGATAGAGTGACCCCCAGTATCACCGAGTGTGCTCAGAGTGGTAAGAGGAAAGCAAGTTGAAGGTCAATGGGGACTTTTTTTTTGTCAACAAGACCAATTTAGGACCTTACTTGACTTAATTTATGTATAATACCATTGCAGAGTAATGGAGCATGAGTTGCTGAAATGTAATTTTAGACAGTCCTTATTTTAAAGTCTGTAAGGTTGGAAGAACTCATTTATCCAAAAGTCCCACTACTGTTTGTGTGTTTCTTGTTACCATGAGGACTGTGGTATACAATGCACCTGACGGACAATGTATAATGCAGAACATGGTAGGAGAAGGAATTATGCTCCTACAGCTTGAAAAATAACCAGGTGTGTGTTCCTTAGTTTTACATGCAGGTATGTTGCATCCAAACCTGACTTTAATTTTTCTTCTAAAATGAAAGAATTTGTCTCTTTTAAGTTCATACATGTCTTTGGAGTACAAGAGACATGGCGAAGTTTCAGCTATATCTACGTCTCTCTCACATGCTTGGTACTTTGATAACTTCTTTTGGTGTGTATCACTCATCTCTATCTAAAAACAATTGCACGGCCTGTGAGAAAGCTTCACTTAAGAGGATAAAGCTGATCCACAAAGGAGTAAAAAATATTCAAAGGAAATATCAACAGTAGATCTTACTCTCTAATCTGGTATACACTACTCCATACCATGACAGGATATGAGATCTATACGATGGAAGACTACCAGATATAGTCATAAAATGGTTTGCATTTTAGAGACCTCTGGCTAATGTGGTTTATACATAATATTTATTAAAAGTAATGGCAATTAAGGAAATAGGCAAGATAAGTCACATATAGTACAATTCACACAGACATACTTCGTCTCAAGTCTTCTTAATCTATATGCTTTTAGATAAATTCTGTGCTTCAATAAAGATGTAGCCCAATTTATCTAAGTTTATATATAGATGAATACATTTACTGCTTTTTAAGTGTCACTATGGACATCAAATATTTATTATACAAACCATTTAACAATATTTTATGATGAGGTGACAGCCTTCGAAATCTGTCCTTTCATTAAGCAACTGGAATACATTGCTGTTTATCAACATGTTGTGACATGAATTTATTTACTGTTCAAATATATTCTTCTTAAAAAATTTACTTCTAGGAATTACTTATTTGAAAGGAACAGGAAAGAGACATAATTTCTGTTCAACATTTATTTTGTCAACTTCCTATTGAACTTTATGGTGAATAATGGTGAGTAAGGCAAAAGTGGTCATATTATTATGAATTATTACTAGATATCAACTTTACTACTAATAATATTGATCAAGAAGCACATGAAAGGTAATTAGAGGTCTAGCAAATCCAGAACATTCCCACAGGCCCTTGTTTTTGGCATTAGATATAACTCTCTAACTCAGATACATGAGAACAAGACTGGTGGTAGGGCACAGAGAAGGGAATGTAGGCATTAGGAATGCTTTCATAACACAAAACCTCTCATACCTCAAATGTTTAGTTTAAATGGCATTCTCTAGAACTCTGCCATGTATTGTAGGTTTGCTTGTCATATGGAATCCAAAATGAGGTGTGCGCTGCTAAGAGCATTCCACAGAGAACAAATCTTTTCTTATCTACCTCAGAAGCATGTCTAAACAGGACTGATTATTTTTTTACCACCCCACTTTACTATGACATTACTATCTCAAAACAGTCTTTTATCCTGATTTTAACTAAAAGTTAAAATGAAACTTTCTATTTTATTCTAAATTATAGCTTACATCCTTTGAGATGAACAATATTTATTGTGTTTTGAACATGTTCCTACACTGCCTATATTGTTTTGCCTTTAAGCAAATACAGCTCATTTGAATAGGTTAAATTCCAGAACTCACCAAGGACCAAAAGCCAGAAAAAATTTGGTTCTAGTACTTCTAACCTAAATGAGTTTTTTTTTTATCAACTTGTTACTGTTCTTGTATATAGTATAAAAATAATTGTTATTTGCCACTATTGGTAATTAATTAGAACAGATCAAGTGAAGGATATAACCTTGACACTTTAATTGAGTAAACAGTTGTCAAATTAGATTGGTCAGAATTTCAGAAAGCAGATGTAACTAACTTATTAAATAATATTTGTAATATTCTTTAAGATGTATTGACCATGAGGGCCAGCTCCACTGTGTTGTCCAGGGAAAGTGCAGGGCCCGTTCTCCTGAGTGCTACAGCCAGTGACAGAGCTACTCTCCCACTCTCATACTATTGAGGCCTTAAGATATGCCTTTTGAATTATATGCTACTGTGATCTCCCCCCCCCTCTCTCTCTCTCTCACACACACACACACACACACACACAGAGTATATTATATATGTGTATATTCTCATATATATATGCTTTTAACAGATACTTAAATATTCACGGTGAATTACTATTCTTTCTTTTTAGCATAAGTTTTATTTTTTGTTTTTTTTCTTTTTTTCTTTATTAACTTGAGTATTTCTTATTTACATTTCGATTGTTATTCCCTTTCCTGGTTTCCAGGCCAACGTCCCCCTAACCCCTCCCCCTCCCCTTTGATATGGGTGTTCCCCTCCCCATCCTCCTCCCACTACCGCCCTCCCCCCAACAATCAAGTTCACTGGAGGTTCAGTCTTAGCAGGACCAAGGGCTTCCTGTTCCACTGGTGCTCTTACTAGGCTATTCATTGCTACCTATGAGGTTGGAGCCCAGGGTCAGTCCATGTATAGTCTTTGGGTAGTGGCTTAGTCCCTGGAAGCTCTGGTCGGTTGGCATTGGTGAATTACTATTCTTAACCTAGGACTTATTCAATACAAAAAAAATAACATTATAAAAACAATATAGGTTTGATTGATTTTGTTTTGCCTTTTGCATTTTAGTGTGAGTTTTAACATTTGTTAAAAAATTAGATTGTATGAATATGTATTTATCAACCTGCTACTTTTGAATAGCAAACTAACACAATGAAGAAAATACCTTTAGAGTTAATGATAAGTTCATTTACCTGACTAATTAGGGACTAAATTAAATTCACTTATGTAGTATTTAGACAAGACTAAGTATTCAAGCCACATGTGCTTTTTGGGATGCCTGTAGCTGGCACACCCTACTGTTTCCCAAAGGCTTCCTTCTTGATTCCTCAGATCAGCCTCTACTGGTGGGCATGTGAACCTGCATCTGCTGGATTTAATTAGATTTATTTGTGCCACTCATAGTAGCTTTCAAAAACTTGTTTTGGAGCCCATCATTTACACCTCACATCAGCACACAAGGTGAAAAAGCAAATTTATTTTTCTCAAGTTCTTATGAATGAGAAAATCAGGCCCCAGAAAGGTTAATGGGGTAAAGTGAGCTCACACTGAGTATAAGTAACAGATGGAAAAGTCTCCTGAGTTGTCGGGTTCATTTTTCTTCTTTAAAAATAATCATGACTTCTATGAGAACATTGACCTGGGCATGACATTTATTTGAAATTATTAACCTGCCTAAAAGATCCATATTAAGATGTCCACCACAAAATCACCAGAAAGATGTATCTGAAATTTAAATCTGTGTTTATTTGCTTGCCTTAAGACAAAACTCCCTGCTGGCTATAAGATAAAGTCAGTTCTTTTGTCATGACCTAAAAGCCAATTGCTTCTGAGTTTAATCTGCCTTTTCTTATGTTATCTCTGCTGCCTTTCTTATGCTATCTCTCCTTACTCTAAATCATAGCAGCAGGAGGTGCAACAACAGCAACAGCAGCAGCAACAACAACAACAACAACAACAACAACAACAACAAAACATGAAGAGGCAACAATCAAACCAAACCAAAACACCCAGCGAAGTAGAACATCCATACATTGACCAAGCTCTTTGTTTTTTGAGAGTGATTTGGTTCACAATGGTGATAATTCTATGCATAAGCCTTGACTAAGGAAAACTGAGGAAGTGTATTATGCATGCACACATTAACACACATATTACTAAATAGATAAATCAACCTGTTCTGTCTATATAATGTTGCTTATAGGTATATGTTTTCGGGATTGACCATTTGATATTAGAAAACTAGTTGGTATAATTTTCCCTGTGAAAGGTCTATTCTTCCTTAGTTTTCTCATTGGGTTTAAGAACTGCTCAACAGGAGGGAAATCATGCTAGAAACAGAAACCCACTCAGCTACCCTGGGTGAATGAAGTCCTGGATCTTGAAAAACCTCTGCAACCATCACTTTATTAAACCAGCATGTTCTCAAACTACATTCTGAATATCTGTCATAATATACACAGGGAAGTACAGTACTACCACTCATCAAGGAAACTTCTCTTTGCAACAGATCAAGACCATTACAGACATCTACAACCAAACCAATCAATAAGTAGAGTTGTGGAGCCCGGTCAAATATCACACATTTACAAAATATTGCTGTATCTAAGGCTCAGGGATCATTGGGGGAAGAGGGTAAAAATATGGTTAAGAGCCGGAGGACAACTGTGCTTACCGTAAGATTGTGTCTACTAGGAATGTTGGAAGCTACATCCATTAAGTGCCACTGACATGCGTTGAACATAAAGCCTAAATAAGAGTTGAATGTAAATGATATCAATAGATAAGCTAATGGGAGAAGTGAAACCCCAGGAGACCTCAAGCTTACACAAAGAACTCATGCAACTAAAGAATAATGAGAATGGGAAATATTCTCCCTCAGCAAAGAACATACCAACTATTTATGAAATACGAAATGATCAGCCTTGAAATCATGCACAAAAGTAACATTGTACAGACTGAACAGGGTGTAATTTTGTATTTAGGAATATATATTTATATATAGCACATAATAAATCATATATACATACATATAAATTATATATACATATGTATTAACAAAAATATAAAAAGGCGCATGAACTGAACAGAAAAGAGGGGTGTGTTGAGGGGATTGATGCAGGAAAAGGAAGGAGGAAATGATATAATTATAATGTCAAAAGTAAAAGAGACTTTTTTAAAGCGACAAAGAGAAGAATAACTGAAATCTTTGTAATAGTGTTAGACTATTGGGTTATAAGGAGTTCAAATCACTACTAGTTGTGGATGTTGTGTCCACCATCATCTCTTAATTAGATGATACAATGAATATGTTAACTGAATCATTGCTGAAGAAACCTGATAAAGTCAAGGAACTAACTACATTTAAGACCAAAAGATGGTGGTGGTGCTATTGGTGGGTGGAACAAACAGTCATAGCAAATGTGAATACTATTTCTAAAATAAAAAAATAAAATTTTCCTTAAAATATAAAAATTACAGGATCATATTCTACCAAAGTTTTGTTGGGAGAACCAGACCAAAATGTTGATTAACTTTGTTATTTTTTAAACTTATAATAGACTAATCACTCATTCACAAATTTTATTTAGTAATGTTCACTTCTATTATGCATGGTAACATTTAGAAGCTAGTTATTTTTTTATAGAAGAGAGAAATGGAAATCATTTGCATGATGGCTGCTTTCAGATTAGTTGTGAGCAGTCTTCTGTAAGGCGTATCAGTAGTGATTCATTTCAGTAGACATAATTTACTCAAGTGTCACCATCCTTGCCTAAGAAATAATGCCTATCTGAAATGCCTTATAGCCTCCACATCCAGTAAAACTTTATTTCCAGCTTACATAATAAGTGGTTGATTAACTCTACATTGTCTTTTATACTTGATCCAACAGTTATTATTTTGGTGACAATCATTTTGCCCCAAAGTTTTCTGGACCCAAAATACCACATTTGGCTAGAGTTTTGGTTTTGCTCTTCAACACATAGGAACCTCCAATCTTTCTTGCCCACCTCCTACTTCTATAGGGCTTATTCATTATTTGATATGCCTCAGACCTCTAGCACCAGTTCTCAGGATGCAAGTAGCTCAGAAACCTGCCACATCTGATAACCTTTTTCCAATGTCCATGTTATACATAGTCAAGGAGGGTGATGGGTATTAATCTTATCAAGTGAGACAGGGCAGAATGAAAGTGATAGGGGGCTGAGAAAGTTTCCACCAAAGACAAGAAAGAGGTCATGGATCTTTGTTAGAACTCAGGGTCAGACTCTTGGGTTGTGCACTAAGCATCTTTTCAGAGGTGACTTTTAATCTTTTCCTTCTTAAAGGAGTATTTGCAGTGAAAGCTCCTTTTCTCTCTTAAACTACTGCTCATTTCACAGGCTAGGTGGAGGCAGAAAAATGATCCTGTTAGATCATTCATCTGGAACCACTCTTCTGATTTCTTGAGCTGTTGTTGCCTACATTACAAATTTCCTACTAAACTCTGGCATATAATCTGGAAGTGTGAATTTTTAAGAGGTTCTCTCTCTTATGGGGAAATTGACATGAAGGTAGTATGGAAAAATATTTTTAAAAAATTATCAGAGATATGATCGTGGCAGAGGCATTGATGACTACCAAATATTCTACACACTGCCCATGGTTCCATACTCACTCACAGTTAGATGGAGCTGGTTGAGGCAGATTCCAGATAGTGAGCTATTCAAAGAAGAAGTCACATGGATTAGCTGTGTGCCAGAATATTTAAAGGATGAACATTAGTTATATCAGGCTGTTGTAATAGAATGCCAAAGATTATGAGTCCTAGACCATGAAAATCAGTTTTCACACAGTTCTATAGTAGTCTGACATCAGTAGCCAGCATGGTTGAGTTATGATTCAAGCCTTTTCTTTGCTGGTGGGTTGTGACTTTCTTTGTTTTCACCTGGAGTTTCTTCTGCATGCTGCCCGGATGTAGAAGAGGAGAGGGATCTCTTTCTTCCCCCTCTTTGTATATAATCACTAACTATAAGTCTTACTGGATCATGACCTTACGTAACTTAATTTATGTTGCAATGGCTTCATCCCCACTATGATGATACTGAGGACACTGCTTTTACATATGAATTGTAAAGACACATAATTTAGTCCATAATACCTACTAGAAAATTTTCCTCTCCTCTTTTTCTGCTTTGTCAGATGAGGTGGTCTGATCTGTTTGAACTCCATGATTCTAACAGCCATAGCTCTTTAATCCACCTGCCCTGGCAATTTGGTCAGGCATGTATCACAATAATATGATTGAGAGACAGATGTACTGAGTTTAGTTATTGAATATTATGTTAGAATCATCCTGAGTTTAACTACACTGCATCATTTAATTTTATAATGATATGTAAAGCTCATGGAATTTCTCTTATTGCAATTTTGACATTATACTGTAGCTACTCATACACTCATCTCTATTGCTCCTTGAGGGACATAAGTCCAGTCTGTGTGCTTTTCATCTTTACTTCTCTGTTCTTATCATGGCACCTTACTGAATGAATAGCAACAGTTCAGAAAATAAGACAAGTGTTTTATTTTACAAAAACAAATCATGGCATCCAGTTGGGTTAATCACATAGTAGATAGAACACAGGATTGGGGAGGGATGTGAAGTGAAAAATTATAGTAACAAAAGAAGTATGTTAGGCAAAGCCATTTAGAAACACTGATTTTTTTTTTTTAGAGTCTCTAATTTGGTAAATATCTTGCTATGATAATAGAACTAATTTTTTCCCATAGGATAAAGCATTAATTAAAAGCCCTTAGGAAACCATTCTTATCACAAAATGAAGTCTCTGATCTTAATTTTGCTCCATTAACTCTAAAGTCCAATACATTTTTATTGAACCCTCACATGCTTTAGTGTGAATTGCTTTTTCATTAATTGGTCTATGGGGATCACAGTGACAGTTTTGTTCTTCCTTTCAGGCTTTAAAATTTCCCTTCAGAAAGTTTCCAAACTTTTCTAATAGTCATTAAGTAAAAAAAGTGATTTCTACACTCATGGGGGTAAAAATTCAATAAGGAAACATTTGAAGTTGTGATCTGAACCTCCCACCTTGTATACAGTCATTACTCATGCATACCAGAACAATGATACAACATATTGGGTAGTCCATCCGCCTCATAGATGCACATAGTTTTGCCCATTGTCACTTCTGAAGCTGGGGTCGCACTGTTTTATACTGTTAGTGGTGTCTTACCTGAATTGCATTATTGCTTCTTCCTGCAAGGGATGACAGTCACAGAGTTGATGTCATTTACATACACAAAATTAAACTGTCCTCAGATTGACTGGAACATACACCCACTCTTATTACTGTCTAAAATATCTATCTTGAGCATCCTTTTCTGGATATAAAATTTATCAAAGATTACAGTCTTTACAGAACAAGTATCAATAATTCAGACTACCTTTTTTTCATAAAGACAAGAATCATATTTTTTTTTTGGTTCTTTTTTTTTTTTTTTCGGAGCTGGGGACCGAACCCAGGGCCTTGCGCTTCCTAGGCAAGCGCTCTACCACTGAGCTAAATCCCCAACCCCGACAAGAATCATATTAATAGTCTTTGGAAACTTTTATTTTGGGAGAAGTAATAAGCAAGGCTGGTGATGATTCTGGGTTTGTTTAGAAAAGCTGGATTAGAAATTGTCAGGTAATTTAAAGTTTACACTTTCCAAATAATCAAACAACCACATCTGAAATGTTCAAAATACTGGAACTTTAAGACCTTCAGATAGGTGGGACCTCAATTTGTACAGTGCATTATACACAATAAAATCTGTATTATATAATTATGTATTATACTTCTTTCATTATCTCATACCATGTTTAAATGCTTTTTATTTTTACTTTTCTTTAACTACTGTACTTGGAAGTTGATTAGACAAGACAGGTTTTCTCTCTTTATATGCCTTATGTTATCTCTAAAGTTTAGAGATAAGGTAATTCTGTCGGTGGAATAACGTGATTGTTAATTATATAATACAGTATTTGGTTTCATGAACTACCTCTTCATTTTTTTTCTCATTTCTAATTGTTAAAATTTAGGAAGTAATTTTCTCCAGGCTTCTAAATTCGGATCATATTATCAAAGTTACTGAGACATCTATGTGAAACACTAATTTTGTTCTATTTAACGCTGCATTTAATATGAGACAGTATATTTTGAGCAATAATTTTATAAAATATGGTTTAGTTTTGCTTGAAATTTGCCATTCAGACATGCCACTCATTTGGATTTTTCCTTCCCATATTTATGCAGCTATGTGAAGTGAAATTGCAACATTAGCAGTTTGCAAAGTAAAGTTGTTTTTCATAGGAAAAAAATTGAGCATAATCAAGAGGCCTGTGACTTATTCTGCAGGTCTGGTAAGTTTGCGATATTTTTGGAAAACAAGCTTGCATGGAAAATTGGTTGGTTCTTTTGCTCTTAAAATGCAAAGTTACAATTTTGGTGAAAGAGCAATTGCTCCAAGCTGTCGTGAGAATATGAATGAACACAATTCTCAAATTCTGTGCCTCACCAAGGAAACACTTTTCTCTCTTTGTTTCCCTTCAGCGGTCTTCACCAGGGCATCCACACCCTGAGGCTCAGAATGTATGATTATAACCATAGGGTGAATGAACTAAGCTATCCCACCAGAATCAATGATCGAATACCACGCTGAAGGTTGATTTTCATGACAAAGTGCCACAATAATATCGATTAGTATGTTTTTAAAAGGATGTCTGTGAGAAGAGTACTTTGACTTATCTAATTTTATTACGTACAAACACACACACATACACACATGTGTGTGCATGCTCACACTCACTATACAAAATAACACCTACTATGCAATGGGCTACTAAACTTTCATTCATGTGCAAGAGGGACACTCTCTTCATACTGTTAGCAGGTATATCAGTAGATATTTCTTTGAAAATGATTTACTATATTGTAAATAACATTTACAAATTTCTCATGCTTTGACCCTGAAGTTCTTTTTACAGTCCTTGTTAAGAATGTAATCAGAATTTGCAATTCTTTCCATAAATGGTTTTGGTGATATTATTTATTGAAATTTGTTTTATAAATAGCTTATGTGGAATTAACAATGGGCATAGTTTTATGTTCAGACACCATACTAATCTTGATTAGTATGCCATTATAATCTTGATTGTAAGCATTCTCAATATCATATTAAGGAAAGGTAATGATAAATATTTGTATGACTGTAGATATGACCAGATCTATTGCCTTATGATACCTAGTTCAAAGAATAACACAATATTTCTTTTTATTCCTTAACCACATCCTTTTCAGATAAAGTATTTTATTTATAAAACCTCATTGCCAAATATTCAAACAGTGTGAAATAATATAAAATGGAAACAACAAACCTCTTCCTACTTCCTTTCTTCATGGAGTTTCACATAAGGAAAGTTTGTGATGCAGTTTGCATATAGTTACATGCAAATATGCAATATTTAGCTAACAATTTTATAATTTTCAACAAGGGTAAAGCTGGAAGACAACATTCATTAGTAATGCATCAGAGTCTTCTATATGATGCTCTCTTTGAAAGCAGAGAGCAGCTGAGGTTTGGCACTGTGAAAGGGCCAGCAGAGATCACTGGTAAAAAAGCTTCAGGGGAGATCCCTAGATATTGGAGACAACAAGACTATGGGATATCTGTCAAGAAATGTGACAGATATGGAAAGAAGCTGGCATAAGCTTATCTGAAAATCTACACGTGCTATAAATAGCAGCCTAAGATCTTCAGTATCCAGAAGATCTAGTGTGTTCCAGATGTACGTTAAATTATACTGCTAGACTTTGGTTTTGCTTACATGTGATCGATTTTATGTAGTTTTTTTTCCTCTTGAAAAAGGAAAGCATGTAGCTCATTTTGCATTTTATAAGAGCAACAGTAAAAAAAAAGATTGAAGTCTTAGAGATGTCTTGAATTTATAAATATTAAAATTTTAAAGAATGTGTGACTTTTAAAACGTGGATTCTTTTCAACTGTAATATTAACATGCGATCTGTAAGAATAAGAAATGAAAAGGGTGCAGCTTATCATGAAGTGTTTGTATGACAAAGTTGAAAAAGGTATATCCAGCGTAATACAAACCCCAGACTTATCTGGGGAGAGGGAATCGCAGTAGAGGAATTACGTCCATCAGACTGGCTTGTGGGCATGCCTTTGGGGATTTCCTTAATTGCTGACTGGCTTGGGAGACCCAGAGCTATCTGTTGGCAGGCAGACCTGGTCTGTATAAGAAATGCAGCCAAGAAAAGTCTTTAAAGAATTATTCCTCTTGGGTCTCTGTTTTAGGTGCTGTTACCAGGATCCTGATTGTGTTCCTGTCTTAGCTTCCACCAATATTATACTATGTCATGGAATTGTAAGCTGAAATAAACATTTTGCTCTCCTCAATTGGTTTTTGTTAGTGTTTTATCAGATCAAAAGAAAGCAAACTAGATCACTCTTAATGTTTTCATAAGAGAGCAAATGAATTGAAATAACAATTCTCAAAATAATTCTAAGTGATAGAAATAACTAAATAAAAGGCACAAAAGAGTTTTCAACAGTATTAGTCATAGAAAAATCAAAATCAAAACTAGATCTATTTCACCCATCAATATGGCCATTATCAAGGAAATAAACAACAAATGTATTAAAGATGTGGAAAAACTATCCCTACTGTGAACTAGAATGTAATTAGTGAAAATAGTGTGGAAATCAGTGTAAAGGTTCTTTAGAAACTAAAACTAGAACTACCAGAATATCCAGTTATACTATTCCTAGGAATCTACCTAAAGGGGTATAGCCCGGGGTACTATAGACACTTACAAACCTGTATTTTTATTGTATTAGTTATTGCCAAGTTATGAACAGAAAAATCAAGAAAACAGCATAAATATATATAACTATACACACATACACACACATCCAACACACACACACACACACACTCACATACACACACTGAAGTTTTAGACAAACATAAAGAAGAATACAATTAAGCCATTTGTAAAAAAAAATAGAACTGGAAATCATTGTATTAAGTAAAATAAACTGGACTGAGAATTACAAATATCATGTATTTATTTACACACATTTATTTATATGTAGACAAATGTTTTTAAATTATTAAAATACAAAGTAAATTATGTGGGAAAAGGAAGAGGATTCATGAGAGGTGGAGAAGGGGAAGACTAGACAGAATAAAGGGGGGGAGGTAAGTATGAGCAAATCAGGCTATGCATGCTTGAAATAGCTTACTTAAGCAGATCATATCATATAATCTAGAAAAAAATAAAATATGTGTACCATATGATGCTTTGAGACATATATATGGCATGAAATGGATAAATGGAACCAATTAATTAATCCATCACATCAAGTCTTAATTTTTACTAGTGAAACCTTTATCATTTCAGAATACAGTATATTCTAATCACCTGAAAATTTTCTTTGTACATGAAAACAGCGTATTATCCATATAACTCAAACTTTCTGTCTTCCTGTCCATATAAATTAGTTTAATAGAATTTTTTCAAATGTACTCATATGTGCTGCTTAGAATAATATTCCTTGGCTTAGACTTTGTAGAGTCTTAGAAAGAGATGTTATATTAAATAACACTACTGTGATTGGTGTATCCAGTCAACTTGTTGTAAATGTCATTGTTTCCATTTTGACTACTATACAGAAGGCAACTATGGGCATCTAGGTGTGAATATTCTTTTAAAAGTAAATTTGTAGAAGTAAAATTTCTCTGTCATATTGTATACATGAAAACAGTCAAAGAATTTCTATAAATTGTATGCCAGTTTTCCTTCACATTACCAAGGAAATAAAAATTGTTATGTCTTTGGTTATGAGCCTCGCCTTTAACGGCTGAGCAACTCTCCAGCCCTTCTTTAAAAGGGGAACAAGAATACCCTTTTCAGGGAATAGAGAGGCAAAGTTTAAAACAGAGGCAGAAGGAACACCCATTCAGAGCCTGCCCCACATGTGGCCCATACATATACAGCCACCCAATTAGATAAGATGGATGAAGCAAAGAAGTGCAGGCCGACAGGAACCAGATGTAGATCTCTTCTGAGAGACACAGCCAGCATACAGCAAATACATAGGCGAATGCCAGCAGCAAACCGCTGAACTGATAACGGGACCCCCGTTGAAGGAATCAGAGAAAGGACTGGAAGAGCTTGAAGGGGCTCCAGACCCCATGTGAACAACAATGCCAACTAACCAGAGCTTCCAGGGACTAAGCCACTACCCAAAGACTATACATGGACTGACCCTGGACTCTGACCTCATAGGTAGCAATGAATAGCCTAGTAAGAGCATCAGTGGAAGGGAAGCCCTTGGTCCTGCTAAGACTGAACCCCCAGTGAACTAGATTGTTGGGGGGAGGGCGGCAATGGGGGGAGGATGGGGAGGGGAACACCCATAAAGAAGGGAAGGGGGAGGGATTAGGGGGATGTTGGCCCGGAAACCGGGAAAGGGAATAACATTCGAAATGTAAATAAGAAATACTCAAGTTAATAAAGATAAAAAAATTGTTGTCTCTGCTCGTCCCTCTGGTGTTCTGTTTGGTTTTTGGCAAGGCTGAATGCAGTGGAATTGTTTTCGTTTATCATTACTGGTTTCCAATTTTGTTGGTCATATTTTCTACATGTGTTTCTCAGAGTATCAGTATAACTTCTGTCACAAACTGATACTTTTGGCCCATTTATGCATGGGTTATTTGTATTTTAACTTAGGGTTGTATAAACTCTTTAGGAATTTTGGATGCATCTAATTTCCCAGGAAGGATATGGTTTAATTCTTTTAAACTTTGTTACTGGCTTGTCTTTTCACTTTGTCTAGAATGTCTTCAGAAAAATCTAACGCTTTAGCTTTGATGATACAAAATTAATATATTTCTTATAGATTTTATTTTATTTTAGTATTTGAAAAATCCTTGTCATAATTTTATGGCTAGATTAGAATTTTGTTTCTTCTGTGAGTTCATAATTTTAAACTATGTACTTATGTCAATACTTATTGACCTAGCTTAATTTTTATTACAGTAATAATACCCTTAAAAAGAGAATCTTAGGGAGGGAATAGAAAGTTATTTTAACTCAAAACTCCAGGTTATATGCAATCACAATAGGGAAGTTAAGGCAGCAGGAAATTAAAATAACTAATTAAAAGCAGGGAAGATAAGTGAATACTCTCCCCATGCTTATCAAATCAAGGACCAAAGTCCTGAGTTTGGTGTTGTGCATCTCTAGGCTGGGAGTGGTTTAAGATGCAGAAATTTATGATCCCAGCATTCCAAATGCTCAAGGTCAATATGAAAGTAGTATATGTTTTTACTTTGCATGAAATAGATGTCTTTTTGCTGTGTCTCTATATGACACAAGAGTGTAAGGTGAACAAGTTCTCTAGAGTCTCTTATTTATTTTTAATATTTAAGAATTATTTTTAGTTACATCCCTTTGTGTGGTTATGTGACATAACAGAGGCCAGAGGTGTCAGATCCCCATGGAACTATACACACAGCAGACTGTGAGTTATCTGACAAGGATCCCGGAGATTGAACTCAGATCTGGAAAATCAGAAAGTGTCATAACTCCAGAACCATCTCTCCAGCTCCTGTATCTGAATGAAGATGCTATTATGGAGACCACCCTATATTTATGATACTATCTTAACCTAAATATCTCCCAAGGGCTCTACAAACATGATTACCTTGGGGGTAAGGGCTTCAACATAATTTTGGGAGGACACAGTGCCATCTGTAGATACAAGTTCAATGTGAGTTAAGGTTTCTGACTTGAGGGTGTGCAGTTAGGCTAGCCACATCTTATATAATATGGTGTGATATTAACCTCACTTTTCTATATATTGTAAAAATATAAACATATTTTCATTGCTTTATAGTCTTATTTCACCATAGACAACACTATCACATCAAAAAATCTCATCTCAAAGAAATATATATCAAAGAATTTTTACACATCCCACTGGATCTTGAATAGCAGAGAAACTACTTACTCAAAGTTATGCTCTGAGCATCTGTTATAATAAGGGCAGCCATTTAGTATTTCCCTTTGATTTATTCTCAAAGTTCTTTTGCACCAGTCACATTTTCACAATAAGCCTACACAGGGAACTTTGGCCTCTATTTCTAGAATATTCAGATCTATCTGTCAGGCTTTTAAAAGCAGGTGTTCTCCCAAGTGTTGTGCTTGGCTTGTTTCTACCCAAATTTCTTGTGGTTAAGGCCAAGAGTATAACCTAGTGGAATTTAACATTTTTTTTTTTTGATACGAATTCTTCAAGATGATCTAGAAAGTTCCTAAGAGATTAGACACAGGCAAACTATAAGCCTTCTGAGGAAGAGTTTTAGAAAAATGATTTCACCTATGCCAGTTTTGGGTCAATACCATGCTGTTTGCAGCTTTATAGTCACTAACTCTCTCAGCTTCTTCAGACCCAGCTAGGAAAACACAGTCCCCTATTATAAAGATGAAATTTCAGTTCTGGTATGGACAAATGGCCCAGGCTAAATGAGTTAGAAAGGAAATAGTAATCAAAAGCTAACTCTCTCTAAACCCCAAGACTCATCAATGTGGAGATATGCACATGACTTTTCAATATTGTAATATCTTTTTTTGTGATGTTATTATGGCAAACAGCCAAAACAAAACTGATAAGCCAAAAGCACAGTGAATATTTGGAGAGTATGACCCTTACCTATTCTAATGTGCCGTTGTGTCTTCGTGCATTTTAATACTATTAAAGTAGTCAGAGTCACAGATGTTTAGCATATATTGCCAAGAACATAGTCTGGTTTGGGACTTTGGATGCTAACTTTAAAGCTTTACCATATTTAAAGGTAGGATCAAGAATTACACAGAAGGACATGTGGTAGGAAGAGAGGGATAGGAAAACATGAACAATACCAATTCATTAATTCCAGGAAATATTCCATTTTATTTTTTTAGATAGTCTCAGTATAACTCTTGATAGCCTGTGGCTCACTATCTACACTAAATTGGCCTGGAATCCAGAGACTCAGTTGCCTCTCGAGCACTGAGATTGCAGGTGTGCCCTTTCTCCTCAGAGAAGGGAAGGCTTCACATGGATATAATCCCACTTTGGTATATCAAGTTCCAGAGGGCTACATATATTTCTCCTATTGAGCCTGGACAAGGCAGCCCAGTTAGGGAAAAGGTGTACAAAAGCGGGCAACATAGTCAGAAACAGGCCCTTCTATAGTTGTTAGAAGCACTAAGACCAAGCTACACATATGTGAAGGGACCTAGGTCTGTCCATCCATGTATGCTTTTTGTTTGGTGGTTCAATCTCCGTGAGCCACTATGTGTCCAGTTTAGTTGATTTTGTAAGTTTTCTTGTGGTGTCTTTGACCCCTCTGGCTCCTTCAATCAAAACTCCCCTTCTTCTACAAGATTTCCGTAGCCTCACCTAAAGTTTGGCTATGGGTCTTCGATTTTATTTCTATCAGCTGCTGGGTGGAGCCCTTCCAGGATAGTTATGCTAGATTCTTGTCTGCAAGTATAGCAGACTATCATTAATAATGTGATAATAATAATATGATAATTAATGCTGGCTCTCTCACGGTGTGTGTCTCAAGTTATGCCAGTTTATTTGTTGGCCATTCTCTCAATTTCTGCTTCATCTTTATCCCTGATCATATTGTAAGCAAGACAAATTATGGGTTGAAGGTTTTGTGGCTAGGTTGGTTTCACCATCACTCCATTGTTTGTCTTGCCTGGTTGCAGGAGGTGGCCATTTCAGGTTCCTCATCCTCTATTTCTAGGAGTCTTAGCTTGGGTTACCCTCATAGGTTCCTGGGAGTTTCCCTTGTCCTAGGTTTCTAGTTCATTCTAGCAATGACCTCCACCCCAACCAATCTCAGTTCTCTCTTTCTGTTCTCTCTCTCTCTCCACCCTCCCACACCCAATCTCTCCTGTTCCCCTTCTACACTCTCTCCAACCCTGTTCCTTTCCTCTGTCACTTGCAGAATCTATTTTGTTTCTTCTACTTGATGACTCTGTGGTATTCTTTGTTACTTAGCTTATTTGGGTCTTTCGATGGCAGCATGGTTATTTACAGATAATATCCACTGATAAATAGGTACATAGCATGTCGGCCTTTCTGGGTCTGGGTTACCTCACTCATGAAACTTTCTAGTTCCATCTAGTTGTCTTCAAATTTTATGATGTCATTCTTTGTAATAACTGAGTAGCATTCCATTGCGTAAATCCATTTTTTGGATTCTTTGGTTGAGTAACATCTAGGTTATTCCCAGTTTCTTGCAGTTATAAATAAAGCTGCTATGAACATAGTTGAGCAAATTTTCTTGTGGTATGATTGTGCATCTTTTGGGTATATACACAGAAATGGCATAGCTGAGTCTTGAGGTAGAACTATTGCCAATTTTCTGAGAAACAACCAGATGTATTTTCAAAGTACTTGTATAAGGCATTCCAGCAGCAGTGGGGGAGTGTTCTCCTTGCTCCACATCCTAGCCAGGATGAGATGTAGTTTGAGTTTTTTATTTAGGCATTCTGAAAGGTGTATACTGGAATCTCATAGTCATTTTGATTTGCATTTCCCTGGTAACTAAGGAGTTTGAACATTTCTTTAAGTGATTCCCAGACAGAAGAGATTTCCTTGTAGAGAATGTTTATTTAGTTCAGTGCACTATACTTTTATTCAATGCAGCTTCTATCAAAACTTCAACACGATTCTTTACAGATCTTGAAAGAACATTACTCAACATTGTATGGAAGAACAAAAACCCAGGGTAGCTAAAGTAATCCTGTACAATTAAAGAACTTCTAGGGGTATTATCATCCCCGATATCAAGCTGTACTACAGAGAAATAGTAATAAATGTCGCATGGTATTGGCATAAATACAGATAGATTGATTGACAGAATCAAATCAATGATCCAGAAACAAATCCACACACCTACAGACACTTGACAAAGAATCCAAAACCATATAATAGGAAAAAAGCATACTCAACCAATTGTGCTTGACTAACTGGGTGTTCACAAGTAGAAAATGCATATAGATCTATTTTTATCATCCTGCACAAAATTTAAGTCCAAGTGTATCAAAAACCTTAACATGAAATTGGCTTTGTGAAATCTCATAGAAGAGAAAGTTGAAAATAACCTGGAATGCATTGGTATAGGAGACAAAATAGAGTATCAACAGCTCAGGTACTAAGACCAACAGCTAAATGGGACCTCGTGAAATTGAAAAGCTTCTGTAAGGCAAAGCCATCAATAGAACAAAACAACTACAGAATGGGAAAAGGTATTCACCAACCCTACATATGACAGAGGATTGATATCCAAAATATATAAAGAACTTAAGTCAAACACCAAGAAACCAAGCAATACTTACTTTTGATGAGTGACTATCTAAAAAGATTATCATCTATATAATGTTGTAATTTCAAAACAGTGTACATCTCTAAAAGCATTGTTTGTGTTGAAATTTCTATTTTCAACTATTATGAAGATTGTGATCATTATTGTACTCTGAGTTTCTAGGCAGAGAGGAATACATAGTTGAATGAATTCAGAGTTACTAAGTAAATGCAAGATTCAAGACTCTTCAGAGAAATCAACATGGTAATGTGTAATATTTCCTTGCTGTAAAATTACTTTGTTCTAGGAAAATTACTGTGGCTCAGGAATATTTGCTCATAAATTAAAAAATTCCCCCCTCAAATAAAGTTCCTGCTTCACATACATTAGAACTTCAGTCAAAATTTTTGTTTAAGACTATGAATTCATTTGAACAGTACACTAAATCAATTTTTTCCTGGTAAGACTGATGCATTAACCATCATTCTGTTTCATAGAAATCATAAATCAAGGCTGAAGATATAGCTCACTGACTAGGGCAATCACATATGTATGAGATTTCCTGACATGGAAAAATGTTCCTAAATTTAAGTCTCAGATTAGGTTTATATTTTCCTAAGGAGGTATGAGGATTAAAAATGTTAATTTGTATCATGTATAATTCCACGTATATGAATTGTAATTGTGAACAATCCATTTATTTCAGTTTTTCATGGGCATCAGACATATGCTATGATAAAAAGTCAACCTTTTTGTTTTATGATAATTTTGGCTATACTAAAATATTGTCAGTCATTTAGAATCTTAAGTTGTTTCTAATAGCTGAGTAGTATTCCATTGTATAAATTTAACTTAATCACTAATGTTACCAGCATATCCTGGGAGAAATTTTTATAAAGTTTTATAACTCATCTGAAATCTAAAATGTAAAACATAAATAATCTTAAAACAGCAAAAACAGCATTTTTATACCATTTGCTTTTAATAAACTCACAAAAATAATGCAATTAAGGACAAATTTTGTAGTATAGGGATATTACTGTGTGAAACATGTCAAAATTAGTATTATAGTACTTCAATATCTTACATTATTAAAATAGTTTAGTATACATGTGTGAGGCTGGAATTCTTTTGACTAGAGTAATTAACATTATCATTAATGACTTTTTAAAGTCATTAATAAGAAACAAGAGAATGATACATTCTAACTTTGACCTTTTATACCTTAATGCTTATATGTGGCAATGGCAGCCATAATTTCATTCACAGGACACTTTTAAATGTCTGTTGCACTTTTGTCATGAATTGGAACTTACCTTCCTGACTCGAAGGTGAACCAAGTTGAATCCCGACCATATCTCCTCAGTGAGCTAAGAGGCCACATCACCAGCTTGACCTTGGCATTGTGGATATCCCAGAGATAGATATTCTCATGAGTGATCTGCATTGTGCATTCACCATAAATATCAAGGTTGGGTGTAGGCATAAGATAAACATTGAATCGTTCTAAAAGAAACAAAAAGTATGGAGAAAAATCAATGAAGTGTTCTCATAGACCTTGGTACCATTGCTGTATATTTCAAATAACTAACTCTTTTTGAAAATGTATATAAAAAGTTCACTAAACTGTTATCACTTATTTATTCATTCTCATTGAACAAAACTGTACTGTATACATGCTCTATAGTAAGGATTGCAAAATAATTAAATTGAAAAATTAGGGTTAAACGCTAAGTAGAATCTCTTTCCAAAAGCTACTTACTTTGCTTCTTCACACAGTTAGTTGATTATCATAACCACACTGTTTACAAAAAATTTATTGATTTAAGAAATACTGAATCAGACATTTTGTGACCTGAGGTATTTAATGTACAATCAGAGTGACTCCTTAATCAATGAAACACTGCAAAACAATTCGTTGTACATAAAAAAACATTGTAATACTAGTCAGACTCTGTTTATGGTAATTGTAGATGTTCATTACTACCTTCTACAAAATTTAAGAAATGACCTTGATAAACAAACTGAAGATGCATAATTTTGTTCATTCCAATATATTTTACAGATGAAATCCTATTTTTATGCAGTAATTCTAAACCTTGTTTTGTAATTTTCTGTGCATCTCCAAGGCTATTGCAAAGTTCTGCAGCCCTTGATTCCCATTTAAATGCATTGAATGCACTTTAGTTCAGAAAAAAAGGAATTGTAAGTTCCAGGAAGTAAAGAACCTATAAAGCGCTGTATAAAGTAAGTGTGTTTCCTAGCACCATTTCCATGATTTATAGTAAGAAATAAATAACTTTCTGTCAAGATGTATGAACGAAGTAAATAAGTAATGAATAGAGGATGTGAAAAAGGAGGAATTATGAAAAAATAACATCATATTAAGAAGTTAAGAATTACTGGAAGAGAGGCCTCTGAATGCTATAAACTTAATTGTAGAGAGTGCTGAAGAGGTGGTGTGATTGAATTAATTTTTTTTGAAAGATACACTCAGGCAGCTGCACTTAGAAGATTTATTCTGGAATACGTTGCTATCTATCATACCTTCATGTTCTTTTTCTTTTTTTTTCTTCTTCCATTTTTATTAAATTAGGTCGTTCTTATTTGCATTTCAAATGCTATTCCTTTCCCAGTTTCCTGTCCATCAGTCCCCTAGCCCCTCCCCTCCCCTTTATATGGGTGTTCCCCTCCCCATCCACTCCCCATTACTATTCCCCCACAATCTCCTACACTGTGGGTCCACCCTAGGCAGGACCAAGGGCTTCCCCTTTCTCTGGTGTCCCAACAAGGCTATTCACTGCTACCTATGCAGTTGGAGCCCAGGGTCAGTCCACGTATATAGTCTTTGGGTAGTGGTTTAGTCCCTGGAAGCTCTGGTTGGTTGGCATTGCTGTTCTTATGGAGTGCAAGCCCCTTCAGCACTTTCAGTCTTTTCTCTAATTCCTCCAACAGGGGTACGATTCTCAGTTCAGTGGTTTGCTGCTGGCATTCACCTCTGTATTTGACATGTTCTGGCTGTGTCTCTCAGGAGAGATCTATATCCGGTTCCTGTCAGCATGCACTTCTTTGCTTCATCCATCTCATCTAGTTTTGGTGGCTGTATATATATGGGTCACATGTGGGGCAGGCTCTGAATGGCTGTTGCTTCAGTCTCTGCTCTAAACTTTGCCTCCCTATTCCACCCCAAGGGTATTCGTGTTCACCTTTTAAAGAAGGAGTGAAGCATTTGCATTTTGATCATCCTTCTTGAGTTTCATGTGGTCTGTGCATCTTGGGTAATTTGAGCATTTGGGCTAATATCCACTTATCAATGAGTGCATACCATGTATGTTTTTCTGTGATTGGGTTACCTCACTCAGAATGATGTTTTCTAGTTCTACCCATTTGCCTATGAATTTCATAAAGTCATTGTTTTTGATAGCTGAGTAGTATTCCATTGTGGAGATGTACCACATTTTCTGTACCACATTCCTCTGTTGAAGGGCATCTGGGATCTTTCCAGCTTCTGGCTATTATAAATAAGACTGCTATGAACATAATGGAGCATGTTTCTTTGTTGTATGTTGGAGCATCTTTTGGGTATATACCCAGGACTGAATGTCTACAGTGTGCATACGAATTGTTTAGATAATAAGAATCTTTTTATGGAAGTCATTATACCAGGCAAGGATTTTGTGAAGCAATGAAATGTATTTAGATACTAAGTGGGTTAGATTAACTGAAGCATGAAGGGTTGAACCTTGCTAGCCAGGTAACTCACATTTTTACCCAGTTGTACATTTTTTAAAATAAAAGGTAATGTTTTAACTTTGGTCATCGACTCCTGGAACCAATATGTGTATGGATTTCATATTTGTTTCTAAGGAAATACCAATGAAAATCAGTGCTGAAAATGAAAGAACACTGCCCCATTAGTTATCTACATTGAAAAATGTCAAAATATGTATGCATTCCATACATTATATATATTAATCTTACATGCAGCCATTAAAAACAACAACATTTAGTATTACATCAGTCAAAGACCCACCATACTTCTCCTTCCAGTGGATTGTAAATAGTAAATCAATCAATAGAAAATGAAGATGCAGATTTATGTAATAGTTTTATGTAAATGATACTTGAACACAATGACAATGACTCAGAAATCTAGACAGAGGTTGAACATACTTCCTTAGCCAAGTTCCTTTTCATGAAGTTTATCATTTGTGTCTGTGGTTCACACCACATTTCAGTGGCATCTTTGTGCATAAAGAAATGCTGCCCTAAAAGTGAAAAATAAAATATTCCTCTCTACTTTTCCTTTCCATTAATTTCAATCTGAAAATAGCAAAAGAATCAATATCAGGATGCTAATATACAAACGTTCTCCAATTTACTGAAACAAGCAGACAGAATTAAACAATACCACTACTTAGGGATCTTTAGACTGTTAATAATCCAGAGTTTGCTATCTAAAAATTAGGACACATTAAAAATGACTTTACCAGTGAACAATAAAAGAATGTCATTGCATTTTTACAGAAATATTCATCTGACCAAATATAGGTGATTAAACTTTATACATATGGAATGAGTATCAACTTTTTACAGGTCTTTGGAGATACAGAATTATAAATATATTAATTTAAAAAGAGTTACATGACAAAAAATTTAAGTATTAAAACCATGGAGCCAATTTTTACACAAACACACAAAATGCGACTGAATAACTTATCTCAAAGGCAATCTCCCATGGTCAACTCTAGGCAAGGCAAAGCAGATGGTATTACTCATGACCTTCCATTTCTCTCTCTTGTTCCTGCCTTTTTCCTTTCTTGCCTCTGGCACTTTTTAATCATATGGCTAAAGTTAACTTTTTTTGTTGTTGTTGTTGTTATGGTTTAGAAATCAAAGCCCATTATCTACTAGTGACTGATTTTTAGGAATTTCACTTTTAATTAAAGTGGTGCTAATTACTATTAAAAATTGTGAAGATTTTTGTTGAAAGGTTATTTTAATATGGATCATTTCAATGAGCGTCTCCACACATTTTTTAATGTCCTATTTTTAAATTTTTTGTTTGCCAATATTAAATGTCTACATAATGAATTTTAGTTCTTTTTACCTCTGTCCCTCTCATCTGATCTCACTCTCTGCTTGGAGCCTTCTTCTCAACAATTCCCCATCCTACATCCATGTCTTCTTTTTCTGTATGGCCCACAAGTTTAAATTTTCTTGCCCATGTCTGGGTGAAATGCTATTTTCTGGAGTAGAAGCAATTCATCTGCATTGCTAAGGACAATGACATCATTCACCCAAACAAGTGTATTTACCAACAGTTTCTTAGGAAGGTGGAATGAATACATAAGGGCATTATTTCGAAACATTGTTCAAGAATGTTACTTTTAAATTTAAAGAACCAATGTTTAATTTTTATGATCTTTAGATCTGATGTTCATCAAAATTGTTTGTGAGGTGAATTTAAACAGAATATAGGCTTCATGCAACCTTGACATCAATGCTAGGTAGATCTGAGTATTTACTCATCCCAGGAGATGAGGAGGCTTTCACTTTGAATTCCTGATTTGTTATATTGTTGATTTTGTAAAATTCATCTTATAATATGGCCAAGAAAGAAATAATATTAGAGAAAACAATGCTTACAAAAAGTGAAGCCACTTTCTAGTAGAACAAACTAGCATACTTCCTGTAAAATCAAGCTCTAATGTTTTCAGATTGTCCTCAACTCAAATATCTTGTGACTCACTTGAAAGGAACAATTTCGGAGGCTAACTAAAACAATGTAAATGATATCAAAGGAAAAAAGTTATATGAAAGTTTATCATTTGTAGATGTATGAATTCCTATTTAAATGTGATCACAATAATAAAAATACTATCAACAAAGACAAAATAATCCATTTCTAAGTAGCAAATAAATTAAAATTAAAAGCAATTATCATTCTCACTGATAACAATATGATAAATAAATATAATTCTACACATATTGTCAATGCTGATGAAAGTATGGAGAAAGGATTTTTATGTTATGTAAATGATTATTAAATTAAATGTTTTCTCGAAAGTATAGAATTTAAGAAAATTCTGGCCAGTGCCCAGAGCTGACCCGGACCCACAGCTCTCTATACACAAATCCCTTGGAGGAGAGCGCTGGACTCTCAGAAGTACAGACATTCCTGAGAGCACAGGGGAGACTACCACTTCTGCTCACATTCCTGGACCAAGAGGAACCTGCCTGGAGCTCTCTGGACACAGGAACCAAGGAATAGTCAGAGAGAGAGGATCCTCCCCGCCTCTGCCTGCACCAAGAGCTGAAAGCCAGTCTCTAGGAGTGCTGACAAACCTGAGAGCAGAGGTAAGACCACTACCTGCACCCTGAGCAGACACTGTGACACAGCTCTCAGTACTCAGTTCTGCTGGGAGAAAGCTGGTCTCCAAAAGTGCTAACACAGAGGTATAAAGGAGGGTCAAGCCATTCTCAAAGACAGCAAGACAAGCTAACACCAGAGACAACCAGATGGCAAGAGGCAAGCATAGGAAGTTAAGCAACAGAAACCAAGACTACTGGGCAACATCAGAGCCCAGTTCTCCCAACAAAGCAAACACCGGATATTCAAACACTCTGGAAAAGTAAGATGTAGATCTAAAATCACATCTTATGACAATGCTGGAGTACTTTAAGGACATAAGAACTCCCCTAAAAAATACAAGACAACACAGGTAAACAAGTAGAAGCCCTTAAGGAGAAAACACAAAAATCCCTTAAAAAGTTACAGGAAAACACAACCAAACAGGTGAAGAAATTGAAAAAACCGTACAGGATCTACAAATGAAAATAGAAACAATACAGAAATCGCAAAGGAGATAACCCTGGAGATAAAACACCTAGGAAAGAGATCTGGAGTCATAGATGCAAGCATCACCAACAGAATTCAAGAGATGGAAGAGAGAATCTCAGGGACAGAAGATACCATAGAAAACATTGACACAACAATCAAAGAAAATGAAAAACACAAAAACCTCCTAACCCAAAACATCCAGGAAATCCGGGACACAATGAGAAGATCAAACCTAAGGATAATAGGTATAGAAGAGAGTGAAGATTCTTAAATTAAAGAGAGAAAGGAAGGAAGGAAGGAAGGAAGGAAGGAAGGAAGGAAGGAAAGAAGGGAGGAAGAATATTAGAAGCAGTAAGGGGAAAAGGTCAAGTAACATATAAAGGCAGACCTATCAGAATTACGCCAGACTTCTCACAGAGACTATGGAAGCCAGAAGATCCTGGGCAGATGTCATACATACCCTAAGAGAACACAAACTCCAGCCCAGGATACAATATCCAGCAAAATTTTCAATTAACATAGATAGAGAAACCAAGATATTCCATGACAAAACCAAATTTATATAATATTTTCCCACAAATCTAACCCTACAAAAGATAATAGATGAAAAACTCCAACACAAGGAGGGAAACCACACCCTAGAAAAAGCAAGAAAGTAATCTTGCAACAAACCCAAAAGAAAAGAGCCACACAAACCCAATTCCACCTTTAACAACAAAAATAACAGGAAACACTATTTCTTAATATCTCTTAGCATCAATGAACTTGAATCCTCAATAAAAAGACATAGATTAATGGACTGGAGACGTAAAGAGGACCCAACATTTTACTTCCTACAGAAAACACACCTCAGTGACAAAAAAAGACACTACCTCAAAGTAAAAGGCTGAAAAACAATTTCTAAGCAAATGGTCCAAAGAAACAAGACGGAGTAGCCATTCTAATATTAAATAAAATTGACTTTCAACCAAAAGTTATCCAAAACGATAAAAAAGGACACTTTATATTCATCAAAGGAAATCAACCAAGATGGCCTCTTATCCTGAATATCTATGCTCCAAATACAAGGGAACCTACAACCATAAAAGAAACCTTACTAACAGTCAAAGAACACATTACACTTCACACAATAATAGAGGGAGAATTTAACACCACACTCTCAGCAATGGACATATAGATCATGGAAACAGAAACTAAACAGAGACAGAAAGAAAGTAACAGAAGTAAAGAACAAAATGGATTTAACAGGTGTGTGTGTGTGTGTGTGTGTGTGTGTGTGTGTATGTGTGTGTGTGTGTGTTTGTGTGTGTATAACATTTCATCCTAAAAGAAAAGAGTATTCTTCTCAGCACCTCATGGAACCTCCTCCAACATTGACCATATATTCATTACAAAAAAGCTCTCAACAGATACAAAAAGATTGATATAATCCTATCAGATCACTATGGATTAAGACTGGTTTTCAATAACAACAAAAATGACAGAAAGCCTGCATACACATGGAGGTAAAAACAACACTCTACTCAATGATAAATTTGTCAAGGAAGAAATAAAGAAATTAAAGACTTTTAAAATTTAATGAAAATGAAAGCACAACAAGCCGAAACTTCGTGGGACACAATGAAAGCAGTGCTAAGAGGAAAACTCATAGCTCTGAGTGCCCCCAAAGAAACTGGAGGGATCATACACTTGCAGCTTGACAGCACACATAAAAGCTTTAGAACAAAAAGAAGCCATTACACCAAAGAGGAGTAGATGGCAGGAAATAATCAAACTCAGTGCTGAAATCAACCAAGTAGAAAGAAAAAGGACTATACAAAAATAAACAAAACCAGGAGCTGGTTCGTTGAGAAAAATCACCATGATAGATAAACCATTAGCCAAACTAACCAGACAGTATCCAAATTAGCAAAATCAAAAATGAAAATGGAGACACAATAAGAAAATTGAAGAAATCCAAAAAATCATCAGATCCTACTGCAAAAGCCTATACACAACAACATTGGAAAATCGGGATGAAATGAACAATTTTTGAGACAGATACCAGCTACTAAAGTTAAATCAGGGTCAGATAAACCGTCTAAACAGTCCTATAACTCTTAAAAAAAATAGAAGCAGTTATTAATAGTCTCCAAAACAATAAAAGCCCAATACCAGATGGGTTTAGTGCAGAATTCCATTAGACCTTCATAGAAGACCAATAATGTCAAAATTATTCCACAAAATAGAAACAGAAGAAACACCACCCATTTTTTAATGAGGACAAAATTACACATATACCTAAACCACACAAACACCCAACAAAGAAAGAGAACCTCAGACCAATTTCCTTTATGAATATCCCTGCAAAAATAATTAATAAAATTCTAGCAAACTGAATCCAAGAACACATCAAAATGATCATCTATCATGATCACATAGGTTTTATCCCAGGGTTGCAGTGATGGTTCAATATATGAAATCCATCAACATAATCTACTATATAAACAAACTAAAAAAACAAAACAAAACTCATGATCATCTCATTGTATATTGAGAAAGCATTTGACAAAATTCAGCACAGTTTCATGTTAAAAGTTTTGCAAAGATCAGGAATTCAAGGCCCATACCTAAACAAAGTAAAAGGAATATACAGCAAACCAGTAGACAACTTCAAACTAAATGAAAGGAAACTTGAAGCAATCCCACTAAAATCAGGGACTAGACAAGGCTACCCACTCTCTCCCTACCTATTCAATAGTGTTCAAAGTCCTAAGCAGAGCAATCAGACAATAAAAGGAGGTGAAAGGGATGATAATTGGAAAGGAAGAAGGAAAAATATCACTATTTGCAGATGATATGATAGTATATTTAAGTGACCACAAAAGTTCCACCATAGAACTACTAAGCCTGATAAACAAATTCAGGAAAGTAGCTGGATATAAAATTAACTCAAACATACCAGTAGCCTTATTCTACTTAAAAGATAAACAGGCTTAAAAGAGGAATTATGGAAAGAAAGAAAAAAAAGAAATTATGGAAAAAACAATCATCACAATAGTCACAAATAATATAAAATACCTCAATGTGATGCTAACCAAGCAAGTGAAAGATGTGTACAACAAGAACTTCGAGTCCCTGAAGAAAGAAATTGAAAAGACCTAAGCAGATGGAAAGATCGTCTATGCTCATGGATTGGCAGGATTAATATAGTAAAAATGGCCATTTTGTCAAAAGCAATCTACAGAATCAATGCAATCCCACCAAAATTCCAACTCAATTCTTCATATTGTTCAAAAGAGCAATTTGCAAATTCATTTGGAATAACAAAATCCCAGGATAGTGAAAACTATCCTCGACAATAAAAGAACTTCTGAGGGAATCACCATCCCTAACCTCAAGCAGTATTACAGAGCAATAGTGATAAATACTCTATGATATTGGTACAGAGACAGGCGGGTAGATCAATGGAATAGAGTTGAAGATCCAGAGTGAACCCACACACCTATGGTCACTAGATCTTTGACAATGGAGCTAAAACCATCCAGTAGAAAAAAAGGTAACATTTTCAACAAATGGTGCTGGTTCAACTGGAGGTCAGCATGTAGAAGAATGCAAATCAATCCATTTTTATAGCCCTGTACAAAGCTAAAGTCCAAGTGGATCAAGGACCTCCACATCAAACCAGATACACTCAAACTAATAGAAGAAAAAGTAGGGAAGAGCCTCGAACACATGGGCGCTGGGAAAAATTTCCTGAAGAGAACACAAATAGCTTATGTTCTAAGATCAAGAATTGACAAATGGGATCTCATAAAACTGCCAAGCTTCTGTAAGGCAAAGGACACTTTCATTAGGACAAAATGGCACCCAACAGATTGGGAAAAGATCTTTATCAATTCTGCATCTGATAGAGGACTAATATCTAATATATACACAGAACTCAAAAGTTAGACACCAGAGAATCAAATAACCCTATTAAAAATGGAGTGCAGAGCTAAACAGAATTCTAAGCTGAGGAATATCGAATGGTTTAAAAGTACCTAAAGAAATGTTCAATATCATTAATCATTAGAGAAATGCAAATCAAAACAACCCTGAGATTCCACCTCTCACCAGTGAGAATGGCTACGGTCAAAAACTCAGATGACAACAGATGCTGGCAAGGGATGTGAAGAAAGAGGAACACTCCTCCACTGGTGGTTAGATTGCAAGCTCGTACAACCACTCTACAATTTAGTCTGGAGTTTCCTCAGAAAATTAGACATATTACCTGAGGAACCAGCTATACTACTCCTGTGCACACACCCAAATGATGCTCCACCATATAATAAAGACACATGCTCCACAATGTTCATAGAGGCTCCCTGGTGGTCTAGTGGTTAGGATTCGGTGCTCTCACAATGTTCATAGAAGCCTTATTTATAATATCCAGAAAGTTCAAATAACCCAGATGCAATTCAACAGAGGAATGGTCACAGAAAAAGTGGTACATCTACACAATGGAGTACTGCGCAGCTATTAAAAACAATGACTTCATGAAATTCATAGGCAAATGGACAGAACTAGAAAATGTCATACTGAGTGAGGTAACCCAAGCACAAAAACCACAAATGGTATGGATTCACTGGTAAGTGAATATTAGCCACAAAGCTTCAATTCCCCAACATACCATCCACAGACTACATGAAACTCAAGAAGGATGACCAAAGTGCAGATGCTTTAGTCCTTCTTAGAAGGGAGAACAAAAATATTCATAGGAGAAGATATAGAGACAAAGTTTCAAGCAGATTTTGAGTAATGGCCTTTCAGAGCCTGCCACCTTGGGGCAGATACATACAGCCACCAAACCCAGACACTATTGCTGATGCCAAAATGCATGGTGACAGGAGCCTAATATAGTTGTCTCCTGAGTGGCTCTGCCAGAGCATGACAAATACAGAGTCTAATGCTTGCAGCCAACCATTGTACTGAGAATGGTGTCCATTGGAGGAGTTAGAGAAAGGACTGAAGTTGCTGAGCGGGTTCACAACCTAGTAAGGACAACAATACCAACCAATCAGAGCTCCTAGGGACTACGCCACCATCCAAAGAGTATACATGGACAGACCCATGACTCCAGCTGCATATGTAGCAAAGGATGGCTTTGTTGGGCACTACTGGGAGGAGTAGCTCTTGGTCCTGACAAGGCTGGACCCCCTGTGCAGGGGAATATCAGGGCAGTGAGGCAAGAAGGGGTTGGTGGTTGGTCAGTGAAAGGGGATAACATTTGAAATGTAAATAAAAATTATCCAATTAAAAATAAAGAAAATCCCCCTATAGGAAGAACCACATCAACCAACCAGATGCCCCAGATTTCCCAGGGACTAATCCACCAACTAAAGAGTACACAACGGTGCACCCATGGCTCCAGCTGCATATGTAGCAGAGGATGGCATTGTCTGGCAGCAATAGAAGGAGGTCTTGGTCCTGTGAAGGCATTTTCCCTATGAAGGGTAATGCCAGGGTGTTGAGGTAGGAGTGGGTAGAAGGGGTAGCATCCTCATAGAAACAGGGGGAGGGGAATGAGAGATAGGGCAACCAGGAAAGGGGATAAAATTTGAAATGTAAATACATAAACTACCCAAGAAAAGGAAAGGAAACTCTCCAATCTATCATCCATAAATCTACATCTTGATGTAGTTCAGAGTTGTAGACTAGCTGGTGTACAAGAACACGTAACTTTATTTGAAATGTCCAAATAAGAAACAAAACTGAGTTTTGATTTAAACTAGTTTGTGTAACAAAGATGTGTAATGGAATCTTCAAGTATATTTTCTAGAGCATTTCACACAAGAATAAAAACAAGAGGTCAAATGAGCAACAAAAAAAGCAAACAAACACAAAACTAAACCATGCCTAAACATGTCTTTATTCATGGCTATAAGGTTACAACCTTAGTAATCATCCAGTAGGTATTATAAAATGGATTTGAATGGTTTTGGTCAGATGATGGTAGTCGTGGTCAAGAAACATGATCTGCATGAAGGATCCCAGTCAGACTATGTAACAGAATGGGTCATTGGTTCACAGAAGGGATGAAGTCTTCCTCAACTTATCTGGTGGGGCTTCGAATGGATCTAACTAGTATATAGACTAACCAGTGTATACTTATTTTTTTAAGTATTGGGTATTTAGAGAAGTAGAGCTTACAGCTGCAGAAGCAATTAGTCAGAGATATCATCTAGTGAGTAGAATTAAATAAGCAAAATGGAGCGAAATTACTTAGTCCTTTTAAATAATACTGCTTTTATTATTATTGATCATCCTAATAGATAGAAATATACCATGGCAAATAGCAAATTTCCATACACCTCTTTTCTTTACTTTTAATTAATACTTATTTTTGAGAATTTTACACTTTTTTATTTTTCATTCCAACATCTTCCCTTTGCGGGTCCTCTGAGATCCACTCCAAGTTCCTATAACCCCTTATTACAATTTCTGTTGTTTATATACTTCTGCATGTGGAGCCGTATACCAGAGTGTTGATTACCATGAGTCACAGCTTTAAGGAAACTGATTCCCTTCCACAGAAGCTTTTCTATTATGGGGTTCATGAACTTTTTCTTCCTTCATCCTAAAATGTTACTTGTTCTGATCTTACACATTTCTCGTACAGACAGTTCAGTTTATGTGGGCCTAAAAGTGAAGTGGTCTCTCTTATCCCAAAGATGGTGTTTGGCTTCAGTCATTCTGAATATCTAGCTCATAGAATCTCTAAGCCTTTCTGGGAGGGGGGGGGGTGATACTGATGTTCCATTTGCGGCAATGTACAACGCAGTCAGTTTTGTAGTCAGCCTGGAGTCTCTATATTAACCATCATCTACTGAACAAAGAAAAAAATTTTGATGCATTTTGAGAGCTAGACTATAGGTAGAGACATGCAAATTTAAAAGGCAGTTTGAGACTATGTCCAAAGATACTACAGTTCTTCTTTGCACATCTTCCCCTTCCTATGGTACCACAATAATTCCAATTTTTCTGGAGATACAAAGCACAGAGAGAAAACAGACAGAAAAATAGCCACATCCAGTTGCCAAATTTGTTTTGTAATAAATAGTATTTTCAGAAGGATTCTTTGAAGTTTTTATCTAAAATTCATGCACTTAGCATGTTGCTAAATCAAGTGCTTTTGTGAGATCATGGTGCTACCATTAGTTTAGCTTTGTTAGAATAAGTTTGAGAAACGTTTGTTGGATGCTAATACATTATTTTTTGTCAAAATTATTCTTTTCATTAGCTGATTGCTGGTAATTTTTCTCTACTTTATCTCATTGCTCCCTGTTCTTCGGATGTGGTGAATCTGGATATGATCAAATATAGCATTAAATAACCTACAAATCTAGAAGCCAAGAGAGGCTCATGTAATAAAACTCATCCCACCTTCCACAGTATTTGATTAAATTTAACAATAATTTCCAAATGGAATTCCTTATAGTGGCATATCTCTTCCTCTTATTTAAATAGTGCTCAGAAATATAAGTCTCATAAAATAAGTCATTCTTTAGATCTTAGATTTTGAGTAATTTTCAAGTTTTATCTATAATTTCCATTCTGCCTATCAGTCTCAATTTCAGTTTCATTGTGTCCACATCAAAAAGTAGAACCCTTATTTATTTCTAACAAATATACATTTTATTAATAAATAAAACTAAAAATTATGTGCATTTATATATAAAACTAGTTATGAAATGGCTATGACTATGCAGTCATAAATGTTGATGTTTTTGAATTTTACATGTTTTTCTATTAACTTACGATTTTATGAAGTAAAATTTGCCCTATGTACAGCTGTACTAAAATGTTTTTAAAGAATTGGCTAAGATTATTTATAAAAGAGAATATATAAGCTAAATTTATTCCTGTAATTAGTTCAAAACAGATGGAGATTTGGCAAGATGTGTTTTAGAAAAAACATAGTTTGTTTTTCTCCTTTCCTTGCTCCATAATATCACTTTATTATCCTCTTCTTGTTCCTGACATTACCTCAGCACATGCTCAGTGCTTAGTTCAGTGGCATCCATGAGGATAGATACGTCTTCATGCCAGAAGTGACTCAGCCCTGTGATCTGGATTTAGCATCTCATTCTCCCTTCTGTCATGGGAAGTCAGTGCCTTGGAACACACAAAGTAGTTATTCTCATTTGATCCAGCATAATCCCTTTGGTGCTAAGTGTCTTAGGAAAGGGAATAGAAAAAATGGGGAAACCTTGCAAATTAGATGCTAATATTGGAAGTTTGCTTCTGTAATGTTGTATTCAATGAACAATTCAGTAATTGACTGTGTTTTGGAGGGTACAGAGAGTGGAGAGCATTTCAGAAAACTATTACAACATCCAGACCATTTCAGGGCTGTGCACTTTCATGAAAGAGTCTCATTCCCATACAGGTCCAGGAATTGTTCCTTTTGGCTCTAGACTTCCATTCTCTTTCTGCAAAAGACATTTGGCATAGCTAGGCAAGTGTTGTGGTGTGGGTCATGTCAAGATAAGTCAAAGGGGCTAAACATAGGTATCTGATTGTTTTTTCAAGAAAATCCATGCATGATTGAAGCAATCAGTGTGGAACTATGGTCCACTGACTGATCAGCAATCTGTGTATTTGACTAGCATAAGTAACTAGTTCTTCTTATCCCCACACTTAGACCTGTCATGAGGAAAACAAAAAAACACTTTAGCTCTAAACAAGTGCTAACATTCTCTACTCTCCAAAGAATTGTGTGTAATAATTCCCCATCATGGTTTAACTGCGTTTTGCCCATTATACACAGCTCTTTGGCTGTTGGATCTCTGAGCTCCAAAATCCTATTCTATAGTTGTAATTTCAGAATTGTGAGATACCATTTGTAAACATGATATTTTTGTAAGAATACAAGGAAAGAAGGAAAGGAAGAAAGAAAGTAAGAATGAATGAATGAATGAACAAAAGAAAGAACGAAAAAAGGAAAGAATTTAGTCGATACTATCCAGGCAAAGGATCAAACACAGGTGTAGCATGAAGCACTGAGGGAGGAGTAAGCAACATGAATCCATGTGAAGAAATGAGCAAACACTTTAGATTTAGTACTCATATCTACCTGGGGTGGAATGTGGGTTCACTCTGTTTTGCGATACAATCTAACTTAATTTACATGAATTGATAAAGAATTAAAGGTAACCTCATTTTACACAGAAGAGAAGACAGTGCTAACCTATTCTATTTTACATAAATCTTTTTTAAAATTTCTACATGACAGTGATATTGCAATGGTAACCCCTTAATTCAGGACCATAAGAGACTGAGACACAGGAGGAAGTCAAATATATATCCAGATACATCTTTAAATAATTAGCAGTAAAACAAAACATGACTTACACTTGTGAAAATTTATAGATCTTTTTGGAAAATATGATTTCATCCCTACTTAAACTAGCAGTTTATCAAAATGTTTTATTACAATGTGGTTATAAATTGCATTTCCTGTTACTATCTTCTCAATCCACAGGCTACTGGGGAGCACTCAAATACCTGTATTTCTTTAATTAACTAGCACTTAAAATTCTTGATGATTTCTAATGCCCCAGTCATTTCCAAATTTTGCAAAACCTGACTGATGACAGAATTTTCAAAGTAAATCAAGTTTATTCAATAACTGAAAATAATTTAAAAATATAATTAATTATTGTTATTTCTTGCAGAGGTAATTAATCTCCATTTAGAGTGAATGTTGTAATAGCTGAGTAGTATTCCACTGTGCAAATGAACCACATTTTTAAATTTATTTTTTAGTTGAGGGACATCTAGGATGTTTCCCATTTTGGGGTATTAAGACTAGATCTGCTATAAACATAGATGAGCAAGGGTCCTTGTGGAGTGATGGAGCATCTTTTGGGTATATGGTCCAGGAGTGATATAGTTTGGAAACGAAGTAGATATATTCCCTGTTTTCTGAGACATGCCAAAATAATTTCTAAAGTGGTTGTACAAGTTTGCAGTTTGCACTTCTAGCAGCAATGATGCGCATTAATATGTATACATAGTAATATAAATTAAAATTATTTTTCACATAAAATATTTAACATTTTCACACTTATTATAGTGTATGTCTTTTCATATGCTATTACTTATTCCCTGGGAATAAAGCCTCTAATAAATATAATGTTTTATTTTATAAATATACTAATATTTGGTGATTATCCATTTAAAAAATGCTGGTTAAGCCAATGTTTTCTAATTTATAATTAGCATGCAATTATGCTACTTTTAGCTCAATTTTTTGATAAATAACTTACTTAGTTTCACTGATAAGATTTGCTTTATATTTGTGTATATATTATAGATAGTTTTAAACATCCTTGATTACTTTATTTATTGAACACCAAAATCTGAATCATTGGACTGTCACAAACTTTCAAGAATTGCTTGTAGTAGCATTGCGAATCCAAATATATATTTTTTTCTTTTAATTGTGTTGTTGATTTGGGTGTTCTGCACATGAGGACCTTTTATTATAATATGATAAATATAGCTCATATTTTTATTAAATATTTTTTGTCATTTATTAAAAATTAGGAAGTAATTTTAATGCCATTATTATTAATAGTGAATTCTTGATTTTGGGAAGATTATCCCATATTTTGACATATAATGCAATGTTTACATCTTTTGTTTTTTAGAATACTGGGACATGGAATATTTCTGTCAAGTCAGAACATTCACTTCTACCATGTTCTAACTACTCATCGTTTAGAAGCAAGCAACACCTGGTTTTTAGCACTTGGGATATTTTTCCTATAATAGTAGGCTCTTGTGAATTGACAGAAGCCAACTTTAGCAAAGCATTAATTTCTTCCATCGGTGGCTTTCTTTTTTTATTTACTTTACCTAAAAATATTGTGGTGATTTTGGCATTTATAAATTTGATTTTTGTTGGATTTTGGCTGATTTATTTTTATAGTTCATCATTTTAGTGTTATGTGTAAGTGGGAGTTGTCTTTAATTTTACCAATCTTAAATTAATGCTTGAGCATGCTATTCACTAGAGAGTATGATTTTGTTGTCCGACAAAACTTTTCTTGGGGATCCCATGACAGATCAAAGTATGGACACCACAAAATTTCAACTTGGTTAACCAGTGAGATTTAACATGGCTACTTAGAGAAATGTGGGTAAAGGGTTACTTACAGGAACAGAAATGGCTCTAAGACAACTGTATCATCAAAGCCCACCCCACTACAAGTGACAGCTCTCAAAATCTGGGAACCTGAAACATACTGTACAACTTGCACACAGATCAACAAGTTGGAGAGTATTTTTTCAAATGACTCACTTGATCTAAAACTCTTCCATTCTACTGGACTTGTCTGGGAATCTTCTTTGAAGCTGACTTCACTATTTGAGGGGACGCCCAGCTTTTATTACTTACTCTAGCATGGAGAGTACTAATGAATCTGTTTAGTTTCAGGGACTTTTTGAAACTACTTTAATTGTTTACCTTTCTGTTTAAGGAGCTTCCCTGGAGGAGGGAGTGTTTTGATCTCAGAGGAAACTATTGTACAACAGATTCATACGATTTCATATATATATCTAGACATATATATATGCCATTATTCTAGAACACTTTTTTTAATTCCTTAATTTTCTATGGCTACCTGAAATAGTACTTATGATCTGGAGACTAGGAAATTTGAAAAATTGAAATCTAGACATGTACACTTATCATGCTTTCTCAGCAACATTGTTGGAGGTCTTGGGATAGGTTTGTGTGGAAGAGGAACACAGAGACCTAGACAGAAAGAGACAGAGATGGAGAGGTGCGGGGTGTATTTGTTTAATATTTCTTATTAGTTATAAAGTACTCTGACTCAATGTGGAAGTAGTTGACAGTATGAAACAAAGATGATCACAGTAAAAAAAAAAACCTACAACCACTCTTATCTCAGCACCCACATTTATCTTTCACCTTCAAAATCATTTGTATAAATATCTATTCTTAGCGAGCTTAAAAGCACCCCAAATTGTATGAAGAGTTGACAATAATGGAGAAGAAATAGCAATTCTGAAGGCAAAATAAGATGCAGTCAAAACCAAACAGTTTGACTTTCCTCGATTGTGATCAACACAAACTACATTACAATAATTTGTTATGGAGTTTGTAAATCTATAGTCCTTATATCTCAGGATGAAAAGTTCCATGTAAACCTAAGTTTGCTATTGAATATTAAACACAATTATACTTAGAAAAATAAAATGATTTATAATCTGATATAAAAATAAGTTAAGGGTGAAAAGTACTAAATCTATAATGGCAAATCTTTCCTAAATGATTTATTTGAATAAATAAAAATTAATAATTTCACATTGACCAACAGGCCACAATTGAAACTCCCAAACAGCAGAAGTTGTTCCCAACAACTCTTCACAAATTGATGGCAAGGTCTTATTGCTGAAAAAAC
This sequence comes from Rattus norvegicus, assembly GCF_021556685.1. Lineage (NCBI taxonomy): Eukaryota > Metazoa > Chordata > Mammalia > Rodentia > Muridae > Rattus > Rattus norvegicus. Next base: position 84,754,946 of record NC_141551.1, read on the forward strand.
ACATTTATTTCATTGAACACAGAGAACTTGAACTTGTGTCTAACTAGTAGCTAAACCCCTACTGACTAGCATTCATGTTCCTGGAAGGCACTCTGTAGACTACCACGGGGAAAAGGTAATCATTATTAACCCAGCTACAAACTTCATGATATACAATAGGAGATGGCCAACATTAACAATTTCATTTGTAAGTTTATAGACATACAGTTTGTACTGTATTGGATTTCTTTCTCATATTGGTCTTTTGCTTGTATATTTTGTGTCTATGTGAAGTGTGTGTGTGTGTGTATGTGTGTGTGTGCTTGTGTGTTTTCTAACTTTTGTTTGATTTTTCAAGAGAAGAAACATTAAGTTTGGTGGATATAGAATGGAGGAATTGAAGGTGAGGAAAACAATATTCAAATCATCTTGTGTGAGAATACTTTTATGATAAGAAAAACCTCAAAAATTGAATGACTTCAAGGAGGAAATAAATTAATGATTCCACTTATTTTGAAAGTCTTTTATGCTTAAGAACAATTACAGTGATTAAGAGTAAATTAAAGGAAAAGCCTCTTTAAATATGTAAATTGTAAAGATTAATTATCAAACTAAACATTAAATATCCACTTCATAATTTTTCAATAAAATAACTCAGTATACATCTATGGAATAGATATTTCCTTCAAGTCCACCATCAAACTCATAGGAGAGGATTCATGCTAGATAGAAACTCACCTTAATGTCAACTTGACCATAAAAATGTCTAGACTTCTAGTTTTTATCTCATGAAACTCTCTAATCATTATCATTTACACAGCAGCGAGTTACTGACAAGGAAGTGAGAAAATTGAGGGATATATTCAAGTTTCATGGTTTCTAGTCTTATTAGTAATTATCTAGTCACAGTATAGTCTGTGATCTTATTGTGTTGAGTTGTATTATTTTATTGTCTTCCTGTAGGAGAATGAATAGAGATTTTCAAATATTTTTGCTTTTCTTAATCACTAAAAGGAATAAAAGATAAAGGAATGCAGACTCTTAGTACCTTGAACAATAGCTATTCTGGAGGGCTTAGTAGTCAAGGGAAAGATGATTTGTAGGGAAAGAAAATACTCCAACCCACAAATTTTCTTTTTATTGATAAATACTAAAGTATCTCAATAAGATTGCATGCATGTGTACATCCAGAATGTGTGACAAACTAATATTGTTTTGTAGGGTGATGCTAGATTTAGCTTCAGATGTCAATGTAAGACAACTCACCCATTTTGGAAGAGAAAATATCAATTAAAGAATTGCCTAGATAATATTGACATTTTGTTACATTTGTAAAAATTTTTACTATAATTTCCTTTCCTCCCTCCATATCTTTCCACATCCCTTGCTCTCTAACAAATTCAAGACGTTTTCTTTTTCTTTAATTGTTGTAGCATGAATATATATGTTAAAAATATGATCATATATATGATAAGTTTATTATTAATGTGTGTACATATATTTCTTAATCATATTTTAAGGAAAATAAGAGAGTATACTGTCTATAGAATATGTGTTTCCTTCAAGACCACCACAAATCCTAAGAGTAAGTATCCAAGCTAGTTAAAAACTCACTTTAGTTTTCAGTATAACATTTGTAGCTTTCTGTTATTTATCTCGGAGAATCTCTCAAATCAAACACACACACACACACACACACACACACACACACACCTCATTCTGTACAACACTACTTATTTGTCTGTTTTTAATGGGTAAACCATTTGATAGTGAATGAGCAATTGTTGCACTCTTCCCTGGAGAAGACTATTTCTTTCATTATCAGTATTCCTTAGTTGCTTGTAGATCTCTGCATAGGGTTGAGGCATTATGGTCTTTCCACTTGCAGGTTGATACATCTATTGTTTCTCATCAACTCAAATTTAGCCAGTTTTTTACACAGTGTTTTATCACAGTAATAGAAAGCCAATAGAAAAGGCAACATGCATATTCTGTCATTTAAATGAACGTATAATCACATTCTCCAGTTCAATAATCATTATAGATTGTGAAATAGATAATTAAACTATTTAAAATTACATATACAAATTCCATGTTTAATATTATCAAAACTTATTCTCAGGCAGGTCTTCTTAGCTATAGTGGCATTATAATTTCAAGTCCGTTATAAAGTTTATAGTTGAATTGTTTTTGCTTTATTTGTATTTCTTTTAAAGAGAAAAAATATGTATTTATTATAATGCTCTTGTATATAATTTAATGCTTGGAAATTCTGGAGTCCAAATTGAATTTTTTCTTTCACATTACAGAAAAATCCAGAGAATCTTCAAACTGAAACAGAATTGTAGTGCGCCGAAGGATTACATTATCCATTTGGATGGAACCCATATGCAATTACACTTATTTGATGTGAAGCCACATAGTTTATAATAGATACACATCATGGTAGGTATTTCTATCCCCAAGCTTTATTTATATATTTTCCCTATTTCCTTATGCTCTTGACATCTTACCACTCATAGTTTTAACATCTTAGACTTGAATGAGTAGTGTATATTACACAACACAGTTATGGCTGTTCTGTACTTACAACAGCTCCCAGAAACAATCAGAGAAATGGAAATCTGAGTGAGTGTGGGAGTGAACTGAGAACATAAAAACTTACAAAAGATTTTCTGAAATTCTTTGTTAAAAAAACTGTAAAAATGAGGCAGCCTTTGACATAAATATCTAGATGCATATGTATATATATTTTTGATCAGTCAGCAAGAAATGATTTAGTTTCTCATTTTAGCAGCAAAGAAAACAGTCTTTTAATAGACTGTCAGATAATGATGCTTGTTAACAACATTGCTCTCTGTAACAACAAGATTGCTACATGCTTTTACCTGTGCTACTAATTTATGTTAACCTGTAACTCCTCAAATTCTTGTTAAAAAGGAGCATCAAGTTTATCCAATAATACTGATTGAGTACCACCGAAATGTTTCTACTTTCATGATACTATATTTGTTGCTTGTAATGATAATTTTTCAGTTAGATAAAAGGGGTTGATGATGCATTAAAAATTGTTACAAATATAGCCTAAAAACAACACATTGAACAATATATTGCTAGATGAATCTGGCTTCATTAACATTACTGACCAAGTCTATGAAACTCTAGATATCATGCGATAGCGACATAACTATGAATTTAAATACTGTAGCAGGTAAACACAAAAGCCACCTTCTCAGCAAGAGAAATACTAGCCAAATACTCTACAGATTTAATATCCAGATAAACCAAATGTGTTAATATAAACTGTAATCTCTATCAAACATCAAAGAAGATAAAATAATATTATTCATTCTAAAGCCATATGCACAAAACATAAAGACTTCATAAGTTTTTAGACATGTGGCTTTGTCACTAAAAAGAAACCAGGGATGTGTGTTGAACCTTAGAACTTTCTAAAGATGCTACCTCACCACCAAATATTTCTAAATAATGTATTAAAAAGTTTTCTATCTTTTTCCAACTTTTTATTAATTCTTAGAGAATTCCATATATTGCTTTTTGATTATATTTACTCCCCTCCTGCAACTCTTCACCTTGCTTTCATAAACACCAAACTTTGTGTCCCCATTTATTATTCAGTCTATTATTTTTAATTTGTTCTGTTCATATGCTCTTGGATGTGTTGCTTTCATGGGAGTTCATTCATGACCAGGGGCCACAAACTTAAAGAAAAGAACTCCCCTAAACATGAATTTTCTTCTCCAATGTCAGCCCACCTGACAAAATAGAAGAGTAGGTACTCACCATTCTGTTCCCGCTGCACACCAGCTGCCAGCAGGTCAGGCTCCCCTAGGCTGATGTCATTCAGCCTTGTCCCCAGGCATTCCATGCAAAGATGTTTGCACCATTCCTCAGCCTCCAGCTCTGCAAATAAGCACACATATTAGGATAGGGGTAATATAGTAGGTGAATGCTTCCTGAACTTTGCTCCGAGAAGCTGGTAAGGACTGGACAAAGAAAGCTATATTGAAGCAGGAAAAAATTCTCATAGTTGCTTCTCATTATTTTGTTTTCATTTTTATTTGTCAAGTGTTTGTGTATGTTTGTGTGTGTGTGTGTGTGTGTGTGTGTGTGTATGTGTGTGTGTGTATGTGTGTGTGTGTATGTGTACCCCCCAATAGAAGCCAGAAGAAGACATCAGATTCCGAGGTGCTGGAGTTGTAGCTGGTTGTAGATTGCCTAAAGTGTATGCTAAGAACTGAACTTGCAGCCAAACATTGAACTGAGAATATGGTCCCCAGTGGAGGAATTAGAGAAAGGACTAAAGTAGCTGAAGAGTTTGCAACCCCATAAGAAGAGCAACAATATCAACCAACCAGTCCCCCCTCCCTCGAGTTCCCAGGGACTAAGCCACCAACCCAAGAGTATACTGGGATGGACCTATGGCTCCATATGTAGCATATGTAGCAAAGGATGGCCTTGTCAGGCATCAGTGGTAAGAAGAGTTCTTGGTCCTGTCAAAGTGCGATGCCCCAGTGTAGGGGAATGTCAGGACAGGGAAATGAGAGAGGAGCACGTGGGTGGGTGGGGGAGCACCCTTATAGAAGCAGGGGGAGGCAAGGTGGGATAGCAGGTTTCTGAAATGTAAATAAAATGTAAATAAAAAATCCAATAAAAATATCAAGTTTGGAAAAAACTATATAAAGAAAATTAGGAACATGCTTCTCTTGGCTGACTTTAAGTAAATAATGATTTTAAAAAAACTGGAAAAAAAGAACTGAACTAAAGTCCTCTGAGAAAAGCAGCACATATGCTTGACCACTGAGTGAGCCATTTCTCTGGCCTCTAATTCACATTTTGACACTACATTACAGGCAGTTTTATGTATTAGTCATAATGATACTCATTCTAGACTATTGTAGAATGAGTTTTTGACATAAATTTCTTCAAGTAGTAATTTTAAAATATGGAAATATACATGTGAATGGTTTAAAGAAAAACTATATGAAGCATGCAGCTCTTTGGCTGATTTGCTTCTGAAGTGTGTGGCCTGAAGGTCAAATCCCCCATTCAAAAGGAATTGCAATGGATCATGAATCTGCCATAGAAAAGGATTGATCTTGTATGTATTGGTTTTCCTTTACTAAAAAGAGTGGGCAGGTGCCATGCTCTTATCTTGATTTCTATGTAAAATGTGTTCGATGAGCTCATATATTTGAACACTTAGTCCTTAGGCAGTGGCACTATTTGGGGAGGATATGCAAACTTTTGGGATTAAACTATCCTTTCACAGGGGTCACCTAAGACCTTCTTCATATCAGATATTTACATTATGATTCATAACAGTAGCAAAATTACAGTTATTATGTAGCAAACATAATTTTATGATTAGGGATCATGATACAAGAAACTACATTAAGGGGTCACAGTATCAGGAAGGTTGAGAACCACTGCTTTAGAATATGTGATCCTGTTACAGGAAGTAGTTTGTCTAGAGATGGGGCTTGAGGAATTAAATGGCCTTGCTTCCAGTCAGCCAGAGGCCCCTGGCCTCTAATATTTAGTTAGCATCATAAAACAAACAACTACCCAGCATTCTCACCACTGAGGTGACCATGACCTCAAAATTGTGAAGGATTGATAGATATTTTCTGAAACATAAGACAAAATAAGTCAATCCTCCGTTTCATTTAGGTTTTCTGTCAGAGTAATAATAAAAGTGACTACTGTATGCCTCCAATGTATCTTTCTAATCATTTAACCACTGATTAGATCATTATTCTTGTTTGTATTAGTTCACAAAACCTTTATAGTCACAAGACTTTTATTCATAGGTAGAAATAACAGAGTTTCTCTCATATGTCCAGAATCCTTGGGCTTTCATTTGCATAAGTTACTAAAGTTCTAACATGAGGTCATTAAAATTGAGAGTTCAAGGTGATGACTACTTAGGAGTCAAGTAGCCAAACTACCTTGCAAATGTTTGGAAAAGACATAAAGTTTAATATTTGGAAGTAGTCTCAAATATTACAATAGAAAAAATGGACCAAAACTTTTTCTTTGGCACATGCCCAGAGAAGTTTCTGACTTTTCCATGCAGCATAAATCTGTACTGAAACTGTGTAATATAGATTTCCATCAAATCTCTTGCTCTTTGTGGATGACATTTCAACCTTTGGCTTGACATTTTAAACTCCCCATAAAAAGTTATCTGTGGCAGGTTTTCTTGACTGCAGAAATTTAAATATTAACTTATTTAAGTGGCCAACTCCAGAAAAGTCATGTGATGCTTCCCTCCTGAGTCTGGTCACACTGTCCTAATATCAAAAATAGGCTTTATCAAGGTGATGTAAAGACAGATTTGCTTCTTCTATTGAGTTTTATGTTAACCACAACATTCACTAGAACAGAAAGCAGAAAGATTCTCTATCGTACCTCATAATAAAAAATGGCTCTGATATTCTAATAATGAGAGGTGATTTATTTACCTGTAGAACTAATGAGATACTTCAATATTTATGACTTTATTTTGTATGTGTATTACAAGAGTTTGATTCCTACTGATCACTGAAGGTTGGTATGTTGGTCATTTAAAGAATATTTACCAAAAACTGGTAATCTCCTTTCTTCAAGACTGAAGACACAAAGATAATAGGAGCCAAGTCTCAAAAATTGCATGGATTCTCTACTTAAATCCTGTTGAGGAGAGAGCTGGACTCTTAGAAGTGTGGACAATCCTGAAAGTTCAGGAAAGACCACTACTTCTGCTCACATTCCTGGCTCAAGAGGAACCCAACTAGAGCCCTCTGGACACAGGAAGCTAGGAACAGTCAGGGGCAGAACCCTTCTGGTTTCTGCCTATGCCCAGAGCTCACCCAGTCCCAAAACTCTCTGAACACAAATCCTGGGATGGGGAGAGCCGGATTCTCAGAAGTGCAGACAATCCTGAGAGCTCAGGAGAGACCATTATTTCTGCTCACATTCCTGACCCAAACAAACCCTCCTGGAGCCATCAGGAAACACAAACCCAGGAGCAGTCTGGGACAGGACCCTTCAGGTTTCTGCCTGTGCCTAGAGCTGACAGGGTTCCACAGCTCTCTGTACCCAAATCCTGCTGGGAGAAAGCCTGTCTCCTGGACTGCTGACACAGAGGGTTACAGGAGGGTCAAACCACTGTGAGAGGCAGCAAGACCAGCTAACATCAGAGAGAACCAGATGGTGAGAGACGAGCACAGGAAATGAAGCAACAAAAACCAAGAATCCTTGGCATCATCAGAGACCAGTTCTTCCACCAAAGCAAATATTAGATATCCAGTGGAGAAGTAAGATTTGGATTTAAAAATCATATCTCATGATGATGATAGAGGACTTTAAGAAGGACATAAAAACCTCCCTTAAAGAAATATAGGACAACACTGGTAAACAAGTGGAAGCCCTTAAATAGGAAACACAAAAATCCCTTAGGGGATTAAAGTAAAACAACAAAACAGGTGAAGGAATTGAACAAAATCATCCAGGATCTAAAATGGAAATAGAAACAATAAAGAAATCACAAAGGGAGACAACCCTGGAGAGAGAAAACCTAGAAAAGAGATCAGGAGTCATAGAATCAGGCATCGCCAACAGAATATAAGAGAGAAAAGAGAATCCCAGGGGCAGAAGATACCATAGAAAACATTGACACAACTGTCAAAGAAAATGTAAACTGCAAAAAAGTTCATAATCCAAATCATCCAGAAAATCCAGGACACAATGAGAATATCAAAGCTAGGATAAAGGGTATAGAAGAGAGCAAAAAACTCCCAATTTAGAAGGCCAGTAAATATCTTCAACAAAATTATAGACGAAAACATCCCTAACCTAAAGAATGAGATGCTCATAAAGATTCAAGAAGCCTATAGAACTCCAAATAGAATGGACCAGAAAAGAAATTCCTCCTGTCACATAATAGTCAAAACACCAAATGCACAAAACAAAGAAAAAATGTCAAGCAACATATAAAGGCAAATGTATCAGAATAACAAAAGACTTCTCACCAGAGACTATGAAACCCAGACGATCCTGGGCATATGTCATACATACCCTAAGAGAATACAAGTGCCAGCCCAGGCTACTATATCCAGCAAAACTCTTAATTAACATAGATAGAGAAACCAATATATGCCATGAAAAAAAACAAGTTTACATAATATTTTGTCACAAATTCAGCACTACAAAGAATAATAGATGGAAAACTTTAACACAAGGAGGGAAACTTCACCCTAGAAAAAGCAAGAAAGTAATCTTCTTGCAACAAACCCAAAATATACCCACACAAGCATAATTCGACCTCTAACAACTTTCTAGAATTCAATGAAAATGAAGGCACAACATACCTAACTTTATGGAACACAATGAAAGCTATGCTAAGAGGAAAACTCATAGCTCTGAGTGCCTCCAAGAAGTAACTGGAAAAAGCATACATTAGCAGCTTGACAATTTACCTAAAATCTCTAGAATAAAAAGAAGCAAATACACCCAAAAGAAGTAAAAGGCAGGAAATAATCAAACTCAGGGCTGAAATCAACTAAGTGGAAACAAAAAGAACTATCAAAAGAATTAACAAAACCAGAAACTGGTTCTTTGAGAAAGCCAATAAGATAGACCCTTAGCCAGACTAACCAGAGGGCATGAAGACAGTATTTAAGTTAACAAAGTCAGAAATGAAAAGGAATACATAACAACAGAATCTGAGGTAATTAAAAAAAACAGATCCTACTACAAAAGCCTATACTCAACAAAATTGGAAAATCTGGAGAAATGGACAATTGTTTAGACAGATACCCGGTATCAAAGTTAAATCAGGATCAACTAAACCATCTAAACAGTCCCAGAACTCTTACTAAAATGTTCCCATCCTAAAAAAAAAATCTCAGGATCAGATGGGTTTAGTACAGAATTCTATCAGAACTTCATAGAAAACCTAATAACAACACTGTTAAAACTATTCCACAAAAAAGAAACAGAAGCAACAATTTCCAATTTCTTCTATGAAGCCATGATTACACTTATACCTAAACTACACAAAGACCCAACAAAGAAAGAGAACTTCAGACCAATTTCCTTGATGAATATCCATGCATAAATAATCAATAAAATTCTCAAAAACTGAATCCAAGAAAACATCAAAATGATCATCCAATATGATCAAGTAGGTTTCATCCCTGGGATGCAGGAATGGTTCAGTATACAGAAATCCATCAGTGTAATCCACTATATAAACAAACTCAAAGGAAAAAAACATTATCATCTCATTAGATACTGAGAAAGCATTTGACAAAACTCAGCACCCCTTCATGTTAAAAGTCTTGCAAAGATCAGGAACTCAAGGCCCATACTTAAATATAGTAAAAGAAATATACAACACACCAGTAGCCAACATCAAACTAAATGGAGAGAACCTTGAAACAATCCCACTAAAATCAGGGACTAGACAATGCTGCCCACTGTCTCCCTACTTATTCAGTATAGTACTCAAAATCCTACCCAGAACAATCCAACAACAGAAGCAGGTCAAAGAGAACCAAATCAGAAGGGAAGAAGTCAAAATATCACTGTTTGCAGATGATATGATAGTATACTTAAGTCATCGCAAAAGTTCTACCAGAGACCTACTAAGCATGAAAACAACTTCAGGAAAGTAGCTAAATATAAAATTAACTCAAACTTATTAGTAGCCTTCCTCCACTCAAAAGATAAACAGGTTGAAAAAGAAATTTGAGAAATAACACCCTTCACTACAGTCACAAATAACATAAAATACCTCGGTGTGACTTTAACCAAGCAAGTGAAAGATCTGTATGACAAGAACTTCAAGTCGCTGAAGAAAGAAACTGAAGATCGTAGAAGATGGAAAGATCTCCCATGCTCATGGACTTGCAAGATTAAGATAGTAAAGATGGCCATTTTGCCAAAGGCAATCTACAGATTCAATGCAATCCCCATCGAAATTCCAACTCAATTCTTCATAGAGTTAGAAAGAGCAATTTGCAAATTCATTTGGAATAACAAAAAACCCAGGATAGCAGAAACTATCCTCAACAATAAAAGAACTTCTGTGGGAATCACCATCTAACCTCAGGCTGTATTACAGAGCAACAATGATAAAAACTGTATGGTATTGGCACAGAGACAGGCAGGTAGTTCAGTGGAATACAGTGAAGGCCTCAAAATGAACCTGCACACCTATGGTAACTTGATCTTTGACAAAGGAGCTAAAACCACTCAGTATAAAAAATATTGCATTTCCAACAAATGGTGCTGGTTCAACTGGAGGTCAGCATGTAGAAGAATGCAAATTGACCCATTCTCATTGACCTGTACAAAGCTCAAATCCAAATGGATTTAGGACCTCCACATCAAACCAGATGTACTCAAATTAACAGAAGAAGACTTGGGGAGGAGCCTCAAACAAATAAGCACTGGGGAACATTTTGTGAACAGAACAAAGACTTTTGTTGTAATATCAAGAATCTACTAATGGGACCATAAAATTGCAGTTTCTTTAAGGCAAAGGATACTATCATTAGGACAAAACAGCAAGTGACAGATTAAGAAAAGATCTTTACCAATCCTACATCTGATAGAGGTCTAATATTCAATATATACAAAGAACTCAAGAAGTTAGACTCCATATAGTCAAATAACCCTATAATAAAAAATGGGGTACAGTGCTAAACAAAGAATTCTTAGCTGAGGAATATGAAATGACTGAGAAGTACCTAGAGAAATATTCAACATCCTTAACCATCAGAGAAATGGAAATCAAAACAACCCTTAGATTCTACCTTACCATAGCAGAATGGCTAATATTAAAACTCAGGTGACAACAGATGCTAGCGAGCATATGGAGAAAGAGGAACACTTCTCCATTGTTGGTGGGACTGTAAACTGGTACAACCACTCTGGAAAACAGTTTAGAGCTTCCTCACAAAATTGGTCATAATATTACCTGAAGACCCAGCTATACCTCACCTGGGCATATACCCAAATGATGATGCAACATGTAACAGGACACATGCTTCCTCATGTTCACAGCAGCCTGATTTATAAAAGCCAGAAGCTAGAAAGAACCCAGATGCTCTTCAACAGAGGAATGGACACAAAAAATGTGGTACGTCTATACAATGGAGCACTACTCAACTATTAAAAACAACGACTTCATGATATTTGTAGGCAAATGGATGGAAATAAAAAATATTGAGTGAGGTAACCCAATCACAAAAAAACACACTTTGTATGCATTCATTGATGAGTGGATATTAGCCATAAGCTCAAATTACCCAAGATACAATCCACAGACCACATGAAGCTTAAGAAGATGGATGACCCAAGTGTGCATGCTTCAATCCTTCTTAACTCAGGAACAAAAATATTCATAGAAGGACATTTGGAGACAAAGGGTGGAGCAGTGACTGAAGCAATGGCCATTCAGAGTCTGCCCCACCTGGGGATCCAGCCCACATACATACAGCCACCAAACACATACAAAATTGCTGTTGCCAAGAAGTGCATGGTGACAAAAGTCTGATAAAAAATAAAAAATAAAAAATAAAATTCTGAGAGGCTCTGCCAGAGCATGATATATACAAAGGCAAATGCTAGCAGCCAACCACTGAAGTGAGAACAGGGTCCCCATTCAAGGAGTTAGAGAAAGGATTGACGGTGTTGAAGGGTCTTGCAACCCCACAAGAACAACAATACCAACCATCCCGAGCTCCCAGGGACTAAACCACCATCCAAAGGGTACATATGGACAGACCCATGACTCCAGCTGCATATGTAGGAGAGGATGGCCTTGTTGGGTTGGTAGGGGAGGAGAAGCTCTTGGTCGTGCCAAGGCTGGACTTTGCATGGTAGAGGAATGTCAAGGTGGGGAGGCCGGAAGGGATGAGTGTTTGGGGAGCAGGAACACAGTCATAGAAGAAGAAGGGGGAATGGGATAGGGATCTTCAAGTCATTACCTGAAACCTGCAGTTACCTTGAATTCCAGAAGCAAGAAACCTGTAAGCAGATCATTTCCTTATTAAGTTGCTCTTCTTAAGTAAGAACACCTAGCACATAATGGGAATAACTGCCCTATAATGGAACAATTAAGGCAATAATGGGAACAGCTGCCCCATAATGAAACCAACTGCTCCATAGTGCAAAAACGTATCCATGTAACAGAGGTTGCTACTGTGTAACAGTAATCATTTCAAGATTAAAAAAAATGGCTTGTTCCTTTAAATCTTTCTTTATAGCCCGTTAGCAGCAGCAGCAACAACAAAAACAATAAAAACAACAAAAGCCAGACCAAGCCAGTACTTACGAATGCCCCTGCTTTAGTTCTTCCCTGTTTAATCCAATGGTTATACCAATTCTCCTCAAATGAAATAAAGATTAAGTTCCATCTTCCTACATGCTCATATTGAGTCTTAAATTCCTTTCCTGTCTTCAATGTCTCTATTTTCGTTTGATTTCTGGGAGTCAGTTGCAGCATATGATTTATTAGGATCTCCCTCTCCTCAGAATTGAGCTTCTGGCTTGGGGCTCTGGTAAAACACTCAAATGGATTTTGAGTTGTGATGGGGTATGTGAGTTGTACTACCCAGCCAAAACCCTCTTTCCAGGAAGTTCTCTTCTTACTTTCAAGTCTACAGATGAGTGTAGCCCACTGAGTTTAAAGGTTTTCTCACATACGCATGAATGGAAGATTATTTCTTAGTACATGGGCATCTTTTGTGGTTGCAACACTGACAAAAGTCACACCCCTTCCTCTACCCAGCATTATGAATGAATGTATCCTTGTTGTTCTTAAGTAAGGTCTCTGTGTTGAAATATTTTTATTTAGATTAGTTTAATTTGCTATTTTATTTAACTAGTATTTTCTGTGACTTCTATTTTCATAAGAACCCATGACCTCATTTGATTTAGAAGAGTACTTTACAACTAGGCTATACTTTGTTTCTCTGCCTCTGTCTATCTCTCTCTTTCTATCATCCCTTTCTTATTCTCGTTCTGTATACATATTTCATTTTTTGTTTTTTTAAAGGAGCTGAAGTTTATTACAAATGGAATTGCTATAGATCATATGTCATTTGTTTTCCGTGTCAAATTTCTTAGTCTACAAATAATGTGCCAATAAATAAATTCCTTTGTGGATGAATTGACATTAACTGTTTTACAAAATTTGCCCTATTTTTCTCTGCATGAATGGAGTGTTTTGTTTTGTTTTTTTCATTAAGTGACTTTAACTTACTAGATAAAGCTCTGAACTCTACACTAGAAATTAAAATATTTCATGATGGATTATGTTAAGAGATTGGAGGCACTAGGGAGTTTAGATGTCTGGTATGGTGGGTGGGGTAGGTACATCCTTGTGGAGACAGGAGGGGTCAGGTAGGAGGTATGGGGTGTGGAACAGTAGGAGGATGGACCAGGAGGGGAGTAAAATCTGGAGTGTAGTAGTAGTAGTAGTAGTAGTAGTAGTAGTAGTAGTAGTAGTACTACTACTAATAATAATAATAATAATAGAAAATTTCTGTTTTCAAAAGGAAAATTAAAGTGTATAGGAACAGAAGACAAGGGAGAAAGGTGAAAGATGTGAGAAAATTTCCCCCCTTTGTGCAGGGATGTGATGGGCAAAACAAAAAGGGTGGACCAATATGTTCATTCATATCTGGGCATCTATTTATTTTGCTTCATCTATACTGAGATCTAAGGCAGCGAGACTGCAACCCTTTTAGTAAAGAAAAATGTCTTTACATAGCATGTCCTAATACAGGACTTTTGAGTAAATGAATACATCAAGCTTTAATGCTTTCATTATATCTGAGCTTAAGATAATGACATTAAAGTTAAATGATCCAAAATATGATGTACTTAAAAAAAAAAGAATTCCATCAAATGTATAGAAATATTTCTATCAGATAAAACTCCCAATGCAGAATTAAAAATCATGGTATTGGTCACATGCTATTTTAGCATGTGATCTGGCCTAGAGTAATTTTATGTGGTAATCTTAAATCATTGTAACCAGCCCTCACTGCATTTAGCTTGTAGGACAAGTCTGAGGAAAGAACAGCTAAAGTACTCTTGTTGTTCTTCGCATCCTTCAATTTTCATTGTATCATCTTTTTCAGCATTTTCTATGATTGGGTGATCAAGGTTGTCTTCATACTTAGTGAAGTATTAAACATGTGCTTTCCTGTAACTGAAGAAAATATTTCTTTGTAGCCTATTGAATGTCGAGCTTTCTCTCATTTTTATGTAAAATATAGGAAGAGGTATACATTTTGGTGAATGTCCCATTCTTGCAAAAAGTTCATTACACTTAAAACATGAATACTACTTCAGCAGACACCAAGTGACTGCATCTCCGTTTAGCATATACAACATATCATTTTACTTCAGTGTCAGATTTAAAGAACTGATCTGATCAGAGATGGGGCAAGAAAGATGGGGCACTTTCATTTTCTCCTTTTTTGATATTTTCCATAAAATTAACTCCCCTATTTTTTCTTTAAAATTTGGCTTAAATGCATCCTTCATTCGGATCCCTAGATCCAATTAGGTTGTAATACTTTTGTCTATTTGCATTTCTGTGTTATATTTTATTGAAGACCAAATATGAAAGGTGATAACATTTGAAATGTAAATAAATAAAATATTTAAGAAAAATAAAGTTAAAATGAGGGGAAAATAACATCTATTTGCACTTCTGTGTTGTATTTAATTGAAGCCCAAATGCTACTCACATACTTTCTGCCTTTCCTAACTAAGATAATTAAATATATAGGTTTTTAGGAAATTCACTTGATGTAGTGCACTGAAAGCATAATTTCATAATTTAGCACATAAACATGGACAATAGTAAGTATATGAGGCACACATAAATAGAAGTGATTATCGATTATTTCATTGATATTGAATACAACTTATAGAACCATGTGAAAATAATGTATGAATAAAAATCTTTTGTAGAGTGTTTTGAGGTCAATGTTGATTTTGATGTGGGCCTTATAATTTTTGCCTACGCACTGCAGGCATATTTAGATAAGAAAGATCATTGCTTAGTAAAGAGAAAAAACATCAAATATCTTTGTCTACCAAATGACAGAGTGCTAACTATCATTCAGTCAAATTCTTTCTTAATTTTATTATCTATATTTTCTTTTGGCTTTATTAGAGATATTTATTCCACCATGGGAATAATACATAAATTCTATTTGATTTGGCATGTAATAAACTAGTGGTCAAGGTTTTATGTTCTATTTAGACACCTCAATGAAATTATTGAAAAAGATCAACAGAGAAACAACACAGTAGGTTACTACTTAAGTGTATACAATGTTTACCAAGATAATCACAATTTTTTTTGGCTTAACAGAAGCTTAAAATAACAAAGCTTTCAAATCAGTATTGAAAACCTTAGTCTGTTATTTTTTTCTCTTTCTGAATTGTAAGAACTTGGTTTGGCTTCCAGACAGCCAAAGAGAAATTGTACCTACTTGTTTTACAGCATAACAAATGACATATAGCAGCCATTGACTGAACAATCAAATGTGATATTCTGCTGCCTGAGAAGAATGCATTGTATAGTACTTTGATACGGAGGTTAGCAAATGACACAAAAACTTACAGATATTGAAAGAACACAAAGAACAGAAATTAACACATTTTGGTGATATGAAATCATTTTGCAGAAGTCTACGTATGATTGTACAGGTGTGTGTATCTGAGGATCCATATGTTTCTCTATATGCTTGAATGGATATACACATGTACATATGTATGGATGCATGTGTGTGTCATCTGGGTGTGTCTTTTAGATATGGGAGTATGATGTTAAAACATTACTGGGAAGCATTATCTCAAAGGAAGTTGGGACCATGGCAGCAAGTGACATGTTTGTTTCTTTCTGATTCATATGACAATGTCTTTTGAGCAGTTTCAATGATATCTTAAAATGATACATAGTAATTAGAACTCTCTTATAGAAATAAGAAGGGTAGGTGGGCACTCCTGAGGCTGCAGAGCAGAGGAGACCACCAACACTGCCCACCCCTGCCCACATCCCTGGCCCAAGAGGAAACTGTATAAGGCCTCTGGGTTCCCGTAGGAGAGGGCCCAGGAGCGGCAGGACCCCTGCGCCTGAGACACCGCCAAAACCTGAAGGAAACAGACCGGATAAACAGTTCTCTGCACCCAAATCCCGTGGGAGGGAGAGCTAAACCTACAGAGAGGCAGACATGCCTGGGAAACCAGAAGAGACTGCACTCTGCGCACATCCAGACGCCAGAGGAAAACACCAAACGCCATCTGGAACCCTGGTGCACGGAGGCTCCCGGAAAGAGCGGCGCAGATCTCCTCGGTTGCTGCCGCCTCAGAGAGGACTTAGGCAGTAGTACCCCACGAGCACACTTGAGCCTCAGAACCTCAGGTAGGACCAACTTTTCCCCTGCAAGTGACCTACCTGGTGAACTCAGGACACACAGAGGCAAAATTCCTCTAGGAACCGGCACTTCCTGTGTTTACCGGAAGTCCCACACCTGCGGATCCCGGCCCGCAGCAGCTCTCTGCTCCCAAACCCCGTGGGAGAGAGACCTCACCGCCTGCTCAGGTGTGCACTCCTGAGGCTGCAAAGCGGAGGAGACCACCAACACTGCCCACCTCTGCCCACATCCCTGGCCCAAGAGGAAACTGTATAAGGCCTCTGGGTTCCCGTAGGGGAGGGCCCAGGAACCTGAAGGAAACAGACCAGATAAACAGTTCTCTGCACCCAAATCCCGTGGGAGGGGGGGCTAAAACAACAGAGAGGCAGACACGCCTGGGAAACCAGAAGAGACTGCACTCTGCGCACATCCAGACGCCAGAGGAAAACACCAAACGCCATCTGGAACCCTGGTGCACGGAGGCTCCCGAAAAGAGCGGCGCAGATCTCCTCGGATGCTGCCGCCGAGGAGAGGACTTAGGCAGTACGCCACGAGCACACTTGAGCCTTGGAACCTCAAGTAGGACCAACATTTCCCCTGCAAGTGACCTGCCTGGTGAACTCAAGACACAGGCCCACAGGAACAGCTGAAGACCTGTAGAGAGGAAAAACTACACGCCTGAAAGCAGAACACTCTGTCCCCATAACTGGCTGAAAGAAAACAGGAAAACAGGTCTAAAGCACTCCTGACACACAGGCTTATAGGACAGTCCAGCCACTGTCAGAAATAGCAGAACAAAGTGACACTAGAGATAATCTGATGGCGGGAGGCAAGCACAGGAACCCAAGCAACAGAAACCAAGACTACATGGCATCATCGGAGCCCAATTCTCCCACCAAAATGAACATGGAATATCCAAACACACCAGAAAAGCAAGATCTAGTTTCAAAATCATATTTGATCATGATGCTGGAGGACTTCAAGAAAGACGTGAAGAACTCCCTTAGAGAACAAGTAGAAGCCTACAGAGAGGAATCGCAAAAACGCCTGAAAGAATTCCAGGAAAACACAATCAAACAGTTGAAGGAATTAAAAATGGAAATAGAAGCAATCAAGAAAGAACACATGGAAACAACCCTGGATATAGAAAATCAAAAGAAGAGACAAGGAACTGTAGATAGAAGCCTCACCAGCAGAATACAAGAGATGGAAGGGAGAATCTCGGGAGCAGAAGATTCCCTAGAAATCATTGACTCAACTGTCAAAGGTAATGTAAAGCGGAAAAAGCTACTGGTCCAAAACATACAGGAAATCCAGGACTCAATGAGAAGATCAAACCTAAGGATAATAGGTATAGAAGAGAGTGAAGACTCCCAGCTCAAAGGACCAGTAAATATCTTCAACAAAATCATAGAAGAAAACTTCCCTAACCTAAAAAAAGAGATACCCGTAGGCATACAAGAAGCCTACAGAACTCCAAATAGATTGGACCAGAAAAGAAGCACCTCCCGTCACATAATAGTCAAAACACCAAACGCACAAAATAAAGAAAGAATATTAAAAGCAGTAAGGGAAAAAGGTCAAGTAACATATAAAGGCAGACCTATCAGAATCACACCAGACTTTTCGCCAGAAAGTATGAAGGCCAGAAGATCCTGGACTGATGTCATACAGACCCTAAGAGAACACAAGTGCCAGCCCCGGTTACTGTATCCTGCAAAACTCTCAATTAACATAGATGGAGAAACCAAGATATTCCATGACAAAACCAAATTTACACAATATCTTTCTACAAATCCAGCACTACAAAGGATAATAAAGGGTAAAGCCCAACATAAGTAGGCAAGCTATACCCTAGAAGAAGCAAGAAACTAATCGTCTTGGCAAGAAAACAAAGAGAAGAAAAGCACACAAACATAACCTCACATCCAAATATGAATATAACGGGAAGCAATAATCACTATTCCTTAATATCTCTCAACATCAATGGCCTCAACTCCCCAATAAAAAGACATAGATTAACAAACTGGATACGCAACGAGGACCCTGCATTCTGCTGCCTACAGGAAACACACCTCAGAGACAAAGACAGACACTACCTCAGAGTGAAAGGCTGGAAAACAACTTTCCAAGCAAATGGTCAGAAGAAGCAAGCTGGAGTAGCCATTCTAATATCAAATAAAATCAATTTTCAATTAAAAGTCATCAAAAAAGATAAGGAAGGACACTTCATATTCATCAAAGGAAAAATCCACCAAGATGAACTCTCAATCCTAAATATCTATGCCCCAAATACAAGGGCAACTACATACGTAAAAGAAACCTTACTAAAGCTCAAAACACACATTGCACCTCACACAATAATAGTGGGAGATTTCAACACCCTACTCTCATCAATGGACAGATCATGGAAACAGAAATTACACAGAGACGTAGACAGACTAAGAGAAGTCATGAGCCAAATGGACTTAACAGATATTTATAGAATATTCTATCCTAAAGCAAAAGCATATACCTTCTTCTCAGCTCCTCATGGTACTTTCTCCAAAACTGACCATATAGTTGGTCAAAAAACGGGCCTCAACAGGTACAGAAGGATAGAAATAATCCCATGCGTGCTATTAGACCACCACGACCTAAAACTGGTCTTCAATAACAATAAGGGAAGAATGCCCAATATACATGGAAATTGAACAATGCTCTACTCAATGATAACCTAGTCAAGGAAGAAATAAAGAAAGAAATTAAAAACTTTTTAGAATTTAATGAAAATTAAGGTACAACATACCCAAACTTAGGGGACACAATGAAAGCTGTGCTAAGAGGAAATCTCATAGTGCTGAGTGCCTGCAGAAAGAAACAGGAAAGAGCATATGTCAGCAGCTTGACAGCACACCTAAAAGCTCTAGAACAAAAAGAAGCAAATACACCCAGGAGGAGTAGAAGGCAGGAAATAATCAAACTCAGAGCTGAAATCAACCAAGTAGAAACAAAAAGGACCATAGAAAGAATCAACAGAACCAAAAGTTGGTTCTTTGAGAAAATCAACAAGATAGATAAACCCTTAGCCAGACTACCGAGAGGACCCAGAGAGTGTGTCCAAATTAACAAAATCAGAAATGAAAAGGGAGACATAACTACAGATTCAGAGGAAATTCAAAAAATCATCAGATCTTACTATAAAAGCCTATATTCTTCAAAACTTGAAAATCTAGAGGAAATGGACAATTTCCTAGACAAATATCAGGTTCCGAAGTTAAATCAGGAACAGATAAACCAGTTAAACAACCCCATAAATCCTAAGGAAATAGAATCAGTCATTAAAGGTCTCTCATCCAAAAAGAGCCCAGGTCCAGACGGGTTTAGTGCAGAATTCTATCAAACCTTCATAGAAGACCTCATACCAATATTATCCAAACTATTCCACAAAATTGAAACAGATGGATCACTCCCGAATTCCTTCTATGAAGCCACAATTACTCTTATACCTAAACCACACAAAGACCCAACAAAGAAAGAGAACTTCAGACCAATTTCCCTTATGAATATCGACGCAAAAATACTCAATAAAATTCTGGCAAACCGAATCCAAGAGCACATCAAAACAATCATCCACCATGATCAAGTAGGTTTAATCCCAGGCATGCAGGGATGGTTTAATATACGGAAAACCATCAACGTGATCCATTATATAAACAAACTGAAAGAACAAAACCACATGATCATTTCATTAGATGCTGAGAAAGCATTTGACAAAATTCAATACCCCTTCATGATAAAAGCCCTGGAAAGAATAGCAATTCAAGGCCCATACCTAAACATAGTAAAAGCCATATACAGCAAACCAGTTGCTAACATTAAACTAAATGGAGAGAAACTTGAAGCAATCCCACTAAAATCAGGGACTAGACAAGGCTGCCCACTATCTCCCTACTTATTCAATATAGTTCTTGAAGTTCTAGCCATAGCAATCAGACAACAAAAAAAGGTCAAGGGGATACAGATCGGAAAAGAAGAAGTCAAAATATCACTATTTGCAGATGATATGATAGTTTATTTAAGTGATCCCAAAAGTTCCACCAGAGAACTACTAAAGCTGATAAACAACTTCAGCAAAGTGGCTGGGTATAAAATTAACTCAAATAAATCAGTAGCCTTCCTCTACACAAAAGAGAAACAAGCCGAGAGAGAAATTAGGGAAACGACACCCTTCATAATAGACCCAAATAATATAAAGTACCTCGGTGTGACTTTAACCAAGCAAGTAAAAGATCTGTACAATAAGAACTTCAAGACACTGAAGAAAGAAACTGAAGAAGACCTCAGAAGATGGAAAGATCTCCCATGCTCATGGATTGGCAGGATTAATATAGTAAAAATGGCCATTTTACCAAAAGCGATCTACAGATTCAATGCAATCCCCATCAAAATACCAATGCAATTCTTCAAAGAGTTAGACAGAACCATTTGCAAATTCATCTGGAATAACAAAAAACCCAGGATAGCTAAAACTATCCTCAACAATAAAAGGACTTCAGGGGGAATCACTATCCCTGAACTCAAGCAGTATTACAGAGCAATAGTGATAAAAACTGCATGGTATTGGTACAGAGACAGACAGATAGACCAATGGAATAGAATTGAAGACCCAGAAATGAACGCACACACCTATGGTCACTTGATTTTTGACAAAGGAGCCAAAACCATCCAATGGAAAAAAGATAGCATTTTCAGCAAATGGTGCTGGTTCAACTGGAGGTCAACATGTAGAAGAATGCAGATTGATCCATGCTTATCACCTTGTACAAAGCTTAAGTCCAAGTGGATCAAGGACCTCCACATCAAACCTGATACACTCAAACTAATAGAAGAAAAACTAGGGAAGCATTTGGAACACATGGGCACTGGAAAAAATTTCCTGAAGAAAACACCAATGGCTTATGCTCTAAGATCAAGCATCGACAAATGGGATCTCATAAAACTGCAAAGCTTCTGTAAGGCAAAGGACACTGTGGTTAGGACAAATCGGCAACCAACAGATTGGGAAAAGATCTTTACCAATCCTACAACAGATAGAGGCCTTATATCCAAAATATACAAAGAACTCAAGAAGTTAGACCGCAGGGAGACAAATAACCCTATTAAAAAATGGGGTTCAGAGCTAAACAAAGAATTCACAGCTGAGGAATGCCGAATGGCTGAGAAACACCTAAAGAAATGTTCAACATCTTTAGTCATAAGGGAAATGCAAATCAAAACAACCCTGAGATTTCACCTCACACCAGTGAGAATGGCTAAGATCAAAAACTCAGGTGACAGCAGATGCTGGCGAGGATGTGGAGAAAGAGGAACACTCCTCCATTGTTGGTGGGATTGCAGACTGGTACAACCATTCTGGAAATCAGTCTGGAGGTTCCTCAGAAAATTGGACATTGAACTGCCTGAGGATCCAGCTATACCTCTCTTGGGCATATACCCAAAAGATGCCCCAACATATAAAAAAGGCACATGCTCCACTATGTTCATCGCAGCCTTATTTATAATAGCCAGAAGCTGGAAAGAACCCAGATGCCCTTCAACAGAGTAATGGATACAGAAAATGTGGTACATCTACACAATGGAATATTACTCAGCTATCAAAAACAATAGCTTTATGAAATTCGTAGGCAAATGGTTGGAACTGGAAAATATCATCCTGAGTGAGCTAACCCAAACACAGAAAGACATACATGGTATGCACTCACTGATAAGTGGCTATTAGCCCAAATGCTTGAATTACCCTAGATGCCTAGAACAAATGAAACTCAAGACGGATGATCAAAATGTGAATTCTTCACTCCTTCTCTAAAAGGGGAACAAGAATACCCTTGTCAGGGAAGAGAGAGGCAAAGATTAAAACAGAGACTGAAGGAACTCCCATTCAGAGCCTGCCCCACATGTGGCCCATACATATACAGCCACCCAATTAGACAAGATGGATGAAGCAAAGAAGTGCAGACCGACAGGAGCCGGATGTAGATCTCTCCTGAGAGACACAGCCAGAATACAGCAAATACAGAGGCGAATGCCAGCAGCAAACCAATGAACTGAGAATAGGACCCCCGTTGAAGGAATCAGAGAAAGAACTGGAAGAGCTTGAAGGGGCTCGAGACCCCATATGTACAACAATGCCAAGCAACCAGAGCTTCCAGGGACTAAGCCACTACCTAAAGACTATGCATGGACTGACCCTGGACTCTGACCTCATGGGTAGCAATGAATATCCTAGTAAGAGCACCAGTGGAAGGGGAAGCCCTGGGTCCTGTTAAGACTGAACCCCCAGTGAACTAGACTGTTGGGGGGAGGGCGGCAATGGGGGGAGGGTTGGGAGGGGAACACCGATAAGGAAGGGGAGGGGGGAGGGGGATGTTTGCCCGGAAACCAAAGAATTATTATTAAGTATTAAATAAATTTAAAAAAACAAAACAAAAAAAAAGAAATAAGAAGGGTATACCTTTAAGTCATCTGGGGCAATAGATTATTTTATAATTTTATAATTTTTTTATTATTGTGAAACACCAATATATCTATCTGATTGTCTTCCTTAGCAATATTTAATATCTAGCATTGATCCAATGCTTTGATATACTGTATCCTTACAAATTACCATAGACCCACCAAATGGAAGTCGTTTTTACATATTTTCTAAGGCATTTCAGAATGTATTTTATCACTAAGACAATGGTCTATTTGCATTCTCAGCATCCAGTATCTCCATTCCTGTCACCGCATTTAATAACCTGTGTGCTTGTGTCTGTTGTGTCCTTAACTTTACTTGTAGCTGCTTAGCCAAACATACAGTTGGTCACTATGGTCAATCTTCTATTCCTCAATGATTAATTCTTAAATTAAATCACAAAAATTATTATGGCAAAATCCACGCAATAATATCACGTGCTCCTCTTTTTCTGAAATAAAAACATGTGAGCATTGGTTTTCATGATACTTTTGTTATTTCTCTCAAAGAATCTGTTCTTCATATTTTTAGACAGCAAGGCATTTGGAAGATAACTAGTGAATGTATGTAGTCGTGATTTTTAAAAATCAATTTCGATACTAAGAAACATCTAATGTAGCTTTTTACATTTGAACAGGTCAGTGAGAAAAAGAGCATCCATACGTCAAAGAGATTAGAATGGAGTTGTCAAAGGACATATGAAACTCAAATCTTGGTACTCATTGATAGCTAAAATTCCATCACAGACATATTGTATGCCACATGGTTCAGTCATTTAATTATAGGAGCAAAGAAAGTGCTCAAACTGTATAAATTTGTTTTCATCAAGTTTTCAAATATTTGTAGTGGAGAACCTACCATCCTTAAGGGACTGAGACAAAAGTAATATTGCTCTCAAGGGACCATTTTCTCTATCCATTGCCTCCAATAGGTTATTGGTAATTATCACTGTTGCTACAGCCTCATTTTTGTAACATCTTTGTGATTCTGTCGGAGATAGTGGGATAAAAGAACTATTGACAAAAAGAAATGGCCCATTGACATTTTAAATTGGAAAACTGAAATTTATACATCAATAAAATACATTGAGACTCACCATGCTGTATTGTTCTGTATTCTGAGATATAAAAAGAAGATGCTTAAAAAATATTTCTGTCTATGAAAGAAAGAGAAGTACAAAAAGATGCTATGGAAGAACCTAGTAAGTATCACTGAAATATCAGAGGGCCCCTTGTTTCTATTGAGGGTAATTAGCCAATGAAACAGTCCTTGGTTACAGTGTCTTTTTATGTTGATTTAGATTAACATGAGCTTCTATGACCATTATAACAATAGTTATGGTTCTAGAAGCCATTATTTTAAATATTATAATACTATAATTTTTAAAATTTTATCCTTTTCCTATAAATAGGTACTCCATGTTTTAATCCATGGAAGTGAGTCCAGATGCTCAGATGAAATAGGCACTTTTTGTTTGGAGGCTCAGGAATTTCCAGTTTAAAAAAAACAAACCATGGATGTAGCAGGTGAGGACTTAGATGTCACATTCAATCCTGCTTCACCTTATGTGATTAATATTGTATTAAGAGTTCTTACTAATTTATATTTTAGGCATAACGGAATTCTAGAACTAATTCCAGAATTAGAAGAAAATTAGGTCAAAATCTCTCATTAAATGGTAGATTAACCAATTTTTTTCATGTACTTGATTAACTTTTCCTATATAGAGTGTTCAACATAGGTTTTTTTTTTTTTTTTTTTGGTTTTGGTTTTTTGTTTTTTGTTTTTTGTTTTTTGTTTTTTTTTTTTTTTTAGTTTTTCTGGTTGTTGTTGTTGTTGTTGCTGCTGCTGCTGCTGCTGCTGCTGCTGCTGCTGTTGTTGTGTGAATGTGATAGAAAAAATGATATATTACCTAGACAGGATCTAGAATCACTTAGGAGACAATATCTGAGGATGTCTGTTGAGAAGCTTTCTTGACTGAGTTCATTGATGTTGGGAGGCTTATCCTAAAAGTGAATGGCTTAAGAACAGGAGCTAACATGTGTGGTTATCACCAATATGTAGGGTAGGGTTCTAGAGTGAATAAGGAGAAAGCAATCTGAGAATTAGCATTCATTCTTCTCCACTTACTAGTGCAGATGCTCTGTGACCAGTTTCTTCATATTCTTGCTGCTATATCTTCCCACTTCCTTGCTATGATGATTTGTGCATTCTTAAACTGTAATTTGAATTAAGTTCTTCTTCTCCTAAGTGACTCTTTATAAGATCATAGCAACAAGAAATCCCATTAAGAAATGAATAAGGATTGAGGGCTTTTAAAGAAGTCTCTATAATATTACCTTCAAAACTGTAAATTAGTTTCTTTGGTCAGCTTCCACCTATGCTCTTTATCAACAAACTTAGGTTATGCTATGGTAAGAACTGTCCCAGAAATTTTGTTATTTCTTTAAAAAATATTCTCATTAATTCTTCGAGAATATCATGCAATATGTTTTTGATCATATTCAACATTTATTCTTCAACTTTTCCAAGATCCAACCCCATTTCTTTACCCATCCAACTTTTTGTTTGTTTGTTTGTTTGTTTTTCCCATCATTGCCCAGTAGTGCTACCAAAATATTCTTGAATACTCTCTGGAGTATGGAGGCTACACACAATGTCACTCCCCCTCTCCCAGCAGCGATCATTTTCCCTAGTTTTTTGTTTTCAGTGTATTTCTCCATGCTGGGGCTTGGGCAGTTTTGTGCATTCACACCACTTCCTTTTGTGTGCTTCTTAACTTTCTTTTAGTCATCAGAGGAATAATGAGATGAGGAATATCGCATATTTACCCCATTAAAGTCTGAACACTCCAAAGTCGTACATCTCAATTATTATTTAATATAACTTAAAAATCACGTTAATATGGTATGCACGTGGGGAAATTCTCAAAAATTTTGCAAAATTAAGAGAGATAAATAATCACTCTCAAATGTAAATTTATCTTGGCTGTTACTTTGTTAAGATTAATGAAAATAAATTTCTAGGCCTTCTATCACCAATTATTTCTAAACTATATACTCATATTTTTCTGCCATTGTTTTCAAGTCTTTTTGTTTATATTTAATAAGTCATTTGCAATAACATGTCTTTCTGGTGGTAGATGTCTTGCTAGTTGGCTTAACATAAGTCTGGAAAATACCAGTTTTATATTATTGGCTTTAAAAAAATTTTATTAGATATATTTCTTTACTTACATTTCAAATGATATTCCCTTTCCGTCCTGTCCATAAGCCCACATCCCCAACCCCTCCCCCATATGGGTGTTTCCCCCATCCACCTCCCTTACCATCCCCTCCACATTCCCCTGCACTGGGTGTCCAACCTTGGCAGGACCAAGGGCTTCCCCTTCCACTGGTGCCCCAACAAGGCTATTCTCTGCTACATATGCAGTTGGAGCCCTGGGTCAGTCCATGTATAATCTTTGGGTATAGTGGCTTAGTCCCTGGAAGCTCTGGTTGGTTGGCACTGTTGTTCTTATGGGATTGCAAGCCCCTTCAGCTTTTTCAGTCCTTTCTCTAATTCTCCCAAAGGGGGTCCTGTTCTCAGTTGAATGGTTTGCTGCTAGCATTGACCTCTGTATTGGACATGTTCTGGATGTGTCTCTCAGGAGAGATCTATATCCGGTCCCTTCCAGCATGCACTTTTTAGCTTCTCAATCTTATCTAGTTTTGGTGGATATATGTATATATATATATGCCATGTTTCTTTCTTTTTTTTTTACTTTTTATTAGATATATTTCTTTACTTACATTTCAAATGTTACTCCCCTTCCTGGTTTCCTGTCCATAAGCCTCCATTCCCTTCCTTCCCCTCCCTATTATTGGCTTTTAAGCCCATAATGCTGTTATTAACATTTTTTTTATTAACTTGAGTATTTCTTACATACATTTCGAGTGTTATTCCCTTTCCCGGTTTCCGGGCAAACATCCCCCTCCCCCCTCCCCTTCCCTATGGGTGTTCCCCTCCCAACCCTCCCCCCCCGTTGCCGCCCTCCCCGCAACAGTCTAGTTCACTGGGGGTTCAGTCTTAGCAGAACCCAGGGCTTCCCCTTCCACTGGTGCTCTTACTAGGATATTCATTGCTATCTATGAGGTCAGAGTCCAGGGTCAGTCCATGTATAGTCTTTAGGTAGTGGCTTAGTCCCTGGAAGCTCTGGTTGCTTGGCATTATTGTACATATGGGGTCTCGCATTTAAATGATTTCGTATGTGTCCCACTTACTGTTATTCCTTACATAACAAATCCTGTCTCATATACTTTAGATAGATGTGGAACATTCTCAGTCTTACATCTCTTAATATTACATAAAACTTTCTTATATATTAGAATAACTTTTTTATATTTTGTGCTATTTTATGATGATTTCAAAAGGTATATCATATAGCTAGTAATGTTGTAGCCTAACATTTAAATTCTTTATGTTTTAATGGTGCTTTACAATATCTTAAATTTTTCTGGTTTATTTGCTTATATCCTGTTTTTATTATACTATGCCATTCTAACATGGTATTTACTAACTTATATTTATTTTAAATATAACTATTTTTTGTTAATCTTTATTCAGGTGTTAATCTTTTCTCTTTTGATGCCAAAAGTTCCCCTCACTGTGTGTTATCCAAGGGAGGGGAATCTGAGTGTTTGTGAAAATACTACAATAAAACCTCACTTTATTTACAAACACAGAATTGTTCATGGAATGTCCTTTCATGTCCCTCCCAGCTACAGTGATAGGAGTGAGCTTACTTTCAGATAATTCATTACAATTGAATGTTGTTTTTTGTTTATACGTCTCCACAGAATAACACTATTTTACCATATTGGGCTTGGCCACCATATATGTAGTCTTGTCTGCCATGTGCATGGATTTGTCTGCCATATGCAAAGGCTTGTTTTGTCTTTGTGATTCCATATACTACTCATGCAACTCTTTCGTTTAACTCATTTATCTGCTACATTATTTCAGGTCCCACTACCTCTAGAGCAATGAAAATATATTATCATCTCTTTCTTTAAAGTCCATGTACCAACATTTCAAATTCATAAGAAGTGCTTGGTTTTTTCTTCTATTTCAATTATTTTTAAAAGTCTGAATCTTTTCTGAAATTTGTTTTAGTTTTCATCAAATAAGTTCTTTGATACTTTTAGGTCTGTTTTAGGCAAACAATAACTTCCTGTTTTATAGACTTGCCTGAAAGCAGCATTACTCAAAAGATGATGCTCAGTAGTAAGAGAAAAGCACTTTCAATTTGCTCAATTTGAGTAAGGACAAGCCTAGGAGATAAGTGCTTTAGGAAGTCATTATAGTCCTAAGGAAAGCTAATAACCAAGGTCAGCTGAAGGATTCACAAGGGCAGTTTGTCACCAAAGGCCACTGCTCCTTTGTGTTTCTTGTTAACAAATCAATTTCTATTTCAAACTAACAAATTAGTTTCCCTTTTTATTTTGTCTTAGATGCTGACTGAATAATAAAACAACTTAAAATATTTCTTTAGTAAGATACCTTGCTTGACTGGTCTCTGAGAAGATGGTTCAGAAAAGAAACTGGAGTAGGTGAGGGGCTGAGGATATGGGAGGGACTTTACTGTAAAGGTGAGGAGAATGACAATATGTGTCCACAGGAGAAAAGTTTCATAAAATTTTCAGAAATATTGGTCACATAGCTCAGTATCGAATGCTTGCCTATATTAAGTGAGTCTACCATCAACTCTTGGAAAAAGAGAAAAAAATGTATAAATCTGATCATTTACATAATCTTAAGAAGATATATACAATTTGGAAAAAGCTGGTGAATTACACATGGGATATAAAGAGATCTCATCCTGCAAGACGATGTTAGAGAATGGTAGTATGGTACTGACTTTTGTTTTGCTGTTTTGTATGTATTGTTAGACATTTCATATTAATACTGTATATCATAGTGTTTTCAACAGTATGATAAAAATATTTCAAAACTTCAATGAATAATATCTGGATAAGGAGCATTCATTAAGTAGCATGATCATTTAGTTATAAAATGTAACATGAGACATTAGCAAAAGAATCATGAAACAGTTGGAAGGCAAATTTGAGAAAATCAATATTGTACAGATTAGGCCAAGATGTTAAAGATAAGTGATAAATTATTAGGCTCTGTTATGGTAGTTAAATGTGCAGATGGTAGGATAAATTTCAGAATCATCTGATTGAAAATAGAACAGAAGTAATTACCAAGGAAATACTGCTGAAGTCATAAGACTTTACAATAACTGAAGAGGAAGAATCAAATGACCTTTCAGAGCACCAAAATTAGCAGTGACTCAGAGACCTTTCAGCGGCAAAACCTTATTTTACACATAAGAACTACTTGTCAAAAATGTTTTATGTTTCTCAAATACCATATTAGAATTGAAGATTGCAAGTTTATGAGGATTCTATACGTAAACATTACGGATAAATACTGAAAAGAAAAACAATGGCTTTTTGTAATGTATTCTGAGAACACTTATTAAAGTACCATGAGTTTGTTCTGGACTTTTCACTATTGTTCACTGGTTTATTTTATTCTTGGCTCTTTCAGCATATATGAAATAACCATGAGTTTAGTGTTTATTTCATTTTTCATTTTTTGGCTTATTTACATTCATTTCCTTCAATATGAGAGCTATCCTCTTAGAATTATCAGTTTTTCATATAGTGTTTTTAACTGCAAGTAGAACATTTAAAATCAGGTTTCTAGAACTAGCTTATTTTTCATTCACAGCCTAAGTTTTGTGTCTGTTTGAAGGGTCATCCCATGGTGCATGAATACATGATGTGGTTTAATTAAGAGACTTAGAAGGTGGGAGAAGCCTCTCCATGTTTTTTAAACCCTTATGAAATGTCTTATCATTTACTGTATTATTGCTTCTTTCCTAGGTCCCAGGTCTCATGTGATTCTCCCTATGTATAAGTTACGTTTCTCCTTATTAAGACAAAATACTCAACAAAAGCAATTTAAGAAAAGAAGGCCCTTTTTGCTTTGGCTCTTAGTTTGAGAGAGTCTGCTTGGTTAATAAGATTGGACAGCAGGAGCCAAGAGGAAGAAAAGATGAATGTTGTTGATTGGTTTGCTTTCTCTTTTTTAATTAGTCCAAGATACAAGACCACTGTGTGGTGTGTCCACATTTAAAATGTGTATTGGTTACTTTTCTATTGACGTGATAATATACCATGGACAAGGCCATTAACAAAGGCAAAAGATGGTTTGGGGCATACAGTTCCAGAGAGATAGGAGTCCATTACCACCATGTGGGGAGATTGAAGAGGCAGGCATGGTGCTGGACTGGAGCAGCAGCTGAGTGCTCACATCTTTAACCACAATCAGGAGGCAGGGAGAGCACCAAGCATGGAGTGAGGCTTGTGAAGGTCCCAAACCTGTCACCCATAATATACCTCCTTCAATAAGCCACACTTTCTAATCTTTCTCAAATAGTCACTGACTGGGGCTCAAATTACAAAGACCTAAGACTTACAGGGCATTTCTCATTCACAACACCACAGGGTATGCATTCCCTCTTCTGTTATGCCTTTCTAAAAATACCTTCAGAGGCATGCTAGAGCTGATTGTAAATCAAGTACACAAGATTAACCATCAATTGTTATGCGGTTAATGGCTGGGTTTCTCAGATCTGGGAACATATTCTAGTGCTCTAGTGAAGAGACCCTATTGCCCATAAACAGAGAAGGAATTTACCTTGATACGCTTCTCATTCTAATTGAGAGATTGTTCCTCTCATACATTACTCCACCCACAGGAAAGGAATAATTTTATGTATTCCCCTGAATCGTAAACAAAATATACCAGACATTTGAAAAAAAAGTAAGAATTAAAGCTAATTTACAGAAAATTTAGAATTTTTGAAAATCATTAAGTCATGTCAACTATCACATTGGGACCTTAAAGCAGAAGCAAAGCAGTGAATACTACTTTTATATACCTATTCTTGTAAATTAAATTAGTACAAAGTAGTTTTCTGGAGGCTTTGTGAGAATATTGGTCTTAGCCCCAAATAAGTGGCTCTACAAAAGAGAGATAAGAGAGATCTAGGCTCATAATTAAATTTTATTTTACTATTTTTGTAAATTTTAAATTAGTAGCATTTACTTTGCTCACAAAGGTAAGTGTAAGAAGACCTGACTTTTTAATATTTTGTATACATTCAGATTCTCTGATACTGTTACCATTACAGAGTTTATATAAATTTATTTGTCCCTGACTTCCCAATTTCTGTTGTTAATATTTTCTTTCCTTTTTCTAAATATGCATGATGGTTTTGAGTGTAAAACTTTGATATCTCTGTCCGTTCTTTCTCCCTTCATTGCTTTTAATATTTTTTGAGATTATAATTACACTATTTCTCCTTTTCCTTTCTCTAAACCCTTCCATGTAGCTGGATTTTATCAATGATAGATGTTGAACAACTCTTAAAATCTTTCTCATTTTGAGGGTTTCCATGTGTCTTGAAGATGAATATGTTTAAAGTCTTTTAACACAAAGTATGTGGATACTAACAAAAGATGAAAAAAATCCCTTATAATGGGGAATTCTTAGGGTTCAAGAATTCTCCATCTGTATGCTATGCCCTAACAGTATACTCTTCAGTGGCATTTTAAACTTAATTGTTGCAAAATGCACTCATCAAAGTGGCAGTCTCAGCATTTTTCCTGTTTGTTTTTCCTGATTGGGAAAAAAATCAGCTCATGCCCCTTTTCTTTTTTTTTAATTTTAACAACACTATACACATCTGAAAATTTCCAGGGACTTAATCTTCTGTATAGGCACAATACTAGTATTCCCAACTGCATCGATTTTATTGCTGCTGGGAACAGCATGGCTGTAAAGATATTTTTCTGTTTGTTTGTCATTTGTTCGTTTGTTGTTTTCTCTTTATTGGATATATTTTATTTACATTTCAAATGTTCCCATTTCCCAGTTTCCTGTCCATAAACTCCTTATCCCATGCCCCCTCTCCCTGCTTCTATGAGGGTGTTCCCGCACCCAACCACCCACTCCTCCCCCACCTCCCCACTCTGACATTCCCCTACATTGGGGGACCAGCATTGGCAGGACCTAGGGCTTCTCTTCTGAATCGTGCCCAACAAGGCCATCCTCTGCTACATATGCAGCTGGAGTCATGGGTCTGTCCATGTGTATTCTCTGGATGGTGGTTTAGTCCCTAGGAACTCAGGTTGGTTGGTTGGTTCTTATGGGGTTGCAAACAGCTTCAGCTCCTTCAATTCTTTCTCTAACTCCTCTAATGGGACCCCATTCTCAGTTCAATGGTTGGCGGCGAGCATTCACCTCTGTATTTATCATGCTCTGGCACAGCCTCTCAGGAGACAGCCATATTAGTCTCCTGTCAGCAAGTACTTCTTGGCAACAGCAATATTGTCTGGGTTTGGTGGCTGTGTGTATATGGGCTGGATCCCCAGGTGGGGCAGGCTCTGAAAGGCCATTCCTTCAGTCTCTGATCCAAACTTTGTCTCTGGATCTCCTCCTATGAATATTTTTGTTCCCCCTTCTAAAGAGGACTGAAACATTCTCACTTTGTCCATCTTCTTGAGCTTCATGTGGTCTGTGGATTGTATCTTGGGTAATCTGAGCTTTTGGGATAATATCCACTATTCAGTGAGTGCATAGCATGTGTTTCTCTGTGATTGGGTTATCTCACTCAGGATGATATTTTCTAGTTCATTCCATTTGCCTATGAATTTCATAAAGTCATTGTTTTTGATTACTGAGTAGTACTCCATTTTGTAGACATACCAATTTTTCTGTGTCCATTCCTCTGTTGAAGGGCAACTGGGTTCTTTCCAGCTTCTGTTATTATAAATAAGGCTGCTATGAATACAGTGGAGCATGTGTCCTTGTTATATGTTGGAGCATCTTTTGGGTATATGCCCAGGAGAGGTATAGTTGGGTCTTCAGGTATTACTATGTCCAATTTTGGGAGGAACCTCCAGACTGATTTTCAGAGTGGTTGTACCAGCTTGCAATCCCACCAACAATGGAGGAGTGTTCCTCTTTCTCCACATCCTTGCCAGCATCTGTTGTCATCTGAGTTTTAGATCTTAGTCATTCTGACTGGTGTGAGGTGGAAGCTCAGGGTTGTTTTGATTTGCATTTCCCTGATGACTAAGGATGTTGGATACTTCTTTAGGTGCTTCTCAGCCATTCAATATTCTTCAGTTGAGAATTCTTTGATTAGCTCTGTACCCCATTTTGTAATAGGGTTATTTGATCCTCTGGAGTCTAACTTCTTGAGTTCTTTATATATATTGGATATTAGTCCTTTATTAAATGTAGGATTGATAAAGAGCTTTTCCGAATCTGTTGGTTGCTGTTTTGTCCTAATGACAGTGTCCCTTGACTTATAGAAGCTTTGTAATTTTATCAATCCCATTTATCAATTTTTTTATCTTAGACCTTATGCCATTGTTGTTATGTTTAAGAAGTTTTCCCCAGTGCCCATATGTTTGAGACTCTTCTCCACTTTTTCTTTTATTAGTTTGAGTATATCTGGTTTGATGTGGAGGTCCTTGATCTACTTAGACTTGAGCTTTGTACAGGGCTCTAAGAGTGGGTCGATTTGCATTCTTCTACATGCTAACCTTCAGTTGAACCAGCACTATTTGTTCAAAATGCTATCTTTTTCCCACTGGATGGTTTTAGCTCCTTTGTCAAAGATCAAGTGACCATGGGTGTGTGCTTTCATTTCTGGATCTTCAATTCTATTCCATTGATCTACCTTCCTGTCTTTGTACCATATTGCTCTATAATACAGATTTTACTGCATTGATTTTATTGCTGCATTGATTTTATTGCTGCTGGGAACAGCATGGCTGTTAAGATTTTGTTTTACAAATTTCATTTATGTATAAAGTATATGAGTATTGGCATTTAGCCCCTGAAGCTGTACATAAGGGTGAAATAGTCAATAAAAGGAGGTGTTCTGAATAGGGACTTTTAGTGGACATTGAATACATACTTTTAATATGTTTTTATCCTCTACTTGCAAGCCAAAATTCTAGCATGGTAATAACCTATTTATTATGATTATTTTATATTTTCTGTTAAAAATAATTCCTTTTTAAATTTTCTTTTATTGGATATTTTCTTTATTTACATTTCAAATATTATCCACTTTCTCCATTTCCCTCCAGAAGCCTCCCATCTCAATCCCTCAGCCCCTGCCTCCATTAGGGTGCTTCCCTACCCACTCACCCAACCATGTCCTCCTGCCTCCCTGCCCTGGCATTTCCCTACCGTGGGGCATCAAGCCTTGACAGGACTGAGGGCCTCTCCTCCCTTTGATGCCCTACAAGGCCCATCCTCTCTACATATGTGGCTGGAGTCACAGGTCGCTCCCACACATGATATGTACTCACTGATAAGTGGTTATTAGCCCAAAAGCTTGAAATATCCAAGATACAGTTTACAGACCACATGAAGCTCAAGAAGAAGAAAGACAAGAGTGTTTATCAGTACTTCTTAGAAGAGGGAACAAAATACTCACAGGAGGACATATGGAGACAAAGTGTGGAGCAAAGACT
Organism: Rattus norvegicus; assembly: GCF_021556685.1. Lineage (NCBI taxonomy): Eukaryota > Metazoa > Chordata > Mammalia > Rodentia > Muridae > Rattus > Rattus norvegicus. Next base: position 84,789,487 of record NC_141551.1, read on the forward strand.
GAAGGAAAAATCATCCAGAGACTGCAACACATGGGGATCCATTCTACATGCAGTCACAAAACCCAGGCACTATGAGGGATGTCAAGAGGTGCATATTGACAGGAGTCTGATATAGCTGTCCACTGAGAGGCTCTGCCAAAGCCTGACAATATGGAGGCAGTTGCTCATAGCCAACCATTGGACTGAGAACTTGGTCCCCAATGGAGGAATTAGAGAAAGGATTGAGGTAGCTGAGGGAGTTTGCAACCTCATAGGAAGAACAACAATATCAACCAATCAGACAGCCCAGAGCTTCCAGGGACTAAACTACCAACTAAAAAGTCATTCTTAACAATGGGATAGTAAAATATCCTAAATAAAACACCTATCTGAAACTAAAATCTTTGTGATGTTATAAATAAAACCCTGGTTTTGTTTTGTAAGTATGGAAAATCAGAGTTAATTTTTTATAAGTAGTCTTACATTAAAAAAGAAAAGTGTATGTCAAGCTTCATTTTTAAAACAAAGCATGTATTTGATAGCCTGTAAGTCACTACAGTGTTCAAAATGAGGTCCTTATTAGACACAGCCTAGTGATCTCCATGGTGAGCAAGAAGTAAGGGAAGTACTGTGCTTGGCACTCATCTAAATGGCAGTCTCAGTATTTTTTTCTGTTTGTTTTATACAAGATGGCTGCAAGCTAATCTCTGAGATATCCATTTGTGAAAGTCTTTATATAATCAGGAATACACATTTCCACAATCTGAAAATACTATGAGGCTTTTCATTCTTCCCCTTTCTGTACTCTTTCTAACAGTTACTGGGAAACACCGGCAATATGATGTGCTCATACAAAATGTGAATAAGATTGCAATACAGTGTGGTACATTACACACTCATTCTTTTCTTTGAAGCATGATCTCCTTTAAAGTCATAGATATTTTATTTACCATTGTAATATTTATGTCTTGCTTTAGATTTTCATTTATTTATGCAGTCACTTACCATAGTGATGTAAAAAACAGAGTTTAGACACTCACAGATCTTTGCAGGGATGGAGTGTGTCAGTCACCTGAAGATTTCTGAAAGTTACAATATTTCCCCTCATATCTTCAAGCATCATGCCTCTCATCAGAACATACAAATCATCACCCATAATCTTCTAAGTATAATTAGGAAACAGTAAATATTGTGAAGTTCACTTAACAGCTATGAAAAGTAACAAAAAATCCAATAGATGATAAATGATGATGATTATAGATGTGTAAAAGATATATATATATATATATATATATATATATATGGTATAAAGATATGGATATATAATAGATCATAGGTAGGTAGATAAATGGATAGATAGATAATAGATAGAAGATAGACAGATAGTGATTGTGTGGGGAAATTAAATACTATATTATGGTCACTCAGTTTACTTCTGGCAAAAAGAAGCCCCATACTGAGACAAAAAGAGAGATAACATGCCTGAGATTTAATGGACAAAGAAACTCCTTGCTCCCAAGAAATCATTGGGAAGAGTTTTGTAAGGTTATGGTATGTCAGAGGGCAGCTCCATGAAAACTCTGAGGTATAGGAAAATGTGCTTTAGAGAGTTAAAGCAAAAAGAAGAAAGTGCTAAAAATAATTCAGCTAAATAGCAAAGGAGCATGAGAATCAGCAGCCCCCACTAACATCAAGTGGACACATGGATAAAAGGCTTCAGAATTAAACCAAATGAGACCATCAAGCCTTCAATCCCTGCACTATGGGCTCTTAAAAAGTACATTATTTCAAAATTAATAAATTGCATAATATAAACTATATACTACTATTAAAATGAATAAATTAGGAAAGAGAATAAAGACATATGAATCAATATATTTTCTTTAAAGATAATAAAGGCCAGAGTTCAAATCATCAGAACCCATGTCAAAAACAAGGTGGACAGATGGCACATTTGTAATCACAGACCTGGCAGGCAGACATAGGTATTCTTTGGGCGAACTCTTCATTTGATTTAGAGTATATACCTCAATAAGGTAGAAGAGTGATACAGAAAGATTTTATGCACCAATTTTAGACTACCACGTACATGCATATACATGTGGCAAAACATTTATATATGAATAGACATACATGAAGGCAATACAGAGACATATAAACAGAACATAAATTTTAAAAGGACAGCAGAGTAAAACTTTAATACTATACTTATTTCTGCACATACACAAATATATTAAAATCATATATTTATATTAGAAATTTTTAGAAAAAATAACCAAAACCATGGAAGAAATTTGTTAATTGAAATCATGGTGCAAGTAAATAAACAAACATCAAAACTCATTATCTTTGTGAATATTCTAGAGAAGTACTAAAAATCAACAGCAATAAATTGATTGATTGTGAGTGTTTGATGTATTTAGCTATATACTGTAAATGTATCTACAAAGCTAATTACCTACTAAGACATACAGCCACAAAAATGAACAGAATACAAATATCTCACAATGAAAAACAAAAATAGTTAAATAGCATACATGGTAAATAAAACAAAATTAACGAAAAACAGGAACATGAGCTGTAGCAGACTTTTTTGGACATTAAGAGATAAAACATGTATAGGTTTGTTTACAATCAACAAAACACATATAGACATTTTTAAAAATATAACTTTACCATTTGGCCCACTGGTTCAGTACTTATGAAACTTTATGTCAGGAAAATTAAGGATGAGTAGCAAGATTAGATGAAAACATATCTTGATACTCATATATGGTTAAATACTAAAGATATAAAAGACTGAACTATGGACATTAAAAGATATGGATGACTATGCAGAAAATGCTGTTCAAACTCCGTAAACTACTATGTTGTTGTCAAGGAGATAGCTGACAAGTAAACCTCACTCTGGGATTCACTGCATTGTAGATGTTCTGACCTCATGTCATGATGAGGTGAATAAATCTAGCCAACCATCAAATGTATGTATTCAGGAAAACAATATTTTAAAATCAATTGAGGATTATTGTCATGGTATAACTATTTATTCCTATAAAATGGAACTCTGTGTTCTCCTCCAGCCTTAAAGAATTAAAAAGCATAGCAATGACTTCAGAATCTTTTTATAGGATCTGTCCCATATCACCAATGATCTAAGATATGTGAGCAAGTGAAATAAACTGTTATTCAAATATAAAAAGAGATGTAATTAAATTTTCTCAATATACCTTTTGCAATCAGTATGGATAATAATTAGATAGGATTTGTTCCTGTATTCCCTCTTCCTTCCCCACATTGTGTGTGTCTGTGTGTGTGTTTGTGTATATAATAGCATTAATATCACTTCCTATTTCAATACTGAGGTAGAAATAGACTTTTATAAAGAAATAAAAACATGTTTTGTGGCAAACAATTATCCTGACACATTATTGGAGGAGGCTGGCAATGTTTAAAATAAACCACTAATAAGAGAATACTTATAATACTTGGTGAAAAGCACTCAGCAAGAGATATGATTCCTGAATGGGTTTATTTATCTGGAAATCCATGTAATAAGGAAAAAAGCTTTTAACATCTTAGTCATTACAACAAATAAAAATAGCCATCCAGTTTAACCATTCCTTTAAAGAATCATGATTCTCCATAAAAAGAATATTATCTGTAAACGAAGCATCCCTTTTCTCTTGTATCCTCATCTCTTGACACTATAGTTTGCCTGTATCATCTTTATCAAAGTCACAGATATATAAATTTACACTGCAAACAGAAACATTTTGTTTGCTGACAGCCTTGTGGTTGTAACTTAAGGTCCTGCTGATTGAGACCACAAAGTAGATTTGGACAGAAAGACTGCTAATGGACTAGTGCAAAGACTAAGGGCTCAATGTAGTAATCTACAGTAGTCTTACTCTTTTTTTTTCTTTTCTATTTTTCGGAGCTGGGGACCGAACCCAGGGCCTTGCGCTTGGTAGGCAAGCGCTCTACCACTGAGCTAAATCCCCAACCCCAGTAGTCTTACTCTTATGATCATCTTATACAATTATGCCTTCCATAAAATTATGATGAGATAAAAATCACATAATGACATAATGTGAAGCCAGGAACACTTGTGAAAGTTTAAGGACTTGTATTCTATGAGATAGCATTTAGAGAACACAATTTAAGAGACATAATGGAAACCAACAAAAAAAACATGTGGGGATTCCAGATTGAGATAATATTTTTTTCATATTTGTAAACTACAATTTTGCAGGCCACTGGCAATGGTAAAGAAAAGGATGAGGTGAAATAGCCAGGCCTTGCCTGGCATGCAGAGGCACAAAGGCCAGCCAACGCTTTAGGCTCTATTAAGCAGCATACAGACACCATAAGCTCTTCTTATTTCCTTGTTGGAGCCATGCTGTAGGTTAATCTGACATTTGTGCATGCAGTGAGTAGGCAGAAAAGATTCAGACAGGGAAATTAGCAAAAAATGATGCCTAAAAATAAAAGTTTTTAGCTCCTGGTGTCTGTGGGGATACAATTGAACTGCATCATCAATTAATGGGGCCATATTCCAGGTGTAGCAGAATTGAACTTGAGACTTTGGGAAGCATGGTTCTATTTTATTTTACTCTATTATTTTATTTTATTGTTTAAGGACACGAAAGAAATAGATAAGCCATGGATAAAGTACTAAATTATATTTGCACTACCATTTATTATAAAAGATTTCTTTCTTCTCTTTCTCTACTCATATGCTGCCTTTTCTTTCCCTGCTTATATTTTATTTTTCATATTGATGAAATCATATGTGCACATCAGATCCTGTCTTTGGGGGAAGCCTTTACTGGTAGGAGTCAACTGAGCAAAGCAGGCATTTTTCTAGAATCCCATAGTCTCTTACATGAGAAAGGGTCACATAGATACTATACTTCAGTCACCATGAGAAGGAGACTGAAGTCCAGATACTAGTGCTTTCAGGATGCATTGCAGGGTCACTCGAGAGACTACACTTGTCACAAGCAAACCAGATCAAGCATTCTTAGCATATTCTTCCTTTGAATCAGCATCATTCTTTCCTCCAAAGTCTCTGTATCCTCAAATGTGAACTCTTTATGTATGATAAAGCAAAGAAGATCCTTCAATGCTATGAAGAGGGTTCTCCAGGAGCTGATGATCAGCATGTACTTACATCATTAAGGTTTATTTCTCAATGGTAGAGAAGTGTTCACTGATTCTAAGATCCAGCAAGGTGGAGTGGCTTGCACCTGCAACTCATCCATTCTGGCTCTTAGTAGGCTGAGACAGGAGCACTGGTGCAAATTTCAGGTCAGCTTGTGTTCCATTGTGAGTACCAGGTGAGCTTTTGTTAATAATTAAAAAAAAAGACCTTCTCAAAAAAATCAAATCAAAACAAAACATTAAGATCCCATCTCATCAGAAAACTCAGGGAACTCTTCATGTGTGGACCCCCATAGAAGATTTGAACTCATTTTTATGAGTTAATCTGTTATGCTTATATTGATTCTTCTTCCTGAGCTATGGGAGAAATCATGATGTCTTTTATTTTAACAAAAAGAAAACCAAAGGCTTAATTTCTAGAATTTTTATTACTGTCTTTATCTAATGCAAACAATCACATCAATATCAGTTATATTTTAACTCCTGTATAAGAACCCATTCTCTTACACAGCCATCTGCTATGTTGTTATCTGTCTATCAGTTGATGTGCAGATGCATTTACACTTGTATATCTGTGGAAGCCAGAGTTCAAAATCTGGTGTTTTCTTCAGTTGATCTCCATTTTATTGTTGGAAACAGGGTCATTCATTGAACCTGCATGTAACTGACTCAGATTGGCTGACTAGCAAGCCTTGAGGGGTCATCTTGTCTGATTCTACCAAGAATGGGGATTATAGATGTATATCAACACACCCAGTGTTTTACATTCGGGCCAGAGGTCTGAACACAAGTCCTTATACTTGTATGGCAAGGTTTTGGCTAATCAAATTACCCAGCAGCCATAGGTTACAGGTCCTGTTTTGAAAATTCTAGAAATCTCTTTGTGTTACTTTCATCTTTAAACTAAAATGAAACAATTACAAATTGTTCATGAGTTAAATAACAAATATGAACAAAAACTAAACTTAGGTGAATGACCAAATAAAATTGTGTCAAGCCAAACTGAAATAAAATATTAAGGTTCTCTAACTAAATGTTGAGTTAGCACAAACTTCTAGTAATTAGTTAAACCTAGAAATAATTCTTTGTAGTCCTCTAATAATATAAAAAAGACAAAATCATCAGATTTGAAGAAAAAATTGCAAATTCCTAAGCCTTACTCTAAACAAAAGTCAAAAAAGAAACAATGGAGTCCCTGTGTTGCCCACAAGTCAGTTAAAAGATACATTACTTAAAAAATGTGTTCTAGAACAGAGTACACAAAATGTGTTTCTTACTAGATCCTGCTTGTTTCTTCTTTTATAAACAATAAACTTTTATTACTATACAATTGTAAGACTATTTGTTTGGTTATTCCATAATACTGTTTTTCTATGATAATACTCAAGTTAAATAAAGTGTATAGTTGCCATTCAATGCACAAAAATGTCATATTCATTGTTAGATTCTTAGGAGAAATTTTCTGGCCTGGAAAACTGTAAAAAAACAATAGAAGCATTATTGACCGGGGATTTACGATTTCTGAAGTCTACATAACAGTAGCAAGTCTTAGACAAGATGCTCAAGTGGTTCAAATCAGTGTAAGTTAGCAGAAATCAGTAGATGCTGGGCACCATTAGATCACATACACTTAGGAGATCTCAAACAAGAATTTCTTAAAAATCAAAACAACAGAAACATTAAATTTTGGCCAAAATCTGTTATCATGTGTCTTCCAAAGAATTACTGAACTACCAAAAAAAGAAACCCCAGTATCATTTAATGTTAAAAAATGCAAGAGAAATCACTATTTTCTAGCTTCTTAGAATGTATCTTTCAGAGCTTGTATGTAGGGAGATTAATAAAAAAAATCTCTTTTGGTGATAAAATATTTATGTAGCACTAGACCATGATTGTGGGCTAGCAATTATTCCCTATGTGCCCCACCACCATGCCAGAAGCTATTTCGAATGGAGAACAGGTCCTTCCAACTCTTAAATTTTGTGAACACAAATGTAACACATGAATGCTTCACGGTTATTGGGATCATGATTCTTCCTCTGTGAATGGTGGGAGGATGAAACATTTCCAAGCAGTAGGGGATTTAAAAGAGATATAAAATGGAGTTATGTAGGCTCATATGTTTGGTAATTACTGAATTAAATAAGGATAAGAGTAGCTTTTTATTGCTTTTTACTCATTTTAAATTCTTTAACATGTAATTGTGCTTGATAAATCTTCAAAGAGAAGGCATATAACATTGTATTCCCCAAATTCCTCTGAACATAAAAAAATAATTTCCTGAACATTTCTTGTAACCTCTTAAATAATGATGACTGGCTGGTTTTCAATGGGTAAATTTATGACAAGTGCTCTCAATGGTAATTTGATTGAAGGATGGATCAAAAGGCCTGGGAAGATCCAAATAGACAAGGCCAAGTCGGTAGAATCTCTTCTGATGCTTCTGCTAATAACTCAGCAGACCAGAAGTGAGAGCTCTGCCTTTATGTCTAAAAGTTCCTTTTACAAAAATAGGTTATATTTATATGTCTAATCACCCTATAAACACAGTATCTAATTGTAATATCTACTTGTCTGAAGTCAATTCACTTTATCTACTAGGTGGCTTACAATTTTATCTCTGTATTTTCTGGTTTTGCCTTTAATCCAAATTTGGACTTCACTGATCTGTGTTCCATTCATCTAAGTATATGTGATCTTCAGTCCTAGGACACAGAATCAGATAGATAGATAGATAGATAGATAGATAGATAGATAGATAGATAGATAGATAGATAGATGGATAAATTTTGTTCATTTGGTCTCAGATCAGAGGTTTACTTGAATACTGATAATTACAAGAAACAACAGCCCCTTTGTACAAATAACTTTCAGCTGAAAAGTAATATGCAGTGTTGCTGTGCCCATTTCACTTAATATTTGCTGTTTGTAATAATTTCTAGCTCACTAATAGAGAATCTTGTTTCATGCATCGTAATTATCTTTGCTTGGCTGGTGTATGATTTTAATGTAGTAAAATTAACTTTGCAAATTCAGAAATGTTTTCTTCTAAAACTATTTAAAGATATGTAGAATGAATTTCAATATATCTTACCTTAAAAATATAGCTTGATTACCAGATTACAGAAAAATAACTAAGGGGTCTTAAGTAATACAGAGTGTAGAATTTGTTCTCTCAAATTCTGACAAAACATGTCCTGAGTAGAGACATATGATCATGAATAGTTTGTTAGAGAGATGATTGTAAAGAAATACTACAATTCAAAACAAAACAAAAAGCCCTAAACTAAACAATTTCTTTTATGTTGCTTTAATCACAATGTCATATTAAGATAAACAAATGACAGATAATATATATGATTATTATAAATGTAAATGGGCATGAGTGTGGGTATAAGAAGTGAAATTAGAAAGGAAATCATTGGAAGAGAATAAGGTATTGAGGAAGTTGGGGCAGACAAAAGAACACATGAAACATGAAAGCTGAAAAGACATTATGAGGTGGATGAAGGGGTGCAACGATGATTCAAAGGGATGGGAGAGAATGAGAAAAATAATCAAAAGTAAATTTCATCCAACTCAATTCTTCATAGAGATAGAAATAGCAATTTTCAAATTCATTTGAAGTAACAAAAAACCCAGGATAGCGAAAACTATACACAACAATAAAAGAACTTCTGGGAGAATCACTATCCCTGACCTCAAGCAGTATTAGAGAAAGAATGATAGAAAATGTATGGTATTGGTACAGACACAGGCAGATAGATCAGTAGAATAGAATTGAAGACCCAGAAATAAACCCACACCTATGGTCACTTGATCTTTGATAAAGGAGCTAAAACCATCCAATGGAAAAAAAGATAGCATTTTCAACAAATGGTGCTGGTTCAACTGGAGGTCAGCATGTAGAACAATGCAAATTGATCCTTTCTTATCACTCTGTACAAACCTTAAGTCCAAGTGGATCAAGGACCTCCACATCAAACCAGATAGACTCAAACTAATAGAAGAAAAAGTGGGGAAGAGTTTCGAACACATGGACAATGGGGAAAATTTCCTGAAGCAAACACCAATGGCTTATGCTATAAGATCAAGAATTTACAAATGGGACCTCATAAAATTGCAAAGCTTCTATAAGGCAAAGAACACTGCTTCAACATATTGGGAAACAATCTTTACCAATCCTAAATCTGATAGAGTGCTAATATATCTAAAATATACATAGAAGTTAGACTCCAGAGAGCCAAATAACCCTATTAAAAATGGGGTACAGAGCTAAACAAAGAATTCTCAGCTGAGGAATATCGAATGGCTGAGAAACACCTAAAGAAATGTTCAATATCCTTACTCATCAGAGAAATGCAAATCAATAAAACCCCGAGATTCCACCTCACACCAGTCAGAATGGCTAAGATAAAAAACCCAGGTGACAGCAGATGCTGGCAAGGATGTGGAGAAAGAGGAACACTCCTCCATTGTTGGTGGGATTGCAAACTGGTACAACCACTCTGGAAATCAGTCTGGAGGTTCCTCAGAAAATTGGACATTCCACTACCTGAGGACCCAGCTATACCTCTCCTTGGCATATACCCAAAAGATGATCCAACATATAACAAAGACACGTGTTCTACTATGTTCATAACAGCCTTATTTATAGTAGCCAGAAGCTGGAAAGAACCCAGATGCCCTTCAACAGAGGAATGGATACAGAAAATGTGGTACATCTACACAATGGAATATTACTCAGTTATCAAAAACAATGACTTTATGAAATTCATAGGCAAATGGAATGAACTAGAAAATATCATCCTGAGTGAGGTAACCCAATCACAGAAAAAACGCACATGGTATATGCACTCATTAAGGAGTGAATATTATCCCAAGAGCTTGAATTACGTGAGATGCAAACCATAGATCAAATTAAACTCAAGAAGGGTGACCAATATGTGGATGATTCCACACCTGTTTAAAAGGGAGAACAAAAAAATAAAGGGGGAACAAAAATATCCAAAGGAGGGCATATGGAGGCATTTAGAGCAGTGACTGAAGGAACGGCCATTCAGAGCCTGCCCCATATGTGGCCCATATATATATACAACCACCAAAACTAGATAAGATTGATGAAGCTAAGAAGTGCATTCTCCTGAGAGACACAGCCAGAGTACAGCAAATACATAGGCAAATGCCAGCAGCATACCACCGAACTGAGAACGGGACCCCCGTTGAAGGAATCTTAGAAAGGACTGAAAGAGCTTGAAGGGGCTTGAGACCCCATATGAACAACAATGCCAAGCAACCAGAGCTTCCAAGTCTAAGCCACTATCCAAAGACTACATGGACTGACTTTGGGCTCCAACCTCATAGGTAGCAATGAATAGCCTAGTAAGGGCACCAGTAGAAGGGGAAGCCCTTGGTCCTGCCAAGACTGAACCACCAGTGAACGTGATTGTTGAGGGGAGGGTGGTAATGGGGGGAGGATGGGGAGGGGAACACTCATATAGAAGGGGATGGGCAGGGGTTAGGGGGATGTTGGCCCGGAAACCGGGAAAGGGAATAACAATCGAAATGTAAATAAGAAATACTCGTTAATAAAGATATAGAGGAAAAAAAAAGAAGTCCATGCTAACAGGAACTTGATATAGATTTCTCCTGAGAGACACAATCAGAGCATGTCAAACACAGAAGAGAACGCTAGCAGCAAACCATTCAACTGAGAACAGGACCCCCATTTGGGGGAATTAGAGAAAGGACTGAAGAGCTGAAGAGGCTTGCAACCCCATAAGAACAACAATGCCAACCAACCAGAGCTTCCAGGGACTAAGCCACTACCCAAAGACTATGTACATGGACTGAACCAGGGCTCCAGCTGCATATGTAGCAGAGAATAGCCTTGTTGGACATCAGTGGAAGGAGAAGCCCTTGGTCCTGCCAAGGTTGGACCTCCGTGCAGGGGAATGTTAGGGGGCTGGCAAGGGAGGATGGATGGGGGGAAAACACCCTTATGGGGGAGGGGGAGTGGATAGGGGGCTTATGGACAGGAAGCTGAGAAAGGGAATGGCGTTTGAAATGTAAGTAAAGAAATATATCCAATAAAAAAACTTTAAAAACAGAAAAAAGTAAATTTCATGTGAAAATGTAAAATGAAACCTAATACTGTGTATATCAAGTAAAATTAAAGAAAAAGTATTTAAAATAAATCAATGAAGATTATAGAAACATAATCAAGGTAGGAAAGGCAAGAGGTGTGTGGTTTCCCAAGAGTCCATGTATAAAATATAGTCTGAGAATCTCTGGTTTAAAATTGTGAGTTCATTACTGTTTCTGCATGAAAGATAGAGATGGCTCATGTCACTGTGATCCAAGCTGCTCCTAGAACCTCACAGTGATTCTGGCTACAGGGGATGATATCTCATCAGAAGGATTATTATGGGTAGTTATGTGTTATAAGTAGAGTCAAACAAAGCAGGGTGGGGAAGAAAATATGCTATTGTTGTTTCCTGAATTAGCTAGATGCTAAGGTTGCTCTCTCCTTACTTCAAACGAGCTTTACTTTATACATGTTGTTTGGGGATTTGTGGAATATATTCCGCTGTTGACTTCTCAACAAACACTTTAAAGAGAAGATTGCAAAGCAGCTTATTGATACTGTGTGCTACTAAATACACCATACCATATTTAAAGCAATTTCAGTTGTATTTTTTCAAACAGTTCATAGGCTCATGCCATCTCTTAATAAAAAGATTATTAGTTGACCTAGTCTACTGAGTAACATTAGAATTTAATATTTATATATTTGTGAGGATGCACAGACAACTTTCATCCTATATTGTAGATAACATCCTGGCATGCCAGTTTCTTCATGGGACATTGAATATTTTCATCCTATTTTGAAGGTGTTTTTTGAAAATATTTTGAATAAGTTGCATTATTTGAATCCAGGACTTTGAAAAAATTAAAATGATTACTCTTAAAATTCATATTGCCTTCAATGGGAAGAAGGACTGTATAAACCAGAGTAGTCAAGGACACCATAAGAATGCAGCCCACAGAATGAACTAATCAGGGCTCACAGAGATTCACAAAGACTGGAACAAATATCAGGGAGACTATATGGCTATGACCTTGATCCTCTCTGTTATGCTTACATAGCTTAGTGGACTGATGAAACTCCCAACAATGTGAACATGTCTGTTTCTAAATCTTTGTCTTGATTTTGGGACCCCTTTCCTCCTAATGGTTTGCCTCCTCCACTTGTTATGCCATGTTTTGTTGATATCCCAGGGAGGTTTGTTCTTCTCTCAAGGGAAAAGGAGTAATAGATCTGTGTGACAGGAGAGTTGTGGTAAAGGCTTGGAGGAAGAAAAGGAGAAGAAACAGGTGTTGGGGCAATATTAAATCCTAAATACAAATTAAAGGAAAAGAGAAAGGTGTACAAAGGAGCAAGTCTTACACACACACACACACACACACACAACCACCAGCAACATCAAAATAACAGGAATTAACAATCATTGGTCATTAATATCTTTCAACATCAGTAGAAAGATCAATTTCCCAATAAAAAGACACAGGCTAATAGGTGGATATGTAAACAGGATCCATCATTTTGTTTTATATAAGAAACACACATCAGTAACAAAGAAAGAAATTACCTCAGAGTAAAGGAATGAGAAAACTCAAGGAACAGCACATACTAGTGAGGATGAGGAAGAAAGTAAACACTCATTTATTGCTGTTGGGAGTGGAAACTTGTACAACCACTCTGGAAATCAATTTGGCTGTTTGTCAGAAAATTAGGAGTAGTTCTACTTCAAGAACCAGCTCTACCACTCCTGGGCATATACCCAATAGATACTCCACCATACCACAAGGACACTTGTTCAACTATATTCATAGTAGCTTTATATAATATCCAGAAACGGGAAACAACCCAGATGTCCCTCAAAAAGAATGTAAAAAGAAAATATGGTTCATTTAGACACTGGAATGCTACTCAGATATTAAGGACATTCTGAAAATTTAACAGGTGAATACATGGAACTAGAAAACATCATCCTGAGTAAAGTAACCATATCCAAAATGATATATATTAGCCATAAAGTACAGGTTATCCATACTACAATCCACAAACCCAAAGACGCTAAATAACAAGGAGGGCTCAAATGAGAATGCTTGAATCTCACTTAGAAGAGGAAACAAAATAAACATTGGATTTGGATGGAGGTGGGAACTGTGTGGGAGCAGATATAGGTATAGGGAGAGGATCCAGATGAGGGGGGATTAGCCGTAGGAGAGCCAGGGAGACAGAGTTCGGGAGAGTGAAGAGATCTTTGCAGTGGCTAGGGGTGGGGTGAAGGTGGGTGGGTGGGGCCAGAAACCTGGGATGGCTGAGGCTCCAAGGAGTTTATGGCAGTCAGACTCTGGCTGTGTCTCCTAGCAAAGAAGGATATGAATCCTAACTGGCCACTTCCTGTAGACAGGTAGGACTCACAGTGGAGGGATAAGGACAGCAACCTGCAAACCCAAATTTGTCCTGCCTACTAGAAGTACAGGGACAAAGATGGAGCAGAGACAGAAGGAATGGCCAAACAATGACTGGCCCAGTTTGACACTAGTGCCATGGGCAAGAACAAATCCCTAGCACTATTAATGATACTCCATTAGGCTTGTAGGCAGGAGCATAGCATAACTGTCCTGTGTTAGGCTCCATACAGCAGCTGGCTAAAACAGACTCAGACTCAGACCCACAGCCAAACAGATGAGGCTGGGAGAGTCTTGTGGGGGAGGATTTGTGGGAAGGACTGAGGGATTCAAAAAGTACAGGATCTCTGCAGAAAGACCAATAGAGTCAACTAACCTGGATCCTTGGAAGCACCCAGAGACTGAAACACTAACCAAGCAGCATACGTGGATTTAGGCCCCCTGCACATATGAATTTTGATCAAAAACTGGAGTGGGCCCTTATCCTAACTTTGTTACCTACCTGTTCCCCTAAGTGGGCTGCCTTGTCTGGCCTTAGTGGGAGAAGATGTGCCTAGTCTTGCAGTGACCTGATGTACCAGGGAGGGTTGGGTACCCAGGTGGTTCCTCCTCCTTATCAGAGAAGAAGGGGAGGGGGAATCAGGGAGAGCTATGTCAGAGGTATAGGAGGAGAGGGGGCTGCAAGTGGGATATAAAGTAAAGAAATAAATTAATGGGGATAAAATATTAAATAAAAAGAAAGAAATAGAAAAAAGAAAGACAGACAGACAGAAAGAACAAAAGAAAGAAAGAAAGAGAGAGAGAGAGAGAGAGAGAGAGAGAGAGAGAGAGAGAGAGAGAGAGAGAGAGAAAGAAATTCTAAATAGAAATTTCAGGAAAAGAGAAAGGCGCACAACAAAAACCATTCAAGTCCCATACCCTAAGAGAACTAACATATTGATCATAGTCTAGGTGATACTATAGTTATCAATATAGAGAATTTCCCATATATCAGTGAGGAAAATCTATATTCTACAGAATAAATTAAATACTTTGTAAGAAACAAGAACCCAGATGTCCTTCAACAAAGGAATGATGTAAAATATGTGGTACATTTACACAATGGAATACTACTCACCTATTAAAAACAATGACTTCATGAAATTCTTAGGCAAATGGATGGAGCTTGAAAATATCATCCTGAGTGATGTACGCACTGATAAGTAAATATTAGCCCAAAAGCTCGGATTACCCAAGATATAATTCACAGACCTCATAAAGCTCAAG